>NC_037343.1:20501202-20804232 GCF_002263795.3 Bos taurus
GGAAACAAATACCTATGCTTGTCCTAAGGGATCTCACGGTTATATTCAAAGCCACCTGCCCAGGAGATTCTCCACTGACACTTTATGATCTGAAATCCACGAACCCAGATTAGACTTTACAACAGGACCATGCTGCTGCCATCTTTTGATGTTCCCTGATAGCATCTCATTTCAGTTTGAAAGAAACCATTGCTTCAAAAGGTGGGGGCTCATTCTAATCATAGATATATATTTCTGCTTTGATAAAATGTAGAACTGCTTATCTTATGGAGTGTCCCCTCTGTTTGTTTGTCTTGAATCACTCAGCTATACCCTATGCTGAATGACATATAAAGATAGAAATTACGGAAATCAAGAAAGCATTTTCTCCAATGCAGATCCTGAGTTGCTCAAATGAGTCGCTAAAATTTCCCTCTAGGATGTCGTTTAAAGTCTAACGTTGTCCCAGATAACAACTGACCACCGGTTTCTTTGATTCCCAAGAAAGGAGAACTTTGCAGTGTGACGCAGGCCAGAGCATTTGTTGTACAGGCTTGAGGCATTCACCCAGGAGGGAAATAAAGAAAAAAATTCACACACTCACACACACACATGTGCATGCACACACACACTCAGGCACACTGCCGCCATCCAGCAACAGTAAAAGAGCACACAAACAGAGCCCCATCCAGACAGACAGTATTGGTGCAGGTGTTTGTAAACAAGTAAGTTTGGAGAGGTTTCTAATTATAAGCTGTCACAGCTAAAATTAGAAACCCGATCTGCTCACTTTATTTAAAAAAAAAAATGCTTTCCAAAAGAGTTTATTTAAATGAGAGCAGCCAGCAAGCTTTGATTTGGCAGCCTGACGCTGCTCTGGTGACACAGCCGGGTGTCAGCTTCTTCACTGTACCAGGAGGGGCGCTTCCCAGGTCCCAGTGAAGACAGGCACAGTTTTCATCCATTGTCATGGAATGATACTGTCTTCTCTGGATGCAAATATCAATCACTCTATTCCCCATCAGCCTCATGTCTCCCTCTGTATCCTCAAAAATACACTCTCATCACTTCCTGTTTCTCCTTTTCCTCCCAGCTCCAATTCAAACTCAATTGCAAACATTAAGCATTTCTTGGCCTCCCCTACCCCACAAAAAATAACACTCCATAATAAGCTACATATAGATGTTCAAGACTGAACATCCATTAGGAAACTCAGCGGAGAAGACAAACTTGATACATCAGCGGGGCCATCACACCACATTCCAATCCTAGACACAGCAAAGTGAGCGCCCTCACCCTTTGCAGAGCAATTGGACCACAAAGATGCTTTCCATAAATGGAAAGAAGGAAGCTGGCTTCAGTTACAGGGAGGAAGCTGCTCTCTCCCATTTACACAAACAATATAAAATCACCACCCTCAACCTGAGAAGTTTGTGTCATTTTTAAAACCCATCAATAATAAATGAATACTGCACAATTCAGCCCCGGTTGACCAAAATCCTCAGTCACACTTCCTGAAATGAAGTGCATCTCTGTTGACTCTTTTCAGTCTTACAATAGCCAAAAAAAGAAGCTCAAGACAATAGTGGGCTTCAACACTTTCATTAAAGAGCCATTACCTTAACCCAGAGTTTTAACTTTAGCTATTTTTATTCTCATTTTCATGACTCTCTCTCTGAGCCAGCTTCTCGGGATAAGAGGCAAATGAATAACCGTTATTTGCACCCACATCCTGGCTCTTAAAGACACATATAGACAGAAAATTAAGTCATATTTCTAAAGACAAAGAGCTAATGCTCTTTATATAGATTGCACCCGTACAGGAACAAAACGGAACTATTCAAAACGCAGAGCTGAAGCTATAACCCCAGCTAACTCATCTTCAGCTCTGCCTTCTTTTGTATATTCACCCCCCTGCATACCTGCAACAGCTTCAGTCTCATTCCTTCATCTCTACAGACCATCACCCAGAGTTCTGAATTAAAGGAAAAACTGCCACATTTTAATTTTACCTTTTTCTCTCCAATTTATAGAAAAGATGCCACTACCATTAAAATAGCCAAAGGTAAAAAGACAAAGGGGAAAAAATGACTACGGATCATTTGACTATGGCACTATGAAAGAATCCGTCATCAAATAATCAAGATGATCAATTCTCTAATAAAGCAATAACCACCTCTTAAATTTCACTGAACCAGGTAGCGGATCTCGAAACGCAGATACTCAAGGCAGTTCCTCCCTGTCCACAGGAGATCCAATAGATGACACTGAAATTATGCTGTCTGTTGACCACCCCACTCCCTGCCCCTTTTGGCTACATGGCATTCCCTACACAGACTGGTTTCTGCGACCCACTTGACGATAAGCCCTACTAATACCCTAGGTCCTCTTGCTTTTCAAACTTTATTAAGTATGGGTCTCTACCATCTGCATGCACATACTCTATTCAATACCTAGAGGACCGGACAAGAAAGATCACAATATCATTCCCTTCCAAGTTCATTCTATACACATTAATGTGGCCCCTTCCTGGAAATCTTTAATCTATCTCTTATGTGTGTGCCCAGTCAGGTCCAACTCTTTGCAACTTCATGGACTGTAGCCCTCCAGCCTCCTCTGTCCATGGGATTCTCTAAGCAAGAATATTGGAGTGGGGTGCTATTTCCTACTCCAGGGGATCTTCCTGATCCAGGGATCAAACCTGCATCTCCAGCACTGGCAGGTAGATTCTTTACCACTGAGCCACCTGGGATGCCCTCAATCTATCTCTTACTGGTCCCTAATGAAATCCACATACTACGTATTCCAAACCTAAGCCAAATATCTCACATCCTCATTCTGACCTCTAACTCAGGTTACAGGTGAAACTTAAGATGTAAAAGAGCTCCAGGTAACTCATGAAGAGGCACACAATCATGGACTATAACTGACACATAAAATCCTATTCCAGTTTCATATTTTTTGACTGGTACTTAAAAAAAAAAAAAAAAAGCAACTCCACGGGAAAATGGACTTCTTGCCGAAACCCTCAGCAAAAACAGCCACTAGAATAATTCATCAGCACTGGGTTATTAAAATCCCTGACAGGTATTACTTAAGATGTTAGAAAATTATTCAGGCACATGTGTACACATACATCTACCTTCTGTGCTTGTGTGCTCACACACACACACACACATTTTTAGTAAGTACTCATTAAGCTATCTGAGATATTAAAACTAATCACGGCAGTTTTCCTTTAATGTTATCCTCAGCATAAAGAGAAATGAGCCCATTGTCATTTATTTCAAAATCATTCTTTATAAAAAATAGCTAATCTCCAGAAGCACACCTGGTTTATTGAAGTGAATACAAAGATGCAGCATATAGCCTTAATGTGCTCAGCTGGGAAAATATATTTTTTTAAATGAGCATTTGTTAGGGCTTTATTTGCAAATGCAAAACTATCCACAGCACTCTTTGTGCATGGAGGGATTTTTCATTTCAAAAACCACATTAATATAGGAGGATTCACATCAAACATGAACAGTGGCAAATAAAATTAACCCTTGCAGAACTGGAAAAACAACAAAAAAATAATACCGGGTTACAGGAAACCCAAAACCCAGGAAACTATGGACATGACCCTTAACGTTCATTCTATAGAAACTAGTGTAACCCTGTTTCAACAAAACCTCCTGACTCATATATTTAAAGTGTAAGTATCTACAAAGTTGACTCAGGCATCAAAAGTGGCAGAAAAGAGGGAACTGCTAGGTTAAATATTACAAAGAAAAGATCACCCATTAACTACACTGGGGAAGTTCCAAGGGAAAATAATGACACATCTAGAGCTTGCCCTAATCTTCTGAGATGGCCCGTCTCCACGAGGAGACACGAGGCTGCCCCAGTTGCCAAGGATGGCCTGTTGGAAGGTTTTCTCAGCAAGGCCATGTGGGAAGAAGTGTGGCTCTCGGCCATGTTAGCCAGGCGTTTCCTAGATACGATGGCAGGTGTCATTTTTTTCCATTTGATCAGGAAATGTAATACATCTTCAAAACAGTTTTCACCCAACTGGTCAGAGATGTTAAAATACAACCCTAAAAAAGTCCCTTTGCCACTTTCCCACAGAGATGCCCTCTCCTACACTGTTGGGTTTCTTTTAAAATATGTCATTATCACACAAAGGTCTCTGATATGTTTGCTTCTCCAATTTATTTTGTATTTAAAAATAAAATCAAAATACACAATTCTTATATTTCATTAGGGATCTGAAGAAAATGAAAATAATTCAGCTAAATGACAAGATGAACACAAAAGCAAGTAAGCTGTTACTTCCAGAATTGAAAAAGGTAGCGTCTACAGAGCTTGTTGGGACCTAAAAGGGTTACGTCATGTCTTTAATGAAAGGATCTATGTCAGGACTCACTGACATCTTATGCTGTGCTTTCTTTTATAAATCAGACTTAAAATTAGTGCTAACTTCTTCTACCTATATCCAAAATGGATACTAGCCTCATAACTGAAGACATGTTATTTTTACCTTATAATTTTATACCCACATATCACTCAGCACGGTACCTTATACAAAGAGATGATAAAAAATTGGTATTATACTGCATGGAGCAACTCAGAGAAAGGCAAATATCATATGATATCACTTACATGTAGGATCTAAAAAAAAATGGTACAAATGAACATATTCACAAAATGGAAATAGAGGCGTTGATGTAGAAAATAAACTTATGGTTACCAAGGTGGCAGGGATAAACTGGGAGATTGGGATTGACATATACATGATACATATAAAACAGATAACTAATAAGAACCTACTGTAGAGCATAGGGAGCTCTATTCAATACTCTGTAATGAATTATACGGGAAAAGAACCTAAAAAAGAGTGGCTATATGTATTCGTATAGCTGATTCACTTTGCTGTGAAACAGAAACTAACACAACATTGTAAATCAACTACGCTGCCATAAAAATTAATTTTAAAAGTAGGTGGTGAAGTGAACAAATGAATCAACTTGCTGGCATTAGATAAAGGAAGTCATTCTAAGCCAAGCCCACCCCAATTATATCACTCGTTCCTTGTCTTACAGCCCTTGATAGTTCTCCATTACCTACTTTAGGATAAAGTCCAAACTTCTAGGTATTAGCTCCTCCCACATTTCTAGCTTCATCACTTATCAACACTTTCACAAGCAATTTGGGAATATGGCAATGATAGGAATAACATTGATTTTTGAGAGTAAAATCTTGAGAGCAACAGAACTGAGATCGGCGACATCATTGGAAAGAGACAAAATTATTCCTTAGTTGGGAAGGAAGCTGAGCAGTGTGTTCTTGGTCATTCTCATCGAGCTGCCCCCACTGGAAAAATAATCCTCATGGTTCCGCTGTGGAAATGGATAAGTGCAAAGGATTGTGATGAACTGCATCAACTGAGTATTTTTAAAATGTCCTCCTTGTTAAAATTAGGACAATGGTCTGCTAAGAGAGATATTTGTAACTTGGACTTGGGTGATGACAATGAGAATGGAGAGAAATTAACGGTTAAGAAAATATCTAGATAGTAGGATCAGCAGTATTTACTGTTTGATTAAACAAGGTATTTATTCCTTAGTTGTAAACTGTTTGAATATATTAACATGTAAATGTCTTTCAGAAAAGGAGGCAGAGTGATGAACCATGAGATATACCATGGGAGAGAGAATATTAGCCAACAGACTTATTTCTCATCTGATCTCTCTGGTAAACCTCTGCTTATAGTGAGATGGTTGCATCAGACTATCATTTGATTAAGCTATTCGTGCGTGCGTGCGTGCGTGCGTGCATGCATGTTAAGTCACTTCAGTCATGTCCAATTCTTTGCGACCCTATCGACTGTGGCCCACCAGGCTCCTCTGTCCATTGGATTCTTCAGGCAAAAACACTGGAGTAGGTTGCCATCCTCTCCTCCAGGGGATCTTCCCGACCCAAGCATCCAACCCATGTCTCTTGTCTCCTGCATTGGCAGGTGGGTTCTTAACCACTAATGCCATCTGGGAAGCCTGATTAAGCTAGTCATCACTCTTCAAACGTCAAACACATCAACCAATCTTATAATGAGGATATTACTTCCTAGAAAATATCCTTTTTTGAGCAATAAATCTCTACATCTTGCATCTGATAACCACATAGCTTCACTTGGAAGTCTCACTGGAACTTCAAATTCACCATGTCCAAAAGTGGACTAGTCCCCCCACAAACGATTCTTTTTCCAGTCTTCCAGGTCTTGTAAATGGCATCACCATGCAAACCAGAAACCTGAGAGCCTCACATTTGATCAATTCACCTTGTTTAATCAAACAGTAAATACTGCTGATCCTACTATCTAGATATTTTCTTAACTATTAATTTCTCTCCATTCTCATTGTCATCATCCAAGTCCAAGTTACAAATATCTCTCTTAGCAGACCATTGTCCTAATTTTAACAAGGAGGACATTTTAAAAATGCTCAGTTGATACAGTTCATCACAATCCTTTGCACTTATCCATTTCCACAGCTGAACCGTGAGGATTATTTTTCCAGTGGGGGCAACTCGATGAGAATGACCAAGAACACACTGCTCAGCTTTGAGTGTCAAAGCTGACTTCCCTGACCTCTGTACCTTGACAGATGCCTCTAAACTGAACTTTATAGAGAGCAAGAAGGAAATTATCAATTTACTAATAAGATCTTTCGCTTTGACACTGAATTTTAGTCTTCGACAATAGGCTGAGAGAGAGAAACGACAAAAATGGGGTTTGAGAAATAAACTAGCCCACCCTTCCAGCCCAGGGTGTAGAGGAAGAGGACAGGCAGAGGCAGCAGGAGCAGACCATGGAAGCGATCCTGACCCACTTCTCTGGGTTGCAGTGCTCAAGCAGGTAGACACGTAAGAGGTTTCTTCCTCCACTTCCTGTCCAGAAACATCTTAATAGGTGCTCCCCAGCTCCCAACCTAGAGCATACTCAGCAGAATAAAGGTTGGGGGTAGAGGACAGGGATGAGGAGAGAGAAAGCCTGAGTCGAGCTCCCTCATAGCCCCATTGTCTTTAGCATAGTTCAGAAGGACGCAGAAAGTCCTGTGTTCTCTGTGCGGGGACATAAACCAGCGCTGATAATGTTGCACCAGGGCTGGGAGGGGTGGGCATCACACTAGCATCCAGGTGTGACACAGAGCCAGACTTCAAACAGTCAAGAAGCAACAAGAGAGCTCAGGTGTGAGAGAAGCAGAGAAAAGGCTCCTCAGACCCAGACCAAGCTGAAACACAGCAGCCAGTGAGTTCATCAGGTCCAGAGTTCAGCAGCCAATGGAGGCAGGGCAGAAGGGACCAGACAGGTGGTGAGTCACCTTTCCTGCAGAGGGCAGTAGTGAGCACCCGGAGAGCTGCCCCAAAACCTCTACACAGATACCACTGCACCACTGTCCGAGGCACCGCAAGCTCTCCCGTGGCGCCACTGCCATCCTGGGGAGAAGGAGACTGGGTGGGTAACTCTGAGCAGTGACCCAAAAGGGACCGTTTCAAAGGAAAGAAAATGATTGAAAACTGGAAGAGACTGGGTCATCATGCATTCTGTGCTACACACTAGAGTAGGTACTTAAGTGTGAGTAAATTTCCCTCCCTGCAACACACTCTGGCCATCCTCTTATGTGCTTCCAACTTGAAGCCAGAGTGTTTTGTGTGTGTGTGTTTTTCTTTTTTGACAACGCATATTTAATTAGACCATAAGCTTTCCTTGCCCATTCAACAGTGATCAAAATCCTTAATGTGGCCAATAAGTCCTCTATAACCAGGCATCTTTCATCTCATAGAATAAGTACCTGCAAGAAAGTGCTAAAACAGGGGATTCACAGAACCAAGAAGCATGTCTCTATGGAGACCAAAGAAGGAAGTGAATAAGGCTTCTTGGAAAAGAGGAGAAATACGATTCCAATCATGGAAAGAAACCTGAATATCTTCTGAGGAGGTGATAAAACAGTAAGACAGCATAGGAGAAAAAAAATAAAGAACAACAGATGCATCCATTGGCGCCTTCAAGAAGATAGGGGGTACATTAAGAAGTCTGCCCCATGTTGGGCACTCACGATCTTCCTGCTGCCCTGTGCCCTCCCTGCAATTCTTAAGCCCATAGACACAGCCTGAGCTCCAAGCACCCTCTTCTGCCACAGGCTGCACCAGAGCTGGTTCTAATCCAGGGGGAACAGCCAGTGCCGCTGATGAGAATTCAACATAAGCTATTCTGGGAACCAGAAGAAAGAGGCCACAAGAAAAGAAATTGAGCCAGAATAGAGTAGAAAAGAAAGTGAAAGCTGGTCTTCTGTGCTCCCATTTGGGAAGACTCTGTGGAAAGGAAAAGGTCTTCTCTGCTCTCATTTGGAAAGACTGTATGTTCCAGGAAAGAGATTGCATCATTTTGAGCAAGTAAGTCTACAAAGAACAACAGAAATATGTGAAAACTTCCCATCAGAAGATTTGTGGCATCTTCTACATGGAGCAAACTTCATCATTAAGTCAGATGTGCTTCAACTCCATTCAAGGGAACTTAATAGGTGAGATGTCAAAGAACTTTATTAGGAGGCTGTCTTACCTATGTGCTCCTCTGACCTGGACCCCAAGGATCATCTGCAGTGATTTGCCAAGATATCTCAGTCGGGGGGAGAGGGGACATGGCGCGAAGAACTTCTGGCAACACAGCTTGATAAATGGATTCTCTGGCCCAGAGAAGTTGCTGAAGTAGTAAAACTAGATGTGATCCAACAAAAACTTGGTTACACATGGGAAAGATCATGCCCAAATCATAGCCCTTCCCCAGCAAGACTCTGTCATTTCCTATTAGATGGGATAGACCACATATCCTGGGCAACTTTATCATCTGGTGTCACAGGTCATCTGGGGACCACTCAAGTGCGAATAACAGAGTGGGGGCAGACATTCCACATGTGAATGGTTCCTCATCTACAGGAAAGCCAAGCAGCTCCTCTGCTCAGAGAAATTCCACAGAGAGGTGGTGATTGCCAATCAAAGGAGAAAATGCCAGGCTCCTAAAACCAGAGGTGTCAGACTGGCCTAATGTGTGGAGAAGCAGCATCTCCAGGGCAGAAGGTGATCCAGGTTATCTACTGTCCTAACCTAGATGTGGGTCCATTAGTCACCTCTTCTCCTCTGTTCTTTTAGCCACTGCCTTTGCCTCAATTTGCTTGATAATAAATGGTCCCAGCTGATGGGACCACCATCAAAATAAATCAATCATTAAACTAATAATCAAGAAGCCCGGAGAAAGTCATAGGGAGACGAGCCAGCACCTGGGACCCTTTGCTGCAGTGCTCGCACCTGAGCAAACATCTCCTCCAGCAACAAAATACGAAGAAACTGTAAGGGACTAAGAATAATTGCGTATCTGTGGAATCGCCGCAAATTATGAACAAGATACAAAACGACCAAAAACCCAACTGCTACTTCTGAAGAGCTGGGAGCAGATACAAGGCACTGGGAGCAAATGTAGGGGACAGATCAGGCCTGCATTCAACACCACCAAAGGGGTGGGCAAGCCATGGGGCAACCAACCTAAGCCACCCCTCAGCCCACCCCCTGAACATCCCCCTACCCTCACCCTGTGGAAAGAACCAGCTCATCACCCCCCCACCTTGGGGATCTAGCAAGGGAACCCCTTACTTGATTTTGCTTCCCACTGCTAAACGAATGCCCCAGTAAAACCTTCCCTGACCTTCTTTTCTGGTCTCTTATCAATTTCTATTGATTAAGCAGGCCAAGAAGCCTGGTTGGTAACAATAGCTCACTTGCTATGTCACTAGGACTTGAGTGTCTGTGTCTCCTTTTAGAAGATCTTTCTAGGGCTCCAAAGGGTAAAAATAGTGCCATTTAAAATGACTGCTCAGGCCATGGAACATTGCTTTGGCCGTCAGGTTTAGAAATAGCCAGGTGTGAGGAAGAATCAGTGAACAGAGCAGACTTCAAGATAGAAAGAGAAAAAAATTTTTTCAGGTGTGCACACAGGCTGACAAAGGAAAAAAATGAAATCCTGGAAGAAAGGTTTTGTGAAAGACTTTTTCCTCCTCATTTCACATCCAGGATCTAAGACCTATGCATTGGCCAAGAAGCTGAAGTCAGCAGTTTCTATGTCCTTAGGTGGTTCTGAGACAAGACAGAAAAGAGTGGATAAGGAGGGGGATGATGGATGGGAAAGACTGGGTCATTTGATAATTCTGGGCTTGAACCTACAAGGGTTTCCCTTTGGGTATTATCCTGAAGAAAGCTCCAGGCAACCTTAGGCTTATTCTTCACTTGTCACTTGGAAAAGGTGAATCAGTTCATGCTTACAATGGCTAATTCTGCTACATCTCAAGTTCACACGCACCTTCTAATTATAAGAAACAGGCTTCTTGGGCTTCTCCAGGCAAATGCTCAGAGGACGCCAACATTATTTTTGCTGTTACTGCAACATCCAAATAATTTTCCATCTGCCAGAGCCTCAAATTAAAAGGGCAATGATCATGAGTGAATGTGTGCCCACGGCCTGGGCCATCCTTAAGTCTCTGGACCAGCCACTGGGCCATTTTCTCTATTAAGAGGCACACGACGGTGAAGAGTCATATGGGATAGGAGTTTCCCTGAGAGACAAGATAACTGGGTTACACGTCGACTATGCTTTTAAACGGCCGAGAGGTCCTATTCAAAAGCAACTGGACCCGTCAGGAGTCTTGTTTCCCATTATTAAACTGCTCAAAAGTACTGTGAAAACACAACAGCAAGAGCAGCGAGACCATTTTTGAATCAACTTTCCCATCAGACTTATTTCAAGCTGCCCAGGAAGACATACAGAGGATGCCAAACATAAATAGACCTTAGATTTTGAGACTGAATTCTGAAACTGACGAAAGTGTTAATGTCACTTCGGAGGAAGTGCCACACAAGGAACTGCGATGGTTCAAAAGAGATGGACTTTAAGATTTGGTATAGACGATAACCTGCTAGTATCCAGAGGCACGTGGGGTAACCCTGAAGCGGATGCTGGGGCAAATTTCACAGTGACTGAACACATCAGCATCAAAGCCATCACCCTCTGTAAATTATTCCAAATGAATTCCTGGTTACATCTTGAGTAATAACCATATATTACATTCATGTTAGAATGGCATTAGGTCCCACTGCCCATCTTTCTAAAATAATCTAAGAGAGATCAAGATGGTCAGAACCAGGTGTGTAAGAACATTTCTAACAATAGATCCAGGAGTGTGTCAAACAAACTAGAAGCTCCCCTTGACCTGACAGAACGTTTCCAGACATTTCTAGATTAAGCGGCAAGTGCAAGTCTGTGACCAAAAACACACTTTTAGAAGAGAACAGTCTCTACCTTCTCATTGGGGTGGGGGTAATGAGGACTGTAATCTGGTTGACAAGATAGTTAACCACAGCAGGGCATTCCTTAAAAGGTTTATCTAGGCAATCTAGGGCAGTTGGTTAAGGAATCTTATATTTTCTAGCCAGAGTCCGTGGACTAACCATCCTTAATCACTAAGACAGCTCTCACATATTACAGAAGTTCTGATGAAAACAAATAGGCCCCTCTGGAGGTGAACATGGAAATCAAGAGGTACTTTGCTTTCATCTTCCTTCCTTCTTCTTTAATCATATTAAAGTTACATATTTTAAAAACAGTTGCCCCAAAATACCCATCAGATGCTATAGAAAAATAGTATATGTGATTCTTATTCTAGGCATTAGACCTCAATAGACTTATTCAAGAATAAATATTAAAACTTCGATATGTGCTCCCCAAATCATTTCTTTCATTCCTAACAATCTGACTGGCATGATCAGCAAATGAATGGCCTTTTATGGTGCTTGTTTGGTTTCCTTTTTTCACTCTGACAGTACTGAAGAAGAGGCCCTTTGGATTCTTTCAAGAGCTATCCAAGTGCCAGTGTCATGGTTGTTAGCACCAGACGTCGGGCAACATGAGAAGGAGGGGTTGGCACATTTTCCCAGGGGCAAGGGTATATGGTAAGTCCATGGTGGGTCCCAGTGGCACTAAGGCTCCTGTGGACAGTGCTGCTTTACAAGAAAGGCTCGGCCGATTCCTCGGCATCTGGGAAGCTGTCAGCGTGGCATTCCTTACAAAGCTGGGTGGCTGCTTGCTGCTGACATGTTCAGTTTTGAACTCTGAAACAAAGAAAAAAAAAAAAAGTAACCTCCCTGGAATGTTGAGCTCGGCAAAGATCGCAGATGCCCAAAATGAGAAAGTCCATCATATATCAGGTGCTTGGGAACCTTCTGGAAGCTACTGAAAAAACCATGAGTATTTCTCTAATAAGTCTGCACTCAGCCATTTCAGGCGCTTGCCTTGAAATCCCTCCATTTCTACCTCCAGGACCTTGACAGCCAGACTAGAGATGATTCCATAGGTGATTGATCACATCCTCTTCTAAAGGTCATGCTGGGGGAGCAGAAATGCCAGACACACCGTGCACTTCTCTAAGGAAGATGCTGGTTTTATTTGCCTTCCTATTTAAATCCTATGGACTTCAAGCAAGATGTGGTAATGTCATGGAAATGTCCATGTGAGGTTTGATACTCATAGTCATTTTCTCTGCTTTTCTCCATTTGGTGTTCTACCCACAAGAAAGGACAAAATACACATAGTAATCTTCCTAGACTCCACTCAAAGCAAAGAAGACTACTCAGCAGCTCACTGTGGTATCTTCTAAAAGAAGTAAAACCATCCCCTTCTAACAGCATTGCAACACCAGTTCCCAGGACTAGATCTCGCCACAGCAGTGTCTATTTAGGTAGTAATGATCTGAACAAAGCGAAATGTATGGCCACGGTGGTTATTATAAGGGTGCCTGGCAATAAAATACGATGCCTTAGCAAATCAAGAGACATAGGAGGTGAGGAAAGGTCAGCGAAAAAAAAAACACATGAGAAATCAATGTCAAAAGAGGTCACTTTATGAGCTTCAAAGAGAGCTACCGTCATTGATTATAATATCACTGAAACAACACAGGCCCGGTGAGATCTGAAATTACATTTCCAATCTGAATTTATAGAACTCACTGCGGGCCCTGTTGTGACTGTAGCACGTTAATGGAAGCCTACCAAGTAAGCATGATTTAGACGGGCTCAGGCAGAGGTGAATTCAGTTTTCCCTGGGTTATAGCACTAGGCCCATGATCGAGAAAGGTTCAGAATCAGTTTCCTCTTCCATTTCAGAGACATGTCTGGTAATAGCTGGGGGCCAGAATTCTCTTTCAAAATCACAAACTCGATTATGGCACTTCCTTGCTTAGAAATCACCAACAGCTCCGTTTCTCATGCAGGGTAAGGTTTAGAATCCTTAGGCCACAGGCAAGCCCTTCTTAAGAGGCCAGTGCAGGCTCCTTTTCTGACTTCGTCTGACGCTCCAAGTTTACCAGAATCCTTTCAAGTTTCTTAAGCCAAGCTACTCTTCCCCATATGCAGGTCTTTATACAATTCTTTTCTGGCTTAAAGGCCACTCTACCCTGATAAATTATTCCTTATTCTTCTCTTTCCCCATTTCCTCATCATGAAAGATCCTGGGCTCACAAAACCCCATTTCTGTTTTCTTCCACACAGTTACACTACCTTTTCCAGCTTCCCTGCCTGGCATATAGATACATGAATAAACTCTGCCCTATGGTATATGGGCAGAAATGATGTATGACATCACTGACCCCTAACATCCTCCTGTAAGATTTTCTATATTCTCTCTCCTCCATGGTTTCAGCCTCTGAGTGACTTGAAGATGGTCTGGGTCCCTGAATAACTACGTGGAGCAGAGTATCCAACTCACCCCAGCCTCCAATCCAGGTGAGACCACGGTGGCATTAGTGAGAAATACTTTAAGACACCAAGATGTTCAGAATGTTTGTTTCTGCAGTTAGTCTACTTTAACTAATGTGCTCAACCAAACAGTATTATGTTTTATCTTTTGCTACTGTGCTTATAAGTCACCATGTTTATTCTGGAAGAAGTCAAGGTATAAACAGAAACTCATGCTTCCTGAAGGAAAGAAAAGCTGTATATCAAAACAAAACCAAAATTATGCAAGACTTTTACCCATTTCTGGGCTGACTAGCTAAGTTTCCTATACCATCTGTTTTGTTTTTGTGTTAGACACTCACTTGTATCAGGCTCTTCGCAACCCCATGGACTATAGCCGTCAGGCTCCTCTGTCCATGGGATTCTCCAGGCAAGAATACTGGAGTGTGCTGCCATTTCCTTCTGCAGGGGATCTTCCTGACCTAGGGATGGAACTTGGGTCTCCCGCATTGCAGGCAGATTCTATCTGAGCCACCAAGGAAGCTAACTCACTCCAATAGGGTGGAACCCATAAATGCAATTTCATTTCCTAGAACATGGTGCCGTTGATATTGTATTTATGGGTTCCACCCTATCAGGGTGAGTTAGCTTGGACAGAAGTAGATTCTTCTGGGGGAGCTGGCCATATCCCTTTTCCTAGACTGCTGTTTGTAATATACATGCCGCTAATTATATGGGCCACTATTTAAACTAAGCTGGGGAGAGAATTCCAGAAAAATGTTGGCAGCGATGGCAACATAGTTTTTCAATCCTTTGAATGCTGTAAAAATAGAACAACTGCACACACACAAAAAAACCCTAAATCCATGGACAACAAAACCAGGAGATGTAATTTCCTCATGAATCTCAAACAATTCAATGGAGCAAACTATGAAGAGTCACAGATCCTACATGGAATCGGCACGTGGATGACAGGAAGAAGGAAGTAATGGGCATGATAACTAATGGGACTGAGATCCTACATGGAATCGGCATGTGGATGACAGGAAGAAGGAAGTAATGGCTATGATAACTAATGTGACTGAGAGCGGAATCCTACAAACACCCAACACTACTCACTGGAGTTTCGTCCTTTTTTAAACCCAAGTGCAACAGCCCCACAGTAAGTAGGACTGACAGGAACAAAGCAGGTTAATTCCCACGAGCTCTCAACCATGAACTGTTCCTCTTCCAGAGTCAATCCCCATTGAGGAGACACTACTGCATAAGACAATAAACTTGAGCAGCATGGAATAAGAAACCTGCAAGAAAGAGAAGGTCTAGATCAAAGCAGAGGAGGGGAAAGCAGGAGGGGATCCTAAGAAGTGATCTACCATATTCTTAAAACCCCAGCAGTACACACACACACACAGAAGAGAAAGCTTTATAAAGCTAGTGAGACTTCTTGAACCCTACTTCATTCTAAACTGACACGAAAATTAATTTCACATAAAAATAAACAATGAAAAAGTATCAAGGTCAAATTTCATACAAAGTTATTATAATTACAATAAAGAATAAGGAGCAGAAAAAAAAATCCCTAAACACAACAAAAGCATGCTGGAGAGACATTCTCTCAAAACAGATCAAAACTATAACCTATCATTTCAAAAGAAGTTTGAAGACATTAAGAAAGGATATAAAATACAAAGAACATCACAATCAGGTTTAAAGGACTCATAAATATAGTGACAGGACTCAGAAAAGAACTGAAATAAAAGGAAAAAAATTATAAATGCCAGCTAAACTAAAAACAAACACAACAAATAATTCCTTAATGAATATAAAAGGTAAAAAGGAGGAAGGCTAAAAAAGAAAGAGATACAACAGTCTGAAGAGTAAGAGACAAATAGTAAAGATAAGCAAAGAAAATTGAACATACAGGTAACAAGAGATTCTGAAGATGGAACCAAAGGAAACATAACAAATATTAAGAACTATAACTTGGAGAAGGCAATGGCACCCCACTCCAGTACTCTTGCCTGGAAAATCCCATGGATGGAGGAGCCTGGAAGGCTGCAATCCATGGGGTCGCTGAGGGTCGGACATGACTGAGCGACTTCACTTTCACTTTTCACTTTCCTGCATTGGAGGAGGAAATGGCAACCCACTCCAGTGTTCTTGCCTGGAGAATCCCAGGGATGGGGGAGCCTGGTGGGCTGCCATCTATGGGGTCGCACAGAGTCAGACACAACTGAAGCGACTTAGCAGCAGCATAACTCCAGAAAATTTCCAAAGTATAAAAAAACTTGAAATGACATTAAAATTTATAACATGTATCTGCCAATATTGGCCCCCCAAAACAATACTAAGACATGTTTAATAAAATCCTTTGGAATTTTAGGCAAAATTACTGTGACAAAAAACCACTGTGACATACAGTGTTAAGAAAATTAAATTACCATTTGAGGACGATCCCCTGGAGAAGGGCATGGCAACCCACATCAGTATTGTTGCCTGGACAATCCCATGGACAGAAGAGCCTGGTGGATTACAGTCCATAGAGTGTCACAGAGTCAGAGACAACTGAAGTGACTTAGCACACGTGCACACAAGAATGCTTTAGGCCATTAGAAATCAGAGTTGTCCATTTGCTATATTAAATAAAAGAAAATAATTTTATATCCAGCAAAACTGATTTACAAGTATTAAAGGTTCAAACAAACTGGCCTGGATATAGGCAAGAACCGAAAAAATATTGTCTCCCTGAGTCCTTTCAATGGAGAAGGAAATGGCAACCCACTCCAGTGTTCTTGCCTGGAGAATCCCAGGGACAGGGGAGCCTGGTGGGCTGCCGTCTATGGGGTCACATAGAGTCGGACACGACTGAAGTGACTTAGCAGCAGCAGAGTCCTTTCAAAAGAACATGCTAGAAAATGAGCTTCAGGCAATCAAAACAATTAGGCCAACAACATAAGGACTAGTGGTGAATATCAAAATATATAGTTCGCTGCAGAATTTAGCTAGAAGGAGGCTAAGCAGTAGACAGCAGAGTATCTACTGACTATGCTCTGACAATGTGGATATAGCATAACTATTTAAAAATGAGAGAAGGATGAAGGGTACGATATGCAAAAAAAAAAAAAAATTAATTTACAATACCTACAATGGTCCTAGTTTTAGCACTATTTTCCTGAGACTATTGTGCACATAATTTGGGATAAAACAAATGAGTTAATTATGTGATATTCTAATTCTGTTATCCCCCTGTGCCTTTGAGAACCAACATTCTTCTGGAAGGAAGGATATATAAATGTAATGCAGAAGAGGTAAAATAAAACTCTATAATCTCACATTTGAACTAGAGTATCAATATGAATTCATAAGCTCTTAAAATATATAGTAAGATAAACTGCAAACTATCTCTATCATTTTATGAGTTTTTGATAGAGATTCCCAATCCTATCCTTTACAAAGGGTTAGGAAACAATGACAAACCCCGTAGTAGGGAGTATCCTTAGCACTTAAGACTAACATTTCTCACCTAAAGAAACCAGAGCTTCTTGGAGAAAATGGCTGATTCTAGATCTAGGGCAGGAAATATACAAGATGAACCTGGAACATCTTGTATTACCAGAGGGCAGGAAAGTTAAAGGCTTTTAAGACAATGACCAAAGGACTCAAGACCCAACTCAAAGGGCTCCCCACTGGCTCAACTGGAACAATCTGGGCTTCAATTACGATTGCAGCCTTGTCAAACACCACCTACAGTAGAGCCAAAAGGATCAGACTGGAGTCTGACCCAGTCTCTGGATCCAGCAGCCAATTTGCAGGACAGCCAGGGCTGAATAACTTGTCTAACGGACTATGAGTGTACAGTCGGGAAAACTCAGGCTCGGGGAAACTCTATAGGTCAAAGAGCCCAAGTTCCTCAATAGATAAATTGTAAGGAAATGAAAGGGATTAAAAGGGAACTTTACAGATTAAAAAAGACTTAAAGGCATATCGATTTTTTTTAATGGCCAAGACTAAACATGGTGTTTGTGGATACCCACTGGGTGATAAATGTGTTTCTAAAAATATAATGAAGTGACTATTATAATGGATAATGGTTACTTATGGGGGGGTTCAAAGGGTTGTGATTGGGTGAGGCACAGGGAAGGGATTCTGGGGTAGCAAAACTCTATTTCCTGTCCCAGCTGGTGTACAATACATATGCAGTACATATACACATATATGTACACATATTTCATACAATATATAAATATACAGAGCATTGCTGCTAAGTCACTTCAGTCGTGTCCGACTCTGTGTGACCCCATAGACGGCAGCCCACCAGGCTCCCCCGTCCCTGGGATTCTAATATAGAGCATTAGGACATGCATTTGATTTGTGTTGCCTTCTGTATTCATGCTGCATTTTCAATAAAAATATTCTTCTTAAAAAAAGACTAGGAGTTTCTTGCTGTCATCCAATCCCCCACTGAGAAGGCAATGCAAAGCACGTGGGTGAAGTGGAAAAGAATGTGAGGAAATGATGATTGAGGTCATATTGTGAAGGTCAACAAAAGTCTTTGCCGAGTTATATTTAATTCAAAGATAATGTAGATCCACTTAAAGGTTTTATGAGTCCAGTGATTTCCCCTTTCCTCTGAACTTCTTAATGTCTCCATCATTTACTGGATTCTCATATTTGTATAATTAAGCTAAGCGAGCTAAAGAAAGACGATGCCAAATAAACCCTGGCCAGAAATCTATATTCTTACATGGTTGAAGAGGGCTGGACCATGGCCGTTATCATGGGTAAAGTAACACTCATCGTCTTTATTGGGATTTAATAAAAATCAGCTTGCTGTATCATATTATACTAAATTAACTTTATTCAGACATCTTTACCTTTTTAAGCAACTAAATTCCTCTGTTTCTCAGGGAATATGCTATGATTCAGGAGAAAAGAGTCAACTTAGAGTTATGAAATCAAAACAACTTTGAAAATGACATAGAAAGACACAAGGGAATAAATGCCTCTGAGTGAGTCTAAACAATCGAAACAAATGTACAGGTATCTTCTTGAGACTGTGGAGAAGGTGTCTCTTAGAAATTATTATTTTATACACATTATTCTGTTTTAAAATATCCAACCTTCATAGATAGGCTATTTTACTTAGCATGCCAAATATTTTTAGTGACCATAAAGAATAGTCATAAGAAATTTTGTAGATTTGTTCTTTTTTCTCACCCTAAAAGGTCTTAAGTTCTTCCATTCCAAATTATTCATCCAGTGGGATTTTCAGGAGTTAATAAGGTGGAAAATGCTCCTTGTTCAAGACAAAGACAAAAATGAAGCTTTTAAAATCGCCAGCGTCACCGTTAGGAAAAAACGTCCTGCCAATCACCAGAGCAGAATTCAATCTCGTATTACAAAATGACTCCTTCCTAGTTCTTTTAGAAATAGATGGGGCACTGAATCACAAATAAAAAAACAAAATCTAACTACCACCAAAATAGAAAATAATATAACTCAAAGTAGCTAAATGTGTGTAAGAACCAAATGTAATAGGCCATATGTGTTACAAACTTCACAAGAGCCCAGGACTGCATTCATGCTCCCAATTCATGGGAAATAAATGGACTCATCCCACCCGTAACTCTGGAATAAAAAGACAGTTGCACAGGACTGCACAAGAGCCAAATCCAAATTCACAGAGGTTTTATTAAAAACAGGAAAAGGTCAGTCCTCTTCCCCCAAAGGAATGTCCAGGGCTTGTCGGAATTATTACTCCAAGATAGTTTCTTTATTAAATTCACTGTGCGGGAATAGAAAGACAAGGCTGGGAGAACTAGAAAGACAACAGAAAGTCTTAGTTTAGCCACAAACTAAATTTAATGCAAGATAAAGAGGAATCGGCATTCTCTTCACTGAATCTACAAATCAGATATATTTTAAAAGGTAGTCCTTAATGAACTGAGAAATCATATCGTTAAAGAACCCATGAATGTACATCATCTTTGCTCTTTCCTCCAAATAAAATAAGACTGATACGCCAGGTATGGGGAACCGCCTCACCAAAAACAAGAACATGAAACAGTCATTTACTTTTCCACCTCTGCTCACTACTATTTAAAATCAAGGGCTAGTTAATGAATTACTTTGAGTGAATTTACAGATCGAGGGTAGCCCAGCACTGTCTCGTTTAGCCAATGTTTTTCAACATGGGTGGTCACGGGGGAAAATCTCAAGCCCAAATTCACTGTCAACTTAAAATGGATCCCTGAGACACCCCTGGCGTGTGAACTAATTCTGTTTGTATCAATATTTGGAACGTGAGACAGATAACACAGTCACTTTACATGATGCTCCAGCACTCCCTCCCCAGCATTTTTATCATTTAAAATAATCATGTTTTGGGCTTCCCTGGGGGTTCAGTGGCAAAGAATCTGCCTGCCAATGTAAGGGACATGGGGTTTGATCCTTGATCCGAGAAGATCCCACATGCCAAGGAACAACTAAGCCCATGAGCCACAATTATTGAGCCTGTGTTCTGGAGCCTGGGAGCCACAGCTACTGAAAGCCATATGCCTAGAGCCTCTGCTCTGAAGACAAGAGAAGCCACTGCAATGAGAAGCCCGCACACTGCAACTAGAGTAGCCTCCACTCTCCGCAACTAGGGAAAAAGCCCTCGAAGCAGCAAAGACCCAGCACAGTCAAAAATAAGTTTAATTAATTAAATCATTTTAAAAAAGTGACCGTGTTATGAAAGCTGGGGCAGCAAGTGTGAGAGACTTTTACAAGCGTGAAAGAAAAGAAGGCAAAAAGTGGAACATATCTCCTCTGGTCTCTGCCTAGGTGACATCCCAGCTTTCAACACCAAGGCTACATTTGGGTGGCAAAGCACAGGGTACTGTATTCCATTTCAGGGCCGAGATAGGGGGTTGAGTCATCTGGTTTCTTTCCATTTCAGATCACATCCCTGGCAGAAAAGTCAACAGATCCACCATAATGCCCATTGCTCTGGATGCAGACCCAAAAATATTCCTTGTAAGGAGGTAAAAAAATGAAAGCAACATCTGGCAGAGAAATCTGTTCTCAAGAGCTACAATCTAAAGGAAGCGTGGGGTAGTGGGGGAGGGACATCCTGGTGGCTCAGGATGTAAAGTATCCACCTGCCAACTCCCAGAGACACAGGTTTGATCCCTGGCCCAGGAAGATCCCACATGCCATGGAACAACTAAGCCCCTGCACCACAACTATTGAGCCCATGCTCTGGAGTCCCAGAGCCACAACTCCTGAGCCCACACACTGCAATTACTGAAGCCAGTGTGCCCTCAAGCCTGTGCTCCACAACCAGAGGCCACCACAATGAGAAGCCCTCGCACTGTAAGGGAGAGTGGCCCCAGCTCTCCACAACCAGAGAAAAGCAGCGGGGAAGACCCAACACAGCCAAAAATAATAAATAAATAAAAATTTTTTAAAGGAAGAGTGTCATGGATTGAAGAGATTGAAGTCCTTCTTTTTGAGATGCTGTTTACAAGCTGGTGCTAGTGTTTGGGGGGTAACGAGGGAGGAGGCTGATTTGGAGCAGCAAAAACCTGGGAGAGACAAATCCCTCCCTTTGGTCTACAGTCTCAAATGTTGCTCGATATTCAAGACTTGGATGGCTTAGAAGTGAGAAGGTCGCCTGGTTTGGGTTGTATTTCTTTCCCTGCCAGGCTTTTGATGGAGAGGTCGGTGAAACTAACAAGGCCACGGAGAGAAGGGAAAAAGGGCGGTGACGTCAGAAGAGACTCCGGCCACTCGGTCAACCCTTCACCAGGCAGGTACCTGCGCCACCAGCTCTTCACTCTCTCTGCTGAGACCTAACAGCAGGATCCGTCTTGGAAGAACATCTGATGTAAGGCTTCAGAGTCTGACATATCGTTACCCTGTCTTGCCTCCTTCTCCTCTAACGGGTTCTAGAAAAAGCCTAGGAGAGTGCCGTTTCAGCAGACAGGGAAAAGAGGGTTGCGACGCTTTACATAGTTATTTTTATATTTAATCCAAGAGCGAAAGAGGACTAGGCGACCCAGCTGACTCTCAAAAGCATTTTAGGAAGTTGGCAGCAGAACAGCCATCTCCTGCTCTCTCGGACCATGTATCAAGAAACCGGATCTAGGGTATAGATATGTTTGTTGAAGATATCAATAGCGCAGATAATTAAGTTAGCTGCAGCAAACCAGCTCCAGGCTTTGAAGTGTGGGCACAGTTGATGCGCTCACCTTTCCCTCACCTGAGAGGCTAAGCCTACAATCTCCTCAAAGATGTTCACAATCTTGTGACCTTTGGTCCCCCCTCATTATCACATCATTGAGGTTACCTAACCCCGTGGGGCCAAACATAAAAAGAACTTTATCAACTGGAGAGTGGTGAATTCCTACCTTCAAAGACAAGACTCCGCCTGGGTGAGAAGAACCTTCAGCTAGAGGAGCTGAAATTCTCTAGACTTCTCTCTGCTGCTGCGGAAAGGAAGGGAAGGGCATCACAGAGCAGGAAAGGATGTCCACTAACTCAGTGCTCCCCAAACGCTGAATTGTATGGGAATCCCACCAGGTGTTTCTAAAAATACAAGTTACTGGAGCCTACATTTAACACTGCTACTGCTAAGTCGCTTCAGTCGTGTCCAACTCTGTGCGACCCCATAGACGGTAGCCCACCAGGCTCCCCCGTCCCTGGCATTCTCCAGGCAAGAACACTGGAGTGGGTTGCCATTTCCTTCTCCAATGCATGAAAGTGAAAAGTGAAAGTGAAGTTGCTCAGTCGTGTCCAACTCCCAGCAACCCCATGGACTGCAGCCTACCAGGCTCCTCCGTCCATGGGATTTTCCAGGCAAGAGGACTGGAGTGGGGTGCCATTGCCTTCTCCGGCATTTAACACTAGAGATTCCTATTTAACACTCCAGCTAGAGGCCCGGAATCTGCATTTTAATGATGAGTACAGAGGTGAATCCAAATGTGTAGTCCTCGGACCACAGTTTTTAGAAACCTAAGAACTGAGTGAGTCCAGCTTCTCAAGACTCCAGAAGTATTATATGTATAGCAATACGTACATTAATGATCCAATAAGAGCGGTATTACCCCAGAAACCACCAACCCTTTACCTATTACATTTTGTGCTTTGTATATTTCACATTATTTAATCTTCATTATATATATATAGATAGATAGATAGATAAAATAATTTGATCCATTTTACAGTCATTCTTTACTAACTGAGCTACGAGGGAAGCCCATACAGTCATATACATATATATATACAGACACACTATAATTTGATCCATTTTACAGTCATGGAAACTGGGCAATGGTAATTTGATTCAAGGTCACAAGCTAGTGAGTAAATGGTTAAAAATCCACCTTGCAGTGCAGGGGACACAGGTTCTATCACTGGTCGGGGAATAAGATCTCGTATGTTGCAGGGGAAATAAACTCGTATGCGGCAACTAGAGAGTCTGTGTGCTGCAACTCAGACCCAATGCAGCCAGGTGTGTATATATGTGTGTGTGTGTGTGTGTGTGTGTGTGTGTGTGTGTGTGTATAATACTACATGAACTCAGCCTCTTTGTAGCCAAGTCTCTACTGTACCCAGTCTCTCTATAGACTCCCCAAACTTGAATATATCCTTACTGTATTCTATTTGGGGTTTTCATCGAGGAAGGAAAGGAGAAGAAAGCAAGAACTTAAAGGAGTCAGCCACTGAACTGCCACTTTTCCCCAATTCTAGTACCAGGCCTTTTACAGTAAGAGAAAAGCAGAGGTGTTTCAACTGCTACTAGAAAGATAAATAGCCTAGGATATCTATCCGTGCCCCATAAATACTGCTGCTCAGAATACTGATATATTTCCAGTTATTTGTGATGTTTTCCTTTTCGGTTTTTTATGACAACTGAAATTTAATACAACAGGCCAGTTTGGCAAAGGTGAGCTGTGTAGCTATGACCAACTTAATTCCCTGGACTCAGAACCCTCAGAAAGTGTCAAAGCAGCAAATCTAAATAACTTCCCAATTCTCCCAGAAGCCCCCACCAGGAATATGACTTCTGACATAGCATTTCCAGGGAGAATTCCATGTTAAATGTGTTCTTGGAGACTCTCCCATGAGACTTGCCCAGAGAGATTCTACCTGGTTTTTGTTGTTTTTTTTTTTTTTTTTGACATGTGAGATTTTAGTGTATCAAACTCACCTTGATGTTGAAATTTTAAAGGGAGAGAGATGAGACAGAGAACAGTCAGAGAGAAGGTTACGGCCTCAAGGGTGAGCGGCCACTTCCTGACCATGGATATTCACTCTCCATCAGTTACACACAACCAGAAGATCACTTCTGTTGAGAACGGTTACTGGAGAAGAAAAGATGGACAGGCATGGAACCAGGTGCAGGCCTGGCAAGCAGAGGGTTATAAAACCTTTTTCTTTTTCCTTCCTCTAGAAGCAAATATAAACTTGCTTTATGATGCCAATCCTAGTTTCCCAGAGAAGTGCTTTGGCAATAACAGCCCTGGAGAATAAAAGCTTGAGCAACCAGGGGCATTTAGGACAATAAAGCCGCCTTCTTCCCACACATATTATTGTCAGTGCTGCCATGGCTCTGTTCCATACATTTCCTGCCAGGAGCTCACCTTATTCCTACAGTCAAGCATGGCAGTGTCTGAGTACTGAAGGCCATGGTCATGGTACCTCCTCGGTGGAGTTGCATTGAGGTTCAGTTGAATCAGTATATGGGAAGATGCTCTGGACAGTACCTGGTACACAGCAAGCTCTTCATGAGTCATAGCTATGATACTGTGGGATAGTGGCTGTTATATGCATTGATAGTTCAATAGCCACAATGCACATAATATATCCCAAATATTTTTAAAGTAAATATTTGACTTGTTTTTTTAAAGCCAATATGTGACATCCAAAATCACTGTGGACAGTGACTACATCCACAAAATTAAAAGACGCTTGCTCCTTGAAAAAATAACTATGACAAACCTAGACAGTGTATTAAAAAGCAGAGACATCACTTTGCTGACAAAGGTCCTTATAGTCAAAGCTATGGTTTTTCAAGTAGTCATGTATGCATGTGAGAGTTGGACTATAAAGAAGGCTGAGCACTGAAGAATTGATGCTTTCGAAATGTGGTCCTGGAGAAGACTCTTGAGAGTCTCTTGGACAGAAAGGAGGTCAAACCAGTTAATCCTAAAGGAAACCAAGCCTGAATATTCATTGGAAGGACTGGAGCTGAAGCTGAAGCTTTGGCCACCTGATGCAAAGAGCCAACTCATTGGAAAAGACTCTGATGCTGGGAAAGATTGAGGGCAAGAGAAGAAGGGGGTGACAGAGGGTGAGATGGTTAGATGGCATCACTGAGTCAATGGACAGGAGTTTGAGCTAACTCCAGGAGATGGTGAAGGACAGGGAAGCCTGACATGCTGCAATTCAGGGGTCACAAAAAGTAGGACACAACTTAGTGACTGAACAACAAAATGACTTGTTTGTATTTTTTATATTTATTCTACATCCCATGGGGGAAATGCTAATCATGAAATCATCCATTTATAAATAAAATCTGAAAATGTTAAAGCAACCTACTTTCTCCCTTACCTTTTAAATTCTGGAAAAGCAAGGCTTTTCGATCTCAATATTGCTGACATTTGAGGTTGAAAAATTCCATGTTGTATAGAGAGTTGCCCTGTGCATTGAATGGTGTTTAGCAGTATCTGTGGTGTCTACTCATCAGATGCCCAAAGCACCCTCTTCCCAGGTGCAATAATCAAAAATGTCTTCAAACATTGTCCTTTAGGGTTCAAAACTGCCCTTGGCTGAGAACCACTGGTCTAGAGTCATTCTGAAACAGACAAGTGAACTACAGACACAGGTTCTCTAAAATATGCCTCAAACGTAAGATGCTGTGTCCCTACTGGGGATTTCACTCATGCTACAAATAGCATTTTACTAGCAGTGAAGTGAAACCCAAAGCCTGACAGGGATGGTGAGATGCTTACCCACTAACAAGCTATGGTAAGCAAAACAGTCCAAACTTCTTCACTTATGCAAACTCAACATTTAATTTTCTGCAAGATTACCCACAATAATTACAAAGTTTCTATAACCCAGCCTCAAAAGCTTGAAACTCTGAGATCCATAAGAATTGATCTTTTATCTTTTACCTCTGCCGTGTACTGTGTCTGTGTAACATAGCAGATGAGTGAAAGCAATGTTGTCCTCTAATTTCTAGAAGTAAGAAAGTGAAACTTTAAATTATTAAATAATCCAGTAGAGAGATATAGAGAGTAAACCTCTAGCGTACAACCATTTTAAGCATGCATCTTTCAACTGAACAATTTTTTTTCCATATGATAATAATAGTTTGACATTCTAAAAGTAATGCTGAAATATTAGCCGGTAGCTGCCGGTTAAAGATGGTTTGAGGCCAAAAAGCTGACATCTCTGGGACACCAGTGTGTTCACTCTGCCAGTCACATATAGTACTTTTGAAGCATTAGCAATAGCTTGAATGGACTTCCTACCAGGAATCTGCGGTCAATTCTGACTAATGCCAGATCAACTTGAAGATTTCAGAGCCATTATGAAATATCTAAGTACTCTGACATAGTCTGAGAATGAAGACAAACCAAGAAATTCACACGATTATCAGAACTGGGTTAGGATCTTACTGACCAGGGATTAGAAAAATAGAGCTCAAAGGAGAGAGAACACACATTCTTTCCACTTTCTAATATCCACATGACTTATAAGGTTTCATTCCCAAGGGGGAAAAAAGAAATGGCACCCATATTTTAACTAAGTATCAGGCCAAGGCAGTTTTATCCGAAGGGTATTAATTGCTCTGGTGAAGGAATGTTGCACCATCCACTCACACCCTGGATCTCACTTAGTTGTTCCTTCATGTTTAAGATGCTATTACTGTCCTGGATTATGCTCCTATGACGGGTGAAGTGGGCGGGGCATTGAATGACCAGGAACTAAGTGTGCATGTACAAGGTCATTTCTCTTTTGCTTAGAGCTGCCTCGATTCCATCTGCTAAGAAGCTGACAGTGTATGTTCACTCCAGTGCCTGACCTAAGAGGGGAAAGTCTGGGGACTGAGGCAGGGAGAAGTCACCAGCATCCTGTATGAGCCATCCGGGGGGGACTCCCCTTCCCCTGTCCCCTGGCCTTCATCTTTGTTGTTTAGTCGCTAAGTCATGTCTCACACTTTGCGACCCCATAGACTGTAGTCTGCCAGGCTCCTTGGTCCATGAGATTTCCCAGGCAAGAATACTGGAGTGGGTTGCCATTTCCTCTTCCAGGGGACCTTCCTGACCCAGCAATCAAACACGTGCCTCCCAAGCTGCAGGTGGATTCTTTACTGCTAAGCCACCTGGGAAACCCCAGCCTTCATCTTTCAGTTCAGTTCAGTTCAGTCGCTCAGTTGTGTCTGACTCTTTGTGTGAGGACAAAAATCAGAATCTTTGCACCATCCTGTAGCCACAGGTACTGCACCCACAAAAAAAACAGACATCACAAGTTCTTTCTTCTAATATTCTCAGGGCTGTTTTTTCTCCCATCTTTTTTCCCTTTTCTAATGCCCTTCCCACTCGGTTTTCAGTCCTACCCCACACCAGCCCTCTGTCAAGACTGGAATTGCTAAGAGGTAGAAGCAATCTAGATCTAGATGTCAGAAGACTCAGTTTTGAGCCTTCCACTCTCTTTTTAATAGTGTCCCTCTGAACAAGCCACTTAATCTTGCCAAGTTAACTTAGCTATCAAAGGGAAATGATAATTTGTGACTTTATAAACTTTCACTACACAAATATCATGTGTTATTAGAAGAAATATTTAAAGCTAGAAGGGGTCATTCTGCATGTTATTTCAGTGGACCTGGTAAGAAAACAATTATTTATCGACAAGCACAGTTATTTTCAAGCAGCTTTCCTCAAAGCTGGCCAGATGGTTCCATGACTTTCTAAGAGAAAAGGTGAAAAGCCATCACATTTACCCCCGTTTAATCTTCCTTTTCTACCTTCATCATTTAAACACAGAAAAAGGGTTATTGGGCAGTTACCATATTTTCCCCTGAGAAGGAAAAAGTGTTTCCAGTGGTCTAACTTTAGGGATTCTGTTTAAACTGACTGAGAAGGTGGTCTGACCTTGGCATTAACCTTGGAAATTACGAAGCTTTCCACATTTGCCTCTTTCCACTGTAGCTGGACTGCCTCTTGTTTCTCACACAACAGTTTGGGACCTCCCTCTTTTCCTGGCCCCCTGTACGTAACAAAAACCCACATCTTCAAAACAAGCATGCAGAGCAGAAAGTACTTCTTGAAAGGGAGCTCCATCTGCCTTACAAACAGAGTGCCAGTCGGACATATCGTGGGAGCAGCAGGCAACTGTCTGGGGAAGAGACCATAGCATCTGGTGGACCCCAGGAGGCTAAGCACAAGAAGGACGGGATTCTCTCCAGTGCCCAGCCTGGATTCGAGGGGAAAAGAGAACGTTGTGAACTACAGCCCTGATGTCATTCCTTAAAGATCAGGAGATGGTCTTCCGAACTCGAAGGCAAGACGAAAACCTTCAGGGAAGGGTCAACCTCTCTTTCCACTTCGAAGAAAGAACCTCATTATGTACACAGGTGTGACTCTTCCATCCGTGTGTCTCCAAGTTCTTAGAAACTGATTAAGTGATAACCATACCAATTAGAAGAGATCATCGCAGGAAAGAGAAAAGTCTTTTCTCTGGAGGGTCAAAAACTAGAGGCCTTTCATACCTGCTATCAACTCCTATGATCTTAGGGAAATAATTTAACTTCTGCACAACTCCTTTTCTTCATCTGTACAATTAGGAAGAAAGTGTCACTGAAAACCCACAAGATTTTTTTTTTTTTGAAAATCAACTCAGGAAGTAAAAACCTAATTTTAAATAAAAAGCATTAAATATTTAATAATATTCTTAAGCATCTTGTCTTCCGCATATGAATTAATCTAGCTTATGCCTATAGCTGGAAAAGCACAAAGGGACTTTGGAAAGTCTTTGTGTTCACATCTGTAAAAGCTAAAAGATGGTTCTAATATTGTCTGCATGTCAGTGTACCTATGTTTCTTTCTCTTCACGTGTCTGTATCTTTGTATGAATCTTTCTGTCTCAAAAGGCAGAATAATGTAGCAGGAGAGTGCCCTGGATGTAAAGGTAGAATACATAGAGTAAATCCCAAGTCCATTATTTCTGGTTGTGTTGCTTCGGACAAAATAACGTCTAAAATGAGGATGATGAGTCTGGATCATCTACCTCCACGATTGCTTGAGTGTTAAATGATAGCCATGTTCTCTGCCACCTCTCTCTCTCACTCTCCTCTTCCTCCTCATTATTCATTACCCTTTTCCACCACTGCCTCTTATCTCTTCCTGTCCTTAAGATCAAGTTAAAGTATATTTCTAGATTTTTCTGATTATCGAGTGAATAAAATAAATTGCTTTTTACCGTGATCATCTTCCCTGTTTCTGGTTTGAGTCTCCTGAATGTCCTGTGTGTGTGTGTATTAGTCACTCAGTCGTGGCCAACTCTTTGTGACCCCATGGGCTGTAGCCTGCTGGGCTCCTCTGTCCATGGAATTCTGCAGGCAAGAATACTGGAGTGGGTTTCCATTCCCTTTTTCAGGGGATCTTCCCAACCCAGGGATCGAACCCAGGTCTCCTGAACTGTGGGCAGATTCTTTACCATCTGAGCCACCTGGGAAGCCCCTGAATGTCCTAGAAGAAATCTATTTCATGATTCTTGGGTCTCTTTCATTCCAGAAAATATACATTTTCCACCAACTCTGCAAACTGTCTCCAACTTAGTGAGCAGTGCAGGGGAGATATGTATAGAAGATTATAAATTGGAGGCCTTTGTCTGTCATTCACTAGCTGGGCAAGTTCTATTACCTCTTGTAGGCTCCATTTTCTCATTTATAAGATGCAAGTAACACTATCTATTTCAAAAGAATAATGGGAGAATTAAATCAATTATGATACCATTTAAAACACATGGCATAACGCCTTTTTAAATGGTAAGTACACAATAAAGAGCAGCTTTTATTATGTTAAAACTAAAACACAGTTTTATTGTTAATGATACCATGGTGTTAACAATGGTGATTTTTCAGAGGGAATCTTGAAGGTAGGATGCTGCCCCATCAAATAGCTTAGAGACAAAAACTTCTAAGAATTTCTAAAAAAAAAAAAAAAAGAACTTCTAACACTTACTGTGTACTAGACATTTTTCTTACTATTAATACTTTCCAGGTATTAACTCAGTTATTTCCTAGGTCATCATAGTTCATGAGTGGTTGATTCAAGGCTCAAACCCATCAGTTCAGGACTAGGATGTAAAGCACCATTCAAAATGCGAGGAAAGATAGCATCTTCTAGACAAACCAAATTGCTAGTAATTTGTTACCAGTAACATAGAACTGGGGGCTTTTCTGGTGGTGCAGTAGTAAAGTATTCGCCAGCAATGCAGGAGACATGGATTCAATCCCTGGGGCAGGAAGATCCCCTGGAGAAGGAAATGGTAACCCACTCCAGTGTTCTTGTCTGAAGACAAGAGAAGAACAATGGTAACTACCCCAGCATCCAGTGGGTAGTCTCATGGACAGAGGAATCTGGCGGGCTGTAGTCCACGGGCTTGCAAAGAGTCAGACACGACTTAGCAACTGAACAACGACAAAGTACTGAAGCCTATGATTTTTTTCCTAAACTTTTTCATTTATATTAGAGTATAGCCAATTAACAATATTGTGATAGCTTCAGGTGGATAGCAAAGGGCCTCAGCCATACATATAAATGTATCCACTGATTTTCTTTTTAATTTAAATGAGTGTAGATATAACGGCACAGCTCTTGCTCACCAACACTGTGACTTCCTCTCTACGGTAGGAAAGGAAGCAGTGTATCCAAACTAAAGCTTTAGGACTTGCTTATAGCCCTGGGTTCATCTGCGGTATGAGGACCTCAGGTGCATCAGCATTCGCATCTTTTCATCACTACCACCACCATGATCATCATCACCACCGTGTTAATATTTATTGATCATTCTATGCCAAGCATGGACTTTCCCTGATGGCTCAGTGTTAAAGAATCCGCTTGCCGGTGCAGGAGATTGAGTTTGATCTCTGGGTTGGGAAGATCCCCTGGAGAAAGAAATGGCAACCCACTCCAGTATCCTTTCCTGGAAAATCTCATGGACAGAGGAGCCTGACAAGTTAGAGTCCATGGGGTCACAAAGAGTCAGACACAACTCAGCAGCTAAACAACAACACCAACAAGCATTCTTCATATATATTTTTCTGTATGTGTTAAAGCAGAAAAAAAAATGTTGAAAATCATTGAGCTACACATTTCCAGATGCCTTCTGAAGACTTTCCTCATAATTCTACCCTACAGGACTCCACCACCAACCTTGAAAAGAAAAGAGGATGACAGTAATATTTACTGATATCTATCTTGTGTCAAGCATAAGATTAGGGACTTTCCATACATAATCTTATTTAATCCTCACAACAAACCTAAAATATAAGCATTATATTTATTGCTTAGTTATTGTCACTGATTTTTTATTATTTTAATCTCAGATGTATGATGAAGAAAATCACAGCTCAGAATGACTTGGTATCTTTCTCAAGGCTCACTGAGCTTCTAAATTACAGCTTGAGGATTACAACTAGATGTATATGTCTCTTTTGAGTAATATCTTTAAAATAGCCTTACCATTTACTAAACTGGCTTGTTTTCTTCCAATGTAATATAAACTCTCTCTTTTTTGGTCTGTTCACTGGAAAGCAGGAGCCCTTAAAAGAGTGCAAGCCTGGGAATCAGAAATCTCAGCTTATAGCCCTGGCTGTACAACTCATGGGTTGTGTGACTCTGGAACAGTCATTTATCCATTTAAAATGAACCATCTCCAGCTCTAATTCTACACACTACACTGCCTGAAAGTAGATACCAGACACCCGTCATCACTCACATGATATCAATTCTAATTGCAGGCTTTCTCTCTGCCCTTGGAAGAGAAGATTATGGAGAGGGACCTGCTGCACAAGAGCATTTGTTGACCAGACCACCAGACAAGGGTGGTTAAGGAGGAGGTTGGCAGGGAAGTGTGAGAAAGTCATCCACCTTACAGCTGTCCTGGCCGGAACACTACCACGGATAAACAAGAGTCCCTCTCGAGAGAATCCTGCTGGCATCTCGTCTTCATTCCTTTCTGGAAAAAAAAAAAATTCATATCCCTGTGAAGAATGTATTGCCTTCGACACGCAACTGCCAAAAACCCAACTGTAGGCAAAATCCATCTGACAAAAATCCCTTAACTGCTTTGATTCAGTTCTTAAAGGAGATTAGTGGTTGGAAGGTCACAGAGAAGCCAACCTACTGCACACTGCAGCCTGGGGTTTCAAAGCTCTCACTACTAAGGGGATCTCCGTACCTCATGCCCCTTCCCTCCAGGCCGTTTAATCAATGAATCAACAAATAGTTACCGAACGAGGCTTCCCTGGAGTCTGCAGGTCACTTCAGATGTGCCTCTCCAGTTCAATAGCAGGAGAAAGAAAAACAGATTTTTCTGACTCTTCTTAAAGTTTCCATTTATAAAACCAGGACTAACATGAAAAGACTGTGGGTCTCTTCTCCCTCTTTTTCTCTTCCCTTGAACCCTTCTGATTCACAAAGAAAATGAAAATGCTATGGAGTTGAGAGAATAAGAAGAGATAAAAGGAAGAAAGGGAGGAAGGAGGGACAGTAGGAGGTAAGGAAGGAAGGAAAGAGGTGGGGAGACAGACCACGAAGCAGAGAATCAGAAGCTTAGAGTTCAGGAAGGTCAAAGGACACAGCAAACATGTAGACAATCTTCTCAAGATAAACCACAATGGAAAAGAATGTGTGAAAAAAAATACATACATATATATATATATATATATGTATAACTGAATCCTTTTGCTTTACAGCAGAAACTAACACAACACAATAAATAAGCATACTTCAATAAAAATTTTTTTTTTAAAAAAGAAATATCTCTTTGGTAGCATGTAACTTTCATGTTTACTACCCTGTGAATTACTATTGCTCTTTAGTAGATGTGATTATCTTTGAGAACTAGTTACCACTAGTTTTAAGCTTTTAGGATTGATGTAATGATGAAGGTCTTATAATTCTAGGTGTTCTTCTGCTCTCAGCTCTGGCAACAGGATCACAGAGAAAATGCTCACGTTGCCTCAAACACCCACAGTATCAGAAATCAGAAATACACACACCAAAAAAAGGTAAATAACTTTCTAAATAATTTGCATGGAAATGAAAAAGTACATGGCAAAAAGATATTACTTTGGGCCTACAGAAAATGTTATGTTAAAAAAACTATACTAGGTTACAAACTAAATCACCATCTCCCAAGTGATGATCAAGTTACTGCATGTACAACCATCACTAGAGCAGGACCGGCCCATGATGTGACTGTTGATCTCTGACCCAACACTTAGAGCAGGATTCTACTTCACCAAATGTTTCCTCAATCAAAAATAATAATGAAACTAGGAACAGCTTATGAAGCACTCACTATATGCCAGACATGGTGGAAAATACCTTCTATGCATCAGCTCAGTTAACCCTTTCACCTGCCCATGAGCGGGCCTGACCTTCCTCAGTCTACAGAGGACAATGTGTCACTTTGCTCCAATTCTTAAGCACAGTGATCAGGTCCGGAACAAAATCTCCAACCCAGGTCTCACTCCACGGGTTGTGCTTCTAACCACCTTGTAGCTGACACTTTACTCCTGTTCTTCGGTGTAGGGAATCAAAGCTGGGAAAAGTAAAAATACTGTATTTCATTATCATTTATCACCTCACCAAGACTTGGTGTTCCCCTGTCAGCTTCAAATTGCTCCTTTCCCTCACAACATGAATGACTACAGTTTCTTCTTTCCTTTCTTTTAGATAAGCAAACCTGGTATTACAAGAGCTAACAAACCATGAAGCTATATAACAGAACCATAACATTCTAAAGAATCCTTCGGTCTAAGCATGTGATGAGGCACTCCAACATCTTAAAAAGCTAATTAAAAAAAAGTTTAAATATAAGTACTGTCTTCACACTCATAGGCCTAAACAAATAGTCCACTAGATAAAACTCCTGAGTGGATACAGAAAAGACTGATGCTCTGTTATCTTACTGAACTTCTAAATTACAACCCCCAAGCTTTTTTTCACGTGCTGATGGGGTCTATTGTAATGAAGCCATTAATAGAAAAATAACCCAAATTCTATTATTCAATATGACATCTCTATATGTACAACGATGCATCTATTCAGAAGTATCTGTACGATAAAACGAGGTAAGATATACATACAGCATGATCTTTTGTTCCAAGATGATACGATGATTTCTACCATCTGTGCATAGACCAGTTCGAGTCTATTTCACCTTGAGACATAACACACGTAGAGACAGACCTTTCCTCAGGGTGCCCAGGATTGTCCAACACAGTGACTCTGAACCCCTTCATTCCTGCACACTGGGTACCAGCCAGGACCACCCTCCAAATCTGGCTTCTAAGTGTCCCCTTTCCCCCCAACTCTGAAGACTAGAGTTTCTTTTTTCATTTCCTTTAACAAACACAGCTGAGATCAGTACCAAACAAACCACAGGGGTAGCACTTGACACATATACAGTGTTAATGATTCCTGGTTGAAGGCAAATGTATGAATCTACAACCACACTCACGTCCAGAAACCACTTCTATCAGAGAAATGCAAATCATATCGCAAAGGCGCGTCCTTGTAGAACTCAGCAAAGGTCTGCCTGGGCTCCAACCTAGAGGTTAGACACGGCGCTTCTCCCAGAATCTGCCTGTGCTCATTACCATATTGCAGGAGTGGCTCCCAAAGCCAAGAATCAGTTTTCAGAAAGGCCAAGGTTCTCAAATAATCCGGAGATTTAGGAAGGCAGAGAAAAGACAGTGGCATCACATAAAAGCCAAGGAACAAAATGACCTATTCCTCCTACATCAAAGCTTGAGGACTTCTAGAGCACACTTTTAGCACGACCTTCCATGGAGGAAGCCCAGGAAGACACAGATGTCCTTTGGGTTTCTAAAAGGAAGGTACTTACGTGAAAACCCACCAGTCACCACGCTTTGCCCAGCATGACAGTGGCCACCCTTCCCCACGGAAGCACAGCCTGGGACCCACCAAGTTTGTGGAGCTGTCTACTTGGGTTGCTTGGGAATAGGCGAGGGGGGAGAGGGGGGCAGGGTGGGCAAGGTGGGGGAGAAAAGACGGACTTTCCCTTTAAAACTGAACAGAAGCTGATCCCAAATCACATGACCTTTTACCGTAATTTCTATTAAAATCATTTCATGTCTGGTTGCCTCTGCTCTCCTAGCTCATTTGTATTGTTTACAACAAGTCATTGCACTGGCAGTGAGTGGGGGCTGAATCCATGGTTACCCGTTTTTACATTCACTAGTTAAATGGAATGCAGTCCTGCTGTGGGTTTCAGGGAACCAGCTCTTAAGAAACCACAATCCAGCTATCAATCAGCCTAATCGGAGAGAAATTAATCTTATAAACCCAAGTATTGGTACATATTAAAAATTGATGGCGAAGGGGCACGGGCTTTTTATTGGTTGGAGTTACGAAAGTGGCCAAGCTGACATTCGACTTAGAGCTTCAGAGTGTTTGGTCTGTGGTCTCCATCTGACAGCCGTACATGTGCAGCTAAACAGCTTTCAAGAGTAACACGACCACCCTTGAAAATAAATCCTCCTTCCCCCCACCCCCACCCAATTTTGTGAGCATTTCCTTCACCTGGTTGCTCTTAGGATCCAAAGAGTGCCTGAACAACAGTTCAACCAGACTGCAAACCAGCAAAGTAACTTAACCAGATACACACAAGCCAGTAAAACATCACACTGACAGCCTTGGGTAGGATTCAATTAAGACAAAAACCCCAGTGGAATGCTCTTTATGAGTAAATTAAAACTGCAAACTAATATGTTTCATTGAGAGCAAAGACGGTCCACTTTCATTATACTGTCCATGAATTTAGGTGGTTAATTCTTCTAAAAACATTCCGCAAAGCAAACTTGTTTCTCAAGATGGACATGCTCAGCAATTATTATTCCTAATCAAAATTTACAAGTTTTCTAGTTTAACGCCCACCATCATCGTCCCACAAGTCACATCTCCACGCTAAATGAGAACAGCAAATAGTTAAAGCTAACATATTACAACCCCATCTACTGCAAAGTCACTGTATCAGAAGCTAGAATTGATTTGTTTCCTCAGAACGAATGGAAAATGAATGTAACAAAACGTCAGAAAAATCCCTCCTGCACTGCTAATCGGATATTGTATAATGGTTGATTGCATCTCTGCCCTGTCCGCTCGCTGCCTAAATCGTACATACTTACACGTTCTGGGCTCTTCCAAGAGTTTGGTGCAGTTTCAAGGACAAATGTCTTAAGGAAGCCTCTCTACTGTGCAGCAGGGAGTCTAGCGCGGATCTGATGACAAGAGCGCGGTGCTAAATCTGACAACAGAGAAGGAAACTTCCTGCGTGCAGAGGAGATCTTGGAAAGTCTCGGGGTTAAAAAGGCTGCTTTGAATGTGCTGGGTGATCTGCTCCCTGGTTGTGTACACACAGTAGCAGCTGATCTGTGTTTGCAGCCCTGCAGAAAGGAACCTTTACTGAAAACCAATGGTATCACATTTCAGCAGAGCTGGTGCCAAGGGCTGGAGAGCAGAACCACCTTTGACAACTTCACACAATTCAACCCAGCAGACTTACCACAGGTCACAGAGGAGTGTACAAGGCATCTCTCCCCTCCCACCCCATCCCAGGTTTCACCTCGAATAGGTTAGCGCAGTTCCCTGGGAATCTAAATACTGTTACCGGCTCGACTCTGCCAACAGTACAAGGTATTTCCTGGACTTTTATTAAACATAGTCCCCAATCCCTGCTGTCCTGACCTACCATGGACTGTTATTTTTATAGAATTTTAAAAAATGAACCCTAATTTTTAAAAGGCACGGCTCTCTGTTATACAAAACTTCAGATCCATGGTAGGTTACTAATCCCGCGTTGAGTATTTCAGGCTCCCTGGACATTCCTCACAAATAAACCGAGGAAAAATAAATCAGGATTGGAGACCTGGGTATACCCAATTCCAAGTTCAGAAGTCAGAGTTTTCAAATTCCTGTTTGGTTGGGGGCCATCTTTTTTACTGTTGATTCTAAACTGGCCACAACTATAAAACTTCACTCCAGGTGGACCTACTAATAGAATAGGGCTCTTGGGATTTTAGGATTGGGCAAGCAGAGCATGAATATGCTGTTTGGTGCAGCATCACCTTCTTTACCACCCTACGATGGAGGAGAATGGAGATTCTAGACCTTGCCAGCTCCAAGAGGGAAAGTGAAGAGTGTGGGGTTTAGGGCCGGGGTGTTGACCGCTGGGGCTAACGCAGTCCAAGTCCCTGGTTAACCACCTCAGTATCTGTGTGTGCCCCAGTGTCCTTTCTGATGGCAAGTCTAGGCTATGGTATAGTATATGGTCTTTTCTCACAACTGCACATCTGACTTCAAAGGGTAGAAATCAGGGCTGATGGTTTAACCAAAGGCCGTGTTCAATGCGTCAGGCAGCACAGGGCAGTGTTCACCTGCTTCTCTGAAAGCTGGCCCATAAACTGCCTGGGCACCTGGTCAATTACCCACATCTTTTGCTTTTCATTTTGCCCACACTATGGTTCAGATGTAATGGTCATTCCCTACCCTGTAATGTAATGACAGCTTCCTATCCTGACCCGACTGCTGTCTACCTACTTGAGATTGAGTTATTTAAAATCTTCAACTTCTGATTCTTCACCTATGAAATGGAGACAGTATATCTACCATTCAAGATTACTGGGAAGATTTAAAGAATAATATAGGTCAAGGGCTGACCCTAGGTGCCTGGTATGCATGCATTTATCAACATTTACCGCACCCCCTCAGAACAAGGCCCAGGGCCAGAATCAGGGGTACATGTCAGCTGAGACATGACCCCTACTCTCAAGCACAGTGCTTCCAGTGTCTTTCCTCCTTTCCTCCTGCAAGGTGTGTAGTCTCCATTACACACCAAAAAAATTTTTCAAATACTCAGTCCCATTTGATTCTATGATAATCTAATAAGACAGATAAACCTATGCCCATTTTGCAAGTGGGAAAACCATGGCTTAAAGAAGTGAGAGTCACACAGCTTGTAAATAATAACTGGGGACTTCCCTGGTGGTACAGTGGTTAAGAATTTACCTTTCAATTCAGGGGACACAGGTTCAATCCCTGGTCAGGGAACTAAGATCCCACATGCTACAGGGCAACTAATCCCAAGTGTCAGAACTAGAGAAGGCTGCGCACTGCAACAAAGACCCAGACCAACCAAAACACAAAACAAAACAAAACCTGTAGCCCAAAATTCAATCCAAGTTCTGATTCTGTCACCATACATATGAATTTGTCACATAGCATTCATTTTCTGTACAAATCTACATTGTATTGTTATCTTAATAGTTCTTTGTGCATTATTGTACTTCCCTAAAGATAGTGTTGGAGAAGAGAATGGCAAGCCACTCCAGTATTCTTGCTTGGAAAATTCCATGGACAGAGGAACCTGGCAGGCTATAGTCCATGGGGTCACAAAGAGTTGGATACTATTGAGCCTCTGAGCAAAGACAGTTTAAGTCTTTAAAGAGAGACTTAAAATTATTTTCTATTCTCTTAACAGACCTAGCCTGACACTAAACATCAGATCAGATCAGATCAGATCAGTCACTCAGTCGTGTCCAACTCTTTGCAACCCCATGAATCGCAGCACGCCAGGCCTCCCTGTCCATCACCAACTCCCGGAGTTCACTGAAACTCACGTCCATTGAGTCAGTGATGCCATCCAGCCATCTCATCCTCTGTCATCCCCTTCTCCTCTTGCCCCCAATCCCTCCCAGCATCAGAGTCTTTTCCAATTAGTCAACTCTTCGCATGAGGTGGCCAATGTGTTTAATATATTTTCCTAAATGTAAAAGCAACTCAAGCTGGGTTCATTTACTCCTATGAGCACTCTCACAGGAAGCCATAGCTTCTCAACAAATAATGGTTGGGAGGTTCTTTGTTGCCGTCCAGTGTCTGTGCTATATCTTCGTGAGAGCTAAGTTGCTTTAGTCGTGTCTGAATCTGTGTGACGCTATGGACTGCAGCCCACCAGGCTCCTCTGTCCATGGGATTCTCCAGGCAAGAGTGGGATGCCATGCCCTCCTCCAGGGGGTCTTCCCAATCCAAGGATGGAACCCACATCTCTTATTTTACCTGCATTGGCAGGTGAGTTCTTTACCACTAGCACCACCCGGGAAGCCCATGCTATGTCTTCTGCTGCTGCTGCTGCTAAGTTGCTTCAGTCGTGTCCGACTCTGTGCGACCCCATAGACGGCAGCCCACCAGGCTCCCCCGTCCCTGGCATTCTCCAGGCAAGAACACTGGAGTGGGTTGCCATTTCCTTCTCCAATGCATGAGAGTGAAAAGTGAAAGTGAAGTCACTCTGTCGTGTCTGACTCTTCGAGACCCCATGGTCTGCAGCCTACCAGGCTCCTCCGTCCATGCGATTTTCCAGGCAAGAGTACTGGAGTGGGGTGCCATTGCCTTCTCCAACTATGTCTTCAGTTACTTTCAAATAATTATACACATGTCAAAGTTTTTAACATTGCCTCATAATTAAACCACCCCAAAACTGTTTTGCTTCATTGGTTTAACATATATTCTATACATATATCTATACAAAACCCAATGAATTTTGATAGGGAACATTTAATATTTACTTTTAAATTCAAACTTGATCCTTAGATATCTCATGATTTCTAGGTTCCCTTTAGTTTCAAGGTTTGACAAGTCACCAAGTATAGAATTACATTGATCATTATCTTGTGAATTAGAGCAGAACACACTGCCAACCAACCTCAGGTAAAACCCAAGCAGATTTCTGAATCTTTTAAAAAAATATGCTGTCTGCACAAACAGTCCAGATTCCTTCAATAATTCTTGATCTACTGCTTCACTTTAGGTTTTGAAATGTAGTCCATTTCTGACGGAAGAATTGGCTAGACACTTATCAGTGAATCCTACATAAAAATCTTTTTGAAAGAGATCTGTATATAATCTAGAATTTGGAGTTCAATTGATGCATTACATTAATTAGTTCTGTTGTATCTTGGAAATTTTTCCTTGAATGAAATTTATATCATTATTAATTAGTACTTACTGCCAAACAATGATTCCTTCAGCCTTAACAAAAACCCAGGGAAGTCTAGATTAACATCAATGTCAAGGCAAAAGTGGAATGACAGGCAGTGTTTGAGACAAAGAAATCAGTGACTGGATTCATTGTTTTTGTTTCCAAAGTCATTCACACGTGTATTTAGACAAGCTGTGGCCATCTGTAAGGGCGGGTAAATATGTGCACTGGCATTGCATACATTAGAATTACCAGGCTTGCTCCATTCAGCTGGCCAGCTGCATACTATTTCCTGCTTCCTCCTTAAATAAAATATTATGTGAAGTACCCACCACATACTTGGTCCACAGTTCTTGGACCAGAGTGGACAAGAAACACGCTTCCCAAAGACCACTCTGGAGCTAAACAAATCGACCTCAGCCTTGGGCAGACCTGTTCAGCATGAAGAATTGCTTGACCCAGTGACTTTTCCTCACCATATAAAAATACAGAGAATATTCAAGCGCTTGTACAGCCATGAGTCTCACTCAACTCCCACAACCATCTTGGAATCAAATGCTTTTCTTATTTACATGTTTACCGATACGACAAATTCAGAGAACTGAATAATTCCCCAAGGTCAGACAGGCATGAATGGCCCAGGAAAAATTTCAAAATGCATGCTCAAACTGTAATTCCAATACTTTTCCACGTAATTCACATACCATATTCTCTTCAGGAAGAATGTGCATGCATTAGCTTCCCTCTTTTTCCTTTTGGTTCCTCATCATACAGATCAGTTAAATGCAGACCAAGCTCTTTCTCATTCAAATACACAAACACACACACACACATGCCCGCATGTACACACACCCACCCATATGCCTCTTTTCTACCTTCAGCTGCCTTCTATCTTTTCTTCTCTCACATCTTGGCCAATTACTTCAAACTGAATTGTTTCTCTACATTTTTTTCACTTTCCCACTTTTCAATAATTGGCTGTCAAAACCCAAATCATATTATAGGTGATAAACTTAGGTGTACTGCTAATTTACACTATTCCCAGGGAAAGAAATATTTTGCAACCCTGTCTCTAAAAATCCTGAAGTTACTAAAAGTTTCATTCATAATTTTTTTTAAGTCCCTTTCAGATACTCTGTAATAGTTTCCATCTATCTTTTTTAACTTCCATTTATATGTGTATTCTCTTAAATATCAACCCTCCAGAATCTAGATAAATGATAAACTATCAGTCAGTTTTATTGCCTTTATGTTACTCTCATCACTTGTTTCATAACAGCACTGTTTTTTTTGCATTTTTTTCCATCACTGATGTACAATAATTTACTCTAATAAGTAGTGCAAAATTTTATGGCCTCGCCTAGTAAAGTCATCTGCATTTAAGATTATTTTCTGTGGGAAAAAAAAAGCTTGAACTAATAATTAATCTACAAATGAAAAATTTCAGTGTAAAACTTGAGTGTCTAAGTTTCATGAGGCTTTCATTTCAAACCCCTGAACCTGAGCTGACTTACTACTCTACACATTAACATCTCCAGTCATGGCGTAAAGGCTACGCTTATGTAAATACTTAGCTTATAGAAGAGAAATAACCCAAAGTATGATTAATTGGTTTATTCATTATTAATCAATCACTTAATTCAGAATCACTGGAGACCATCAAGGCACACCCCTTCATTTCAGAAATGAAGAAACAAAGGGACAAGGTTCTCAGATGAAGAGGACAGGCAGGTCATACTATAAACTCTGCTCAGGACCATTTTGACTGTCCCTGAGCTGAAGATCAATGTTCAGTAATACCCATTAGCTAAAAAGCACAAATTTCTAACTCTGATGGATCCAAAGGGTCCTAAAGGTATTATGTCCCATTTCTGTAACCTTTGGAAAATAAATGTTCATCCTAAATAGAACATGAATTTCTAATAACCGAATTAAACGGTTCATCTAAATAGCCAACTTTGGATTTCTCTCCACACATAATAACTTGGAAAAATATATAGCCTGTGTTTACTAGAGCGCTATAGCCACAGTCTCTAAGAAGAGCTATAACTTGCTAACAATTTTCCTGATTTATGTTTGAAAACATACAGGGCATGAAATGATTTCTGCAACCTTACATTTTCCTCAAGAACACTGGTAGGCAGAAGATAGGTTCCAAAAATAATGCTGGATTGCTTGTTGCAGCCTCTTTTTTAATAGAAATGTGTGATGGGCAATTATACGCGCTCCTCCAAAAAAAAAAAAGCATCATTAGATTTTTTTTTTTCCTGATTAAGAAAATTTTTAAAAAAAGAAGGAAGGATGAGGATGGAAAGAGGAAGGGAGTGAGGAAGGAGACCGTGATAAAAGCATCTCTTTTCATATGATGTTTACATTATAAAAACTGATTGCCTTCTTGCATAAGAAAATGCAATAGATATTCTTCTAAAGAACAGCTTATAGATAATGTATGGTTACAAACCATAACACGCTTATACAAATGTTAGTTATTTTCTGTTATCAGTGTTTAACATATATGGAAATTTACCTCACAATCTATAATTGTGCTAATTAAAACAAGTATTTGTGAATATAAATTATAATGGTCATAAAATCAGCCTTATTAATCTAATATATCTTAGAGTGAGATTGAATTTAAATGGGTCACTCTGGTAACACAGATACAGGAAAACACAGTTTATCCTACCACATAAGTATCAGGAGTACAAAAGTTTTTCTATGCTTCATATAAAGTTAGCATCCTAAATTTGAATCTTCCAAACAGTCAAAGATCACTGTGACAGCTACGCATATTTGCCACGTTAAAAACAAGAATTCATTTGTGTAAAGAAAGAAAAATCAGGACATTCATTAGCGAGCATCCTTTATAGGGCCCTATCCAAGTTATTTATTTTACCAGATGTGCCATCTGAAACAGCTGTAAGTGTCCATAAGTAAATAAGATAGCTTTGATTCTCCAGGGTCTGGCATGTGACCACAGGAATTCTAAACGTATTTAACCCCCCTTTTGTGCTAACTATGATCATTCCCTTGTTTACACAAATAAAAGTATCTTTCACAATAGAAATATAAACAGAGGCCTGACTTAAAACTACCAATGATTCTTCTTCACAAGCACAGGTATTACTGAGCATAATGGTATAAGCACATTATAAAATAGTTTAAGGTGTACATATCAGAAGGAGAATGGGAGGAAGAATTTACATCCAAGCAGCTACGGGGGGAGTGAGCCTTCGCAATTGGAAATCATTCAGGCACTTGAATGAATGGCATCTAATTTCCAAGGAAAAGGAAATGCCCTAGCTATGTGAAAAAGAGTCTTAGCATCACTACCATATGTTCTTAGGGAATTTTTATTTAATGATTTCCAAAGATATTTCCAGTGACCTGAATCTGAAGATTCAAAACCGGAAGGTGGTGTGTCCACTTTCTGTACCAAAAGACTGAATTATTTTCTGCCATCATCTCTCAAAAGAAGGTCCTTCTCCTTGTTGGCCACCACTTACCACTGATTCCAGTACAAAACACTATTACGAATTAGGTTGAAAGTAATGTAAAGAAGATGGTTCTAGAGGAAGATACTTGAACTTTCCTGCAGCACCCTATGCCATTTGCTCACCTGAGGCCATAAGGAGCATATAGGACTCCTATACAATTCCCTACTCTGATTCCTAAGGTCCACTTACTCTACTGGAATGACACTGCTAACCTCAAAAACTAAATTGTAAAGCAGATTTCACAGCTTTTTAAAAACTGACAACAAAGTGACAAGAGAAAATTTCTTTGTTTGCACATGAGGTACATATTTTGACTTTATAAAGATACTGTAAGTGAATTTTAAAAAATCAAAATATTCTGAAACTAGGTAATCATGACTTCAAAACGGCAGACTCTATTGTTCACAAAGAAATTTTCAGTTGGGTTTTTAATACCATTGGTTCAATGGAAAGATTCGCCAACTGCTCCCTGGAGAAAACAGAAGAGATCTGCATTTAAATAGAGATATAGTATTTCCAAATGCACAGTACCTAGAAGGCAGATACTGTCCAGGTTTCTTAGTAAGTTGAAAGTAACTCAAATGGTATTAGGTACATTTCGAGGCTGTAGCCTCTTCATTGCACAGCGCTCCATCTGTTTCCATACCTTTGCTTTTTCCTCTGTGCATTCTTTGTAGTATTTATCCCAAGAAGTTAAAATTAAACCTTTCTCCACTGCAAACTCCCCACACTAGCAACCAGCAATTACTAGTGTACACATCATTTCTGATGTGTACAGAAAAAGACCACAGAAGATAGGTTGGCCAGAAATGTTAAATAATTGAAAAGTATAATGACTTAATAGAGGAGTAAGCTTAGTTTACAATGCAGCCCATTTAAAGCCATAAAGATACTGTGTAAAAATTTTATCTTGTGGTTGACCATTACATATCCTATCTATTATTCAAAAGTATCTCAACATTGTTTTTCTTCATTAATGTGGCTTTTGGCATTTCCCTCAAAATCTTTCTGTTCCCAGCGTTTTCCAACAATTTTGAAACAAATACAAAATTCCTACTTTCTATGTCATAAATTTCCCTCACTGGGATAATGAGATCTCCAGTGTCTAATTGAAACCAATTTCACAGGTCAACTTGTAAGGCAGCCTTTAACTTCCTTGGATGTGATTTGTTTTGCATTGAACACAATCAAGCACGCACAATATTAAAAAAGAAATAAAACAGGGCTAAAGCTACTTGCATGGACACATCTGTAAAAAAAGAGAATCTCATAAATAACCTACCTTCCTGGGACACATTAAACCAGGGATTTGTCTATATTATTAAATGTCACAGGGCATCAGGAAAGTTTTGCCTTGACTGTTCAGCTAAGGTAAGTAGCAAGTTCATGAAGAAGAAAAAAAAAACAACACAGAGAGACACTTGGGATCAATTTCAAACATAAGCCCATTACCTCCGGCAGGCTCTTGCGAAAATTCTAGCTGCAACTGAAATATCCCTGTAAACAAGGTTCCTGAGAACAGCCTCAAATATTCTTCTCAGCAACACCTTCCCTCCCAGCCCTTCGGCTGCCTGCCTACGAGGGAGGTTGGTTACACCTTATCTGGCTGTCCTGCCATCTCATGCTGATTCAAATTCAGAACTCAAAGTGAAAGATGAAATATCTTCCAGATCACTTAATATTGAAATCCTGTCGCAGTAATAAGTGGTGCTCAGTTGGAGATGGGAACATGGAACTCTCTTGGTAACCTTTTAATTTCTGAAAAAATTGTACAGAGTAAATTGAGTGACACAGACATAGAAACCAAATGGATCGACCTGCTCTATTTTGTTAAAGCACCACCCATCAGAAGTTCCCTTGACTCCCTTGGCAATCCCCCCTTAATGAAGACTGGCGGGTTTCAGTAGACACTAGGCACTAAGATTTAAATGCTATTTTGATTTGCTGAAGAAATGATCTTTTATTGACATTCATCTCCCCAGTCAATGGACAGCTCTCTGTGTTATATGATACCATCCTCCACAGAAACGCTTCTAATTCTCCATAACATGAGTGGAAAGAGTTATGAGAACTGTTTTTAATAAAAAATAACAAAGCCATGCTTAACAGACAGATCTATATTTGAGAAATCATCTAGGCCTGTTTCATGATATACTCGATTCTTTTCGTATTTAAAGGAAAAGAAGCCCCATCACGTGACTTCATCTCCATCCATATTTTCAAGTACCTTCTTCTGTCAGCTATTCCTCAGCTCAGATCTGAGAACTGTTCAAATTTCCCTCTCCTCCCTACAAGGACAGAAAACTGTTTCTCAGGTTGGTTAACTCATTTTGGTAACATCAAACCTACTGGACAGGAAAAAATAAAAAAGAATCCAGACACCCCTTTCCCATTCCCCAACCACATCCCCTGCCTTCCCCTGGAGAACTTTTCTTCCCCTTTTCTCTTGCCTGCTGCTTCTGAGTTTGGGCCTTTTCCAAACACACTCCCCTATTTGGACTTTGGGCAGCGTGAGAAACAAAAGAGAGTCTCTCTTCAAAACTAGACCAAGTCATTCAGCTGCTCCGCACCACTTCAAAACATCCCCAGGTCACTTGCTTCTTGACTTAAAGTATTAAGCAGGAGTGTTCTGAAAAGAGTAGGAAGTCATACGTGGCCCTAACAGCTGCACTTAACTCACATGCTGAGCATTTCTTTCTTTTTTCCTCTTTTTTCTTTTTTTTTAAAGAGAGAGAAAAGGTGTTATTTTCAACATTGCCCTCTGGTTTGGAGTAGCAAAAATCACGTGCTTTCAGTGTCTGCCCGTGTCTTCTTGGGAGGCCACTGGTGCTTGGCCCTACAACACCAACCCACAGCAAACAAGCCTCCGTAGCTGAAACCGCCCCGTGTGGCAATTCACAACATCACCCGAGCAAGCAGGAGAGAGAAACACAGACAGAATCACTCCACAACATCGAGGCACCGCGAGGGACTTCTCCAGGCCCTTCCGGACTTTTCCAGAAATGTTCATTAAGATTCTGAAAAGGGGGGTGGGGGGGGTGGGTCAGGGAAGGGAACAGGAGGAGAGCTTGGCCCTCTGTGTGTCTCTGTCTCTGAGACTCTCATCACCAAACATTGGGGGGGTGGGGGGGAGGGGGTCTAGCCTGCAGATCCATCGGAGAGACTTCAAGGCTAGAAGGGGGTGGGTGGTTTGAAATACTTAAATGACGGTCGGGTGACCTCCGTGTAACTTCAGAGAGTCCCACGGGAAGGTGAACGCGTTGGGGAAACACAGAGGGTGAGGCGTAGAGGACAGGAAGGAGACACCTAGGTCTACAGCAGCAGCAAGCACCAGAAGGATTTTTCCAGCCCACGACAGCGGTCCTCAACTCCGGACACCACCCTCTCCCCAACGACCCCCTGCCCCGATCCCCTCGCCCCCTAGGGCCCCCACCCCTACTCATCCCCCACCCCGGTCCCGGCGCCCTAACTCTGCCCTTACTCTTTGCCACTTTCCCAAGCCCTGAAGTCTCGATCCAGGAAGGGGGATGGGAGAGGTGTTTTAAAGAACAAATCTCATGGAAATGAGAATTGATCAGTGTCTCTAGCACACACGCGCTGACAGTTTTGCAGTCATGGTAAGGCGAGTCTACGACAGGGGGACAGTGCTCATGGTTGTGTTATGGAGGGAGGGGTTGCTTTTTTTTTTTTTTTTTCCTCCGAGAGACTCTAAACAAGTGAAGGGGGGAAGGGGGGGGAGCAATAGAGATTTCCACCAGGACTGCAAATCAAGGATGCCCCCGATGCAAATGTCTGTCTCCAGATGTTGATGATAAGGGTTTGGACCAGTTACCTTGGCAGGGTCAGAACTGCAGCAGGTTAAGCAGGTGAGTCGTCGGGGATTTTAAAGAAGCCGAAGCCGGTCGCTTTGGCTGGGAAAGTCTACAAAACCCCCATGCAGGAACATTGCACATCTTACACACGCCTCCTTTAACTGGGCTCCCGCGACCTCGGGCGGGCGAGGGGGTGCCGGCCGGCGCGCCGGGGCCAAGGGCACGGCCCCCCGCTGGGCCCCCGCGGGTGCGGGGCCGGTCTGGGCCCCGGGGTCCGCGTCCCGCGCGGCTGTGCACTCACCGAGCCGGGCGGCCAGGGGCCGAGGGGCGCCCGCCGCTAGCCGGAGCGCCCGGGCGCCTCCCTTTGCTCTTGGTAGCGTCGGTCCGCACTCCCTGTGACCCAGGACGTCATGATGCCTGTCTGTTTTCTCAATGATAACTTGGCAGAAGAAGAGAGAGGCTGCCAGGTTCTCCTCGGGTGGTTACGTGGTATGTGCACGTTTCTGTTTGCATGCCTTTCTCTCTCTCCCTTTTGCAAAATAAATATCTAGATTTCTCCAAAAAAAAAAAAAAAATCCCGGCACTGTCATGATTTGATTGCATTATTGCGTTGGCATAATTGACGCCTCTGGGTGTGTATTTATGTGTCTGTGCGTGTGGGTTTTTTGTGTGTGTGGGGTTTTTTTTTTTTTTCCCCTTTAAATCCTGCTGCTGTTACTGCCGCCGCAGCCGCCGCTGCCGAGAGGAAAGCAAGCATGCGTTCATCTTTTGTCTTTCATTTTACCTTCAGGGTGACATTCAGTGCCAACGGCTCCCTTTTGACCTTCGCCAATCCCCGGCTGGGCAAAAGACGTTTGGGGAAACTTGGGGGGAGGGGAAAGAAGCGCCCCTCGGCCCCGAACGCTGGGGTCTCTGTTCCTTCCAAGGCCAGACCCCAAACCATCCCGACCCACCGCCCACCCCTGAAAAACCATTTTCCCTTCTACCCACCGGGCCCAGGCAGAGAAGCGGCACCCAGACAGCAAGGAGCATCCACCCAGGGCCAGACATTCCTGTTCTCGGCTGGCACTTGCTGACTTGCATCCCTCAGTTGCATTCCCAGCGTGTAGGCCTCTCACAACTGGAGCTATTTTTGTCTCCCAGAGATGTTCCTTAAAGCCCTTTAAAAATGGGGGGGGGGGGAGGGCAGGGAAGAAAAAGAGAGAGAAAGACAGAATAGGACCAACTCCCTATTTGAGGGGCTCTCTGGACACATCCGGAAATTTGGGGGTGCTCCCGGACGTCTGACCCACAAGGGGAGTTTAAAAGGGCAGAAAGGAGAACTACCTTTTATTTGAATTCTTCTACAACAGCAAGAAAACTTTTTTTTTTTTTAATACCAAGATATTATTGCTGATCATTCACTCTATGGGTCACTTCTCTCATCTTCTCTGGAATCAGTAGGGAAGGTCTCAAAAAATATTCCTTTGTGTTTGTTTCTGCAAACATGAGAATGCATTTTAGATGGTGTGTCTACATGACAGGTAAAACGGAGGGCATGTCTTTTTGTAATCTGTAGTTTACATCACTTGTACATTGGTATGTTTTACGTAGCTTCTATTAATCACAGTCTTGTGTATGTTCATCACTACAGTACTATGCATTGCTGAAAAATAAAAATCTAGCATGAGGTTTGGCAAACACTTTGCCCTTCTTTATCACTAATTCCCCACTTGGGGTAGTAGAATGGGCTTAGGATTTTTTTTACCGCCCCCCTCCAAAGCCCCTGTTGACCTTGGTCACCATCATGAATAAGTGAAGTCACTGATTCAAATTCCTAAAAGATGACAGCAGAAGCCAAGTTTGCAAAATAGTAAGCATGAAGGAGAGTGTCAAATCTGGATGAGTTCAAAAGTTTTTCTCCCCAATCTGAGAAAAACTTTTGAACTCATCCAAAATAATCTTCAGCTGCTGTAGGTTTAAAAACAGTTTACCTATTTGAGAGGTTGGCTCCATGTAATGAAAAACAAGTCAATTCCTAGGGCTTTTCCATTTCAACTCACAGATCAAGAATCACTAGCAAATTCCAGAGGGAAGTCATTGTAATTATGCAAAGACCAGACCATTTACATTGGAGCAGAACCTCACTAAAATAAACCTAGGGAGGGTCTCAGGACTCCTGACTTAGTACATTCCAGAAGTGAACTCTATCTCATCACCCTTAATAATCAGACATAGTTGTCTAGCTTTGCTTATCAGTCTTCTTGGAATGCCCAAAGGATGAATCAGTGTAGTTTTGTCCCGTGTTTAGAGGTTATCAGGGTCAAAGATGATTCTAAAGAAGGCAGAGTCTATTCAGAACTCTTAAGGAGACATCATCTCTCCATGTTCTTGGTGACTTTTCAGTAACTATCCAAGAGGGACTCATTAATATTCCATCTACCAACTTGGTTCTCCAGCTTGTTTACTTATTAACCTCAGAACTAGACCCTTAAAGACCCACTGCCAAGAGAAAGAACCATCAAAATGTGACTAACTTTAATCCCTTGAAATTCAAGTTTTTTTGTTCAGACAAATGCCTTCTGTGCTGTTTTGTCACCAATCCACATGCTCGTGCAGGTCACCAAGCAGTTTCCTCCCCCAGAGCTGAGCTATTGAGCAACCAGTATTGAGGCGACGAACTCAAGCTCTCTGGAGGTTTGAGTAGATCCCTTGTAAGCCCAGCTTGTCTAAATCCAGTTCCGGTGGGGAACTGGTCTCTCTTGTTTATTCAAGTTCAAACTTCTCAGGCTACTTTCAAGTCTTTATTTTCTGGCTTTATCCTAAATATAATAGTTGATATTGTTGTAACATGTTCAGTTTACAACTGATTGTACAATTGAAGTTGTACAATTGTTTGTAACTTCCCAATCAAACCAAAGGGCGTAAAAGCGCTAAGGTGGATGGAACATATACAAGGCACTGTTCTAACCGTGTGTTTAGAAGTAATAAACCTAATTAAATCTTCTCAACCTCAGTGTGAGAGAAGGGTTATTGGTTATTCACATTGTATCCCCCAAGAAAACAGAGGGACAGAGAAGTTAAGTAATTTGCCCAAAGTTACACAGTTGGGATTCAAATTCAAGTGCCTTGAGCTGCCATTGTTAAGCTCGTTGCCTGTCTACTCACCTACCTACTCAACTTGCATCCCAACTGTCCTGCAGTCAGGCTAGACACCCACTGCCCACGGCACACCTTCTGTTAACTCCTACTCCAATGTCATTGCCCAAGCATTCAATGTGATTGGTCAAGTCCAAGTCAAAATTTTATTTTGCACACAAAACCATTATTTACCATTCTTGAGTGTGATCATCGTCTCTGTTCTATGGTGTTCACTTCTACATATGACATCACTGTTATTTAACCATTTCAGGGGTTTGCTTTTAACTCTCCACTCTCAATTCCTTTGTAACAGGACTATAGGTTTTTGAGTTTTGTTCCCTGTCTTTTCTGGCTTGCCTAACAAAGTGCCAAGTACAACAACTGGTTCTCGTTAAACAGTTTCTGATCACTCATTGACACAAAAGTGCCCTTTGGAGAGCTTGGATGCCAATGTTTAATTTGACAGACATCGAACATTTAACATAGCAAATGTTTTATCCTTTTAACTGGACAAAAGGCAAGCTTATTTCTCCATATTTCAGACAGGCCCTGAAAAAACCAAGTAAGATCATGTGAAGTGAAAGTCACTTAGTTGTGTCCAACTCCATGGAATTCTCCAGGCCTGAATACTGGAGTGGGTAGCCTTTCCCTTCTCCAGGGGATCTTCCCAACCCAGGAATCGAACCGGGGTCTCCTGCATTGCAGGCGGATTCTTTACCAATTGAGCTATGAGGGTAGCCCAGGTAAGATCATAGGCAAAACTATTTAATTGGAGAAGCATATTCTTAAATGTATATTTTTTAAAATAGTTACTTATTTGGTTGTAAATATTTTCTAAAAAAATTTGGTTGTACCTGGTGCTCATTGTGGCACTCAGGATCTTTAGTTGGAGCATAGACACTCTTAGTTGTAGCATGCGGGATCTAGTGTCCTGACCAGGGATTGAACCTGGGCCTCCTAGCATTGGGAGCACATTGTCTTAGCCATTGGACCACCAGGGAAGTCCCTGGGGAAACATATTCTGATGGGGTAGAACTTAATGAGAATGAGGGAAAAGAGTGGACGCATATATAATTGTAATATTTGTAAGGCAATTAGACAATTATGACTTTTTAGCTTTTATGAACCTTTCTCTGCTGTATTTTTAATTTTCTAAGTGTCAAGATACTCATTTTCCTGCTTTAAAAGATAGGAAAATAAGTGGGGAACCATAGTCCCTTGTGATCTTCTCTTGGATCCACTATTGATCGGGTGATATCTGGCAAAAGACTGAATCATTCTTAACGGCAGTTTCCTTCGTGCACAAGGAGAAAAGTAAGCAGTCTAGTAGGACTGGATTTTTGGAAAATACAAAAATATGCTGGGGAGCTCAGGTAAAATTAACCACAACTGTATTTCTAATTCCTGAGTATAGTTAAGGGTAGCTCAGAAAAAAAATCCATACACCGAAATATGTTCAAACTTACTACCTTTTCCAAGATGGCCCCTTTTATATGAGATAAAATGATTAATAACTGTGTATACCAGTAACCGACCATATCAGCCACAATGTTATTAGTCATTATTCATACTTGCCTACAACTTTTCTTCTACCACAATCAGAGTGTTGTACAACCTTTTTTGAGGTAAATGGGTTCAACCATTTATGCCTTGATGAGTTAGATTCAGGTGTTGCTATCCTGAATTAAATCATGAAGTTAGTTGAAGAGCACAGGTATATGGTGAAGACAGGAGGGAGCTAGAACCAGAATGGGACCTCTTATATATTCCCTGATGTAACTCATTTGGAAGACGCTTCTCTCTGTGTTCCTTTCCTTATTTATTCCTATGCGTTTGAAAAATTTTAACTCACCAACCTTCTCATCAGGTCTTTGTTAGGATAAAGTGAAATGGCAGGAAGGAAAACACTCTTCCAATACAATGAAATACAATCATGGCAGATGTGCCTCATTTTACACTAGAGTTGTGTCTCTAAAATTTTTTTACAAACTTAGTAGAGCATAGAAAGACAAGAATTTAGGTCCTCTGGCTGAGGATCTAAATTGATTTCTACTACATCTTGCTAGTTATAGGACATCACAAAGTCCTACAGATAGTTAGGCTTATAATCAGAATGACAATACAGATCAATGACCCTATCCACTCCATACTTGAAAGACATTGTCCAAGTAGTAAGAACAGCCATTTATCAACCAGGACCAAGTTCATAAGACCATTTCTTTAAAACAGAAATGCATTCCATGCCTTTTTTATGAAAGACCACAATATCATATAAGGCAGAGGTCCTCAACCCAGATTTCATGCTCCATGAATGAATAAGGGAGTCTTGAAGTTGTAGGCAACATGTGTGTGTGCCTGTGTGTGTCTATGCACTGCTCTCAAAAAAGACCCATACGTCTCATCACATTCTCAAAAGGGTTCATGACTCCAGAAAGGTTAAGAACCACTGACGTAAGAATAGTTTATTTTAAAAACTGAACTTAAAAGAGAATAACACATCCATTTCAGCCAAATGTCATGCTGACTACAACATGGAGAGTGTATAGTAATCACCAATATTCAGAATGATGGCCTTGAGACACAATAAAAGCTTCAGTCATCAAAGAAATTTATTACCAAGGTATTTTACTGAATATGGAGAAAATGGGCCACCCTTTTAAAAAGATCTGAATATTGAATTAAAATAAGAAGGGCCCTCTGGTTTGATTTAAGCTGGCTGGACACTGCTGTGGGTACTAAGAAAGATGGATTAGTTTGGAGAAATACTCATTGTTTCAGGGAGTACAGTTAAGATGCAGGGCATCTGTTAGGTGCCAAGGAATGGACGCTGTGGGCAAAACTGTGGCAGTGAGGTGGGGAAGAGACATGGGAGGGAACTTAGCAGGAAAGCTGGAATCGACAGACTTTCCTGACTGGCTTGGGCAACTGAATTAGTGATAGGATGTTAAAGAGATACAAATAAAGGTGATGCTGAGAAAATAATGAATTTGGTTTGGGATATACTAAGCTTCAAGACTTGTGCAACAGCCGGATTCCACCAGCCTTAGCAGAGATTTAGACAAAAATCTGTAGCCAGAGAATTTGTTTTGGAATCATCAGTAGATTGGCAGTGACTTAAGCTGGTAATAAAGATGGGGGGTGGGGTGGTTATCAATGTAAAGGACTTACAAGCATCTGACATAAAGTTGCATTTGTTTGAATAAAACCTAATTTGTAAAATATGAAATTATGTAACAAGGCAAAAGACTGCTGGGGATTTTAAATATCTGTAGACACCTGTATTTGTACCATACATTTCTGAATAGGGCAATAACTTTCAGATTTTAATTTTACACCTGGGGTTTTCTGGAGTTCTTTCATTTTAAGGCTGTATTTTCATCTGAGATATTTGCTGCCCAGGTTCAGAAGGGAGAAACTTTTCCTTGGCAACCAGGTTCAACTGGAAAAAATGATCAAGGTGTCACCTGATGCTACGAGTCACCGACTATGCGCTCAGCTCTGCGGCCCTGCCAGATGCTGACCCAGCAGAGGAAACTCGGTGTCATGGAAAGAACACTAAACTTGGAGTCAGAACACGCTAGTGGGAGTCGAATTTCTACCTCATATGGCTTTTGCGACCCTGGGCAAGTCATTCAACTTCTTTCAACCTGGATTTCCTGTTTAGTAACTTCCCTACCATCCTCAGGGAAGAATTTTTTGAGCATTGGTGGTTAGGTAATCTCCAGAGAGGTGCATGAGTGAACCTAACCACACACTTTAGAAGTCACCTTGAAGAGCAGACTTATGGATAAAGGCAGTGGCGGTGGGGGAGGGGGGTGGGGGAGGGTAGGAAGGAGAGGGTGAGATGATTGGAGAGAATAGCATAGAAGCATATAGACTACCGTACGTAAATAGCCAATGGGAATTTGCTGTATGACTCAAGGAACTCAAACTGGGGCTCTGTAACCTAGAGGGGTGGGAAAGGGTGGGAGGTGGGAAGGAGGTTCACGAGGGAGGGGACATATGTACACCTATGGCTAATTCATGTTGATGTAGAAATGCAGAAATCAAGCCAATATGGTAAAGCAATTATCCTTCAATTAAAAATAAATAAATTCCAAAAAAAAAAGTCACCTCGATGCCAAAATGCAAGCCCCCTACCCTCTGAGTAACAGTCTAGCGTGGTCCATCATGCCTTCTTCTCTACCTCCATCAACACACTTCTCTGACCGTATTTATCATACTTCAATTATCCTTGCTATGTCTGTCTTTGATGCTCAACTGTAACTGCCTTTAGTGTCACAGGTGTCTTAGCTCTCTTTTTAATTCCTAGTGCCTCGCACACAATAGGTGCTCCATAAATGTTCAATGAATAAACCGGGATCAAGGGAGAGCATTTGCCTGCATCTGTTCCCATTCCACGAAGGCTTGAGCTTATCGGGAAATAGAAACAGCAGGGCCAGCCTTCCTGAGAGGCCCTAAGCTATAGAGCACAGGTGTGGTGCCTAGAGGGACTTCCCTGGCGGCGCTAGTTCTAAAGAGTCCACCTGCCACTGCAGGAGGCACAAGAGACGCAGGTTTGATCCCTGGGTCAGGAAGATCCCCTGGAGCAGGAAATGGCAACCCACTCTGTATTCTTGCCTGAAGGGGTCTCTCTCAGAAAACTCCTCCATTTACTGTTTATTAAGCTACCTTACTGTACAGTTAGTACAAGGGAATAAAGTATGTCACTTCCTAATCATATGAAAACATAAAATACAAAACTGCCCCTCTCTCCAAAACATATAACACTGATTTCATCTGCCATCGATGTACTTTTATTCTTTGTTAAAATTTTGTTTTTAATGGGACATTTCAAATATAAAGAAATTGAATAATGAATCCTCACATGTCAGATACCCAGATCTAGTAAGCCTAAATATGTTATCTTTTCTTTAGGGTTATTTTTTTTTAATAAGAAAATATGGCATTTTAAATACCAAAAAATAAAATAAATGCTGCAAACCAGATTTTACCAGAAAGCTAAGGAGAGGAAGAAGAGGGCGGGAGAAGGCATTGGTAACCTAAAGGAAAGTTGAGTGGCTGTCATGGCGTGGTGGAAAGGACCAAGAAAAATGGGACTGATGTCCTGTTTCAAAGTCCTTAGAAAATATATTAAACTCTTTATGATCAAATGATTGCATCTCTAAAATGGGATACTATTTAAGTATTGGAATTATTAGGAAGATGAAATGCATATGAAGGCATATGCCTTGTCCAAATAGGCAGCTGATAAAAGCAAATTCTCCTCTGTCCCCGCACACCGCCCGCCCCCTCCCCCCAGCTGCTGCCTTTCTTCCTTCCTACTTCTTTACCTTCCCAGAAGAAAAAAAGAATCTAATTCATTGATTTGTAACAACAGTCTACTTGGAAGCTTTTCTCTTGGCCAGGCTGCTAAAAAACAAGATCACAAGGATTAGCTTAAATCAGTGAGCTCCAGACTTTACCATATACTGGAACCATTTGAAAAGCTTTTAAAAGCTATCTCAATGCTCAGACTTCCTTAGTGGCTCAGACAGTAAAAAATCAGCCCGCAATGATGGAGACCGGGATTCGATCCCTGGGTTGGGAAGATCCCCTAGAGGAGGAAAATAGCAACCCACTCTAGTATTCTTGCCTGGAGAATCCCATGGACAGAGGAGCCTTGTGGGCTGTAGTCCATGGGGCTGCAAAGAGTCAGACACGACTTAGCAACTAACATTTTCACTTTCAGGACACACCCGGCAGTAAAGAAGTCAGGATGCAGGATGTGCAAGGGTAGGAAGCCAGGTGACAGTATGTTTTTAAACCCCCAAGTGATTCCAGTGTGTACCCAAGTCGGGGAACCCTGGCTCATGTGGAGAAATGGGCCTGGGACCAGTTAATTTAGCTAACTGGAGCCTGATGCTAGTCAGGCCCAGGGTTTGAATTCTGGTCCAGGGTGCCATTCTTCACTCTCTCACAGACTCAGATCACTCAGTCCTTCCGCGACGCTCCTTTGGCAAGCTCTGTATCCATGAACCGCAGGCAGGGTAATGACCGGGGACTGACTCAGCCCAGGTTCCATAAAAGTGAACAAAAAAGCCCCTAGGACACTCGTATTTGTAGGACTTTACAATTTAGCAAGTCCTTTAACACTGTATTTCATTTCCTCTTCACAACAACCCTGCCCAGTTGGCATGATTACGATGCCCAATTTCAAGATGATGAAACCCAACATGAGGAAAGTTCTTTTGCTCAGAGACAAAGTGGCAGATGGAGGTCTCCTATTTAGGTCCGGGTCTCCAGAATGGAGGCATTTGTCCTGGACTCCTCTGCCTCAGAAGCTCCACTGACCATCAGGGCTGATCATCAGCACTGATCATGCAGGGCTGCCTGCACGTTTGAAGGTTGGTTCAGACCCATTGTAGTTGCTCTGCTTATTAGGAAAGGTAAGGGAGGAAGGGGAAGAGAGGGGGAGGGAAGGATAGAGGAAGGGAAGGAGGGAGAAAGAAAAATACTTTTAAATATGTTTGTTAGGGCTTCCGAGGTGGCGCTAGTGGTAAAGGACCCACCTTCCAATGCAGGATAAGGATGAGTTCGATCCCTGGGTGAGGAAGATCCCCTGGAGGAGGGCATGGCAACCCACTCCAGTATTCTTGCCTAGAGAATCCCCAAGGACAGGGGAGCCTGGCAGGCCACAGTCCATGGGGTTGCAAAGAGTCGGACATGATTGAAGCGACTCAGCACACATGCATGTTTGAGTTAAACAGATTTCTTCCCAGCAGGCCTTTTTAAATTATTTAATGTGTTAACAAGCATTATAAATCTCTAAAATTTACTTCCAAACATATGAAACAGCAAAACCCTTTTTAAGCTCAGCCTTTGTCAGGACTAATGTCCCATGGAATGCGATTCCATAAAAGCTGCCGGGGCTTTCCTCACTTCGCTCAAGATTTTGTTGAAGTGTCATCCTCTCCTCTAAGTCAGATGGAGAAAAACAAACATCATATGGTATCACTCACATGTGGAATCTACTTTTTAGAAAAGATGAAACAAATGAACTTGTTTGCAAAATAGAAAGAGACTGATAGATATCAAAAACAAAGTTATAGTTACCAAAGAGGAAATGCGGGGAGGAGGGATAAATCAGTGGTTACCAAAGAGGAAATGTGGGGAGGAGGGATAAATCAGGAGCTTGAGATGAACATACACAGACTACTATATATAAGAGCGATAACCAACAAGGACCTACTGTACAGCTCAGGGAACTCTACTCAATACTCTGGGATATGATAAAAGTATCTAAAATGAATGAATATATATATATGTGTATAATGAATCACTTTGCCGTATACCTGAAACTAACAGAACATTGTAAATCTACTGTACCCCAATAAAATTAAAATTTTTAAAAAACCGAATCAACACCTGCTCCCTATCCTCACCTGCTTTTCCTGCTCTGTTTTCTCTGAACCCCTTAATGCCTTCTAATATACCTTGTAATTGACATTATTTCCTTGACTGTTTGCCTTGCCCTCTGTTTGGGAACATGGCATTTTCTGGCTAATTTTTCCCAGTGAAATCTCCAGCACCTAGAAGCATCACTGGCCCATAGTAGATGTTCAATAAATAGGTATTAAAGGAATGAATGAAGGCCCAAAAAGAAAAAAATGCCTGGAAGAATTCAAATGAAGGAAGCTTCTCCACAGGTATTGCCCCTTTAAGGAAATCAATTCTAATTCTAGTTATCGCTTACAATGATCTAATGAAGTGGATATGATTCCTACCTTATAGAAAGATAAAACGAGAATTAAAGCAATTAGACCTGTATGCAGGGCAGAAAAAAATAGTTAAGCCAAAAGATTGTTATACTGGAATTGATTCTTTTTCATTTTCTGCGTAACTACTGTGAGATAAAGTATATATGGTGGCTGTTTCCAGCTGTATCTGTGAAATCTACTAGACCTGTGGATAGCCATGAATTAATAGCACAGAGGTCTAATGTATTCAATATCAGGACAAGAAATTCTTTTCCATCTTCCAAACCAGACCAAGCTAAGATATAAAAATTCAGGAGACCCCTGATATAACGATGTTAACCACTGCCCGGATTCAGCATCACCACAGCTCACATCATATTCTGAGGAATGTTCTATAGAATTCTAATGGCAGTCAGCCTATTGCACAGGTGTACTGGGTCCCCTCCCCAACCATTTCACAAAAGCTCTACTATATGATAACAATGCTTGGCACCAATGTAGAGCTGCTCTCTGGTAAAGGTCAAAGTGCTGTGAACAATTCAAATATAAGCAGGGACGATGCTGGTCCATGGAGCTCAGAAAATGATCCAGTTGACCGATTCCTCTCCAAACACAGAGAGCAACGATGATGTGAAGAATATACATAGTAATAATGCCGGATGAATGCTCTGTTCCTCTATGTTTTCCGTTTTATCCACATTTATGAAGGGATGCTCTTTTAGTAATGAAATTGGTATTTATTAAGCACACCAGAAACTGCAAATCCAAATGAGCATTTCCCTACAAAATAGTCACTTGGGGAGACGATGTAATTACCTCAGCGATCCTGTGACTGCTCTAAACATTTGGGGAATTCCTCTTTTAAAATCACCTTCAGAGCTGCTTGAGGATTCACACAAGAAAACCAATCTCATTCCGTTATGGCTGCACTTTACGTAACGCAAATATCACATTTCAATCCCAGGCAAATTTGGTTGGTCAATGTAGTGGGTAGCAAAGTGGCTGTCCATCCGAATCTCCCAGGCATTGATTCAGGACATAGCATGCCACGTTGACCTCGATTCACTTTGCAGTGAGTCAGGGCTGGGAACTGAGAGTCTGTTTTTAAGAAACCACCCCAGGGGGTTCTGATGCAGCTGGTTTTCTTTTGTGGGATGGGGATTTGAGTACCTCGAAATTGGACAGCCTCATCCAGTGAGTCTTCCTCACTGCAAAGCCTGAACCTCTAACCTCCAATTATTCATTCACTCACTCAACATCTATTGAGTTCTTCCTATTAATATTTTATTCTACAAAGAGAGAACTACTGGCAATAAGAAGTGGAATAAAAGAAGTGTATGGTTAGATCAAAAACATTCCTACTGGACACATCCCCTTTCTCATCATACTCTCTTGCTCAATCTCCTAGTTTCTGCCTTCACCTTGGAGATGGTCCAAAAAAGAATTAATGTGTGTAGACTCCAGAATAAAACGGCCTGGAGTCCAATCCTTGCTCATCACTTAATCAGGTGACTGGGCAAGTTACCTCTCAGTTCTGGGCCTTATTTCCCCATCTCTGAAAGGAAGTTGATCATAGTACCTTCTTCTTAGGGATGCTGAGACCAGTAAGTAAGAAAAGGCATATAAAATATTTAGTATGGAGTTCACAGTTTTCAGTAAATATTGAGTACTATTATTTTTAATACTTATGTGCTAATAACTCTTAAATCATAAATTCTGCATCTGAAATCCCAACTTCCTTGTGCCTAGATGTCCATCACCATTTCAAACTGACCAGATGCAAACTTGAATTAAATATTGGCCCAACTGCTCCAAGTTATTCTATTCTGCTCTGGAGAAGGAAATGGCAACTCACTCCAGTATTCTTGCCTTAGAAATCCCATGAACAGAGGAGCCTGGTGGGCTATACACTCCATGGGATTGGAAAAGAGTCAGACATGACTTAGCAACTATTAACAACAACAATATGTTATATATGAATGTTTTTAAGAAAGTAAATTCTTAAGAGTTTTCATCACAAGGAAAAAATTTTTTTCTATTTATTTAACTTTGTATCTACATGAGATGATGGATACTCACTAAACTTATTGTGATCATTATGATGTATATAAATCAATTTTATTGTATATTTTAAACTTATATCGTACTGTATGTCAATTATATCTCAGAAAAACTGGAAGAAAGGTAAAAAGAGTGGGTGGAGAGAATTTCTATTTTTACTTTCTTACTGCTTTTGTATATTTATTTCCAACTAATTCGTACAGCTTTTGTAATTTAAAGAGTAATAAAATTAGAAATTAAGAAAAAAAATTTATTCTGCTCCCAATCTTGATTCAAGGTATCATTTATCTGTAAGGTCATTCAGTCCCCAAACCAAATGTATCTCAGATGATTTCTCCCACTTCATCCATCTCCCAAGCCAACAAGCACACATCCATACACACGCATTTCACTTAGCTATAAATTTGTGTCAGTTCTGTTTCCACAATTTTTCTTTCTACTCTTGTGTATGTGTTTTAAATTAATGTTTAATAAGATGCTGCTACATGCCAGGTCTAATCACATCAATCATCAATTCATACAAATCTTAGAGCAACATACGAATTAAATGCTATTATTATTTCCACTGTAAAAATGTAAAAACTGAGGCATGAAGACATTGGGAAATTTACTGGGATTCAACCAGCAAGGAACTCTGGAAACTAAGAGTCAATCCTGGCAACGGAGCCCAGAGCTGTGCTCTTCACCACTGTCCAAGACCAATGCTAATATTTAAAAATAATCATATGTGGAGTTCTCAGTACAGTATACCTTCATGACCATCCTATGACATAGACGCTATTTAAAACCCCTCTTTTGTAGATGAGGAAACTGGCACGCCCAGAGTATAAGCTGCCACTTCTCAAGTTCAGGTTTCCCTTGGGTATTGCCTGAGCTAATGAAATTACCTCCTCTATCCCTTCTGTGCATCTCCCAATTGAAATTTTGACAACTACTTTAAACTCAGATCTCACAATACTCTTCCCAAAGCTGAGTTCTTATCATTTATTCTTTTAAAATAATTTATTAAAAACCAACTGTATTCTAAGCAGTGTTTCTCTAATCTAACATTCATACATTCAAGGTAAATCTGACATGGAACTGTCCACAAGAAGCTCTTGGTCTTTGGGTGAGTACATAAACAGACAATTTCTTCAATGTGTACTGATAGTGCACAGGAAAATGGTGCCTAACAGCAGGGCATGGGATGGGTTCAAAGAAGGCCAAGTAAGAGCTTGGAGGATTGGTAGAATCTGCTGGGAAGCTGATAAGGTAGAGAAAAGGAGAAGAAAGAAGAGAGGCCCTTGATGAATGTAATTGAAGAAGACACAGATAAATAGAAAAATACCCATGTTCATGGAGTGGAAGACTTAATAATAAAATTTCCATATTATTCAAAGTAATCTGTAAATCCAACACAGTTTCTATCAAGATTCTAATAGCATGTTTTACAGAAACAGAAAAAAAAAAAAAATCCTAAGATTCATATGGAACCATAAAAGACCCCTAATAGCCAAAGTAATCCAAGGAAGGAAAAGCTGGAGGCATCACACTTCCTAATTTCAAGCCATATCACAAAGCTATAGTCATCAAACAGTATAGTGGTGGTGGTGGTTTAGTTGCTAAGTTGTGTTCAACTCTTGTGACCCCATTGACTGTAGCTTGCCAGGCTCCTCTGTCTATGGGATTTTCTAGGCAATACTACTGGAGTGGGTTGCTATTCCCTTCTCCAGGGGATCTTCCTGATCCAGAGATGGAATCTGGGTCTTCTGCATTGCAGGCAGATTCTTTGCTATGCTAACTGAGCTATGAGGGAAGCCCATAAACAGTATGGGCTGGTATAAAAACAGACACATAAGACCAATGGAACAGAAGGAAGAACCAAGAAATAAAACCACACATAAACAATCAACTAACACTGGAGAAGGCAATGGCACCCCATTTCAGTACTCTTGCCTGGAAAATCCCAGGGACGGAGGAGCCTGGTAGGCTGCAGTCCATGGGGTCGCTAGGAGTCAGACACGACTGAGCGACTTCACTTTCACTTTTCACTCTCATGCACTGGAGAAGGAAATGGCAACCCACTCCAGTGTTCTTGCCTGGAGAATCCCAAGGACAGGGGAGCTTGGTGGGCTGCCGTCTCTGGGGTTGCACAGAGTTGGACATGACTGAAAGCGACTTAGCAGCAGCAGCAGCAGCAACATTGGACAGGTAGCCAAGAATACTCAACAGGGAAAAGACATTCTCTTAAATAAATGTTGCTGGGAAAATTGGATATTCACATTTATAGGAATGAAACTGGACCCATATGTTGCACTACTCACAGAATTAACCTGAAGTGAGTAAAAGACTTAAATGTAAGATTCAAAATCATAAAACTCCTATGAAGAAAACATAGGGAAAAACCTCTTTGACATTGGTCTTGGCAGTGAATTTATGGGCATGACACTCAGAGCACAAGCAACAAAAGCAAAAATACACAAGTAAAACCACATCAAACTGAACAGCTTCTGCAGAGAAAAAAATCAACAACATGCAGGGGCAACCTATGGAATGGGAGAAAATATTTGTAGATCACATATCTAATAAAAGTCATTTTACAAAATATATAAAGAACTCATACAACTCTACCAGGAAAAAAAAAAACAAATACTCCAATTTAAAAATGGGCAAAGAACCTGAATAGACGTTTTTCTAAAGAAGATATTCTAAAGGTCAACAGGTACATGAAAAGGTGCTCAATCAATGTCACTAATCATGAGGGGAATGCAAAATAACACTACTATGAGATATCACCTTACACCTGTTAGAATGGCTATTACCTAAAAGATAAAAGGTGACAAAAGTTGGTGAGGAAGTAGAGAAAAGGGAACCCTTGTATATCTGGTAGAAACGTAAACTGGTGCAGCCATATGGAAAACAGTGTGGGCATTCCCTTAAAAAAGTAAAAACAGGGCTACCTTAAGATCCAGCAATCCCAATTTTGAGGTATGCATCTGAAGGAAATGTAATTACAATTTCAAAGCGGTATCTGTACCCTGGCATTCGCTGAAATAGCCAAGACATGGAAACAACTTGTGTTTAACTTTATGTGTATTGGCAACAACAAGGATAAAACGTGACAGTGATATGCTAAAAGATATAAGTCAAACAAAGAGAGAAATTCCACTTATATGTGAAATATAAAAACATGCCATTCCCGGGATCTTTGGACCCAGGGATTGGACCCAGGGATTGAACCCTGGTCTCCCACATTGCAGGCAGATTCTTTGCCATCTGAACCACCAGAGGTAATGGAGAGTATTAACTAACCCTGCTGTGGTAATTGGGCTTCTCTAGTAGCTCAGATGGTAAAGAATCTGCCTACAATGCAGGAGACCTGAGTTTGATCCCTGGGTGGGGAAGATCCCCTACAGGAGGGCATGGCAAGCTACTCCAGTATTATTGCCTGGAGAATCCCATGGACAAAGGAGCCTGGTTGGCTACAGTCCATGGGGTCCCAAAGAGCCTGACACAACTGAGCAACTAATAGACACACACATCTTAGTAATTATTTTACAATAAGTACACAAATCAAATCATTACATTGTACACCTTAAACTTACACAACATCATGTCAATTATATTTCAATAATGGGGAAATTTTTTAAATAAAAGAATAGAGGGCTTTCCTGGCAGATGGGAAAATATGCTGTGAGTAGAGATTCCAAGTAATTCTGTGCTGTTCAGTGTGACTATGGGCTTCCCTGGTGGCTCAGATGGTAAAGAATCTGCCTGCAGTGCAGAAGACCCAGATTCCATATTTGGATCAGGAAGATCCCCTGGAGAAGGGAATGGCTACCCACTCCAGTGTCCTTGCCTGGAGAATTTCATGGACAGAGGAGTCTGGTGAGCTGCAGTCCATGGGGTTGCAGAGTCAGACACACTGAGCTATTAACACTTCTACTTCTGTCAATCTATGTCGAAGGATTTAAGGACCCAATCTGGAAGGTGTGGCTGGAGATGTGTTTTGAAGCTTGGTGCATACCAAGCTTATATGTATAAGCACACAGTTTTGATAAGTTTCCTACTGTGTAGGCTTTCCCAGGCTTGCTGATAGGATGAACAGGCTAAAGCACCCTTCTGCCCTTCTGCTAGCACTGCTGAAATCTGAAAGGTGAAGCACAGAGTGAGGAGAGAACTCTTCTTGGCCTGTTTATGGAATCTGGATGTCATGCTGTCATGGGCAGCAGTCAAAGGATTTTAAAGGGGACTACGACATGACTGTGTTGGGCTGGCCAAAAAGTTTGTTCGGGTTTTCTGTACCATGGGATGGCAAACCCGAATGAACTTTTTGGCCAAACCAATATTTACGTCAAACAATGATTACACGCATGACTAATGCCACTCCTTGCCTCAAAATCTTCCTCATGGCTTCCCCATCACTGAAAAAGGAAGTGTAAAGTCTTCTGCATTCCAAGAAGAAACTCCAAGCATAAAGGCCTGGAGATAGCAGCATATTTGCTCTGTTCAAGAAACAGGAAGGAGACCCAAGTGGCGAGGCAAAATCAGACATAGGACAGGGTAGGCCGATGGGGAAGGGAGATGGGATCAGAGAGATGAGAGCTCCGAGCGGAGGCGGTTCTGAGCAGGGGAGAAACTTGATCTGTACTTATTAAAAAATATATATATACAAATATCCCTCTGCTCTGATCCTGGATACGATCACACATAATACACAATGATTCTTCGTAGAACAGAGCTCTGCACCCAAAACATTCTGGGATGCTGCTCTTCCCTAGGTGCCCATTCTTTTTTAAGCTTTACAAATTCTGACATCTATCACATACTTATCTGTAACTCAAGAGGAAGATGAAATCAAAGACAGGGCGGCCTCTTTCATCCCCTGGAGCTCCTGTGAATAGCACCAGTGTGGACAGAACGTTTTGAGAGCCGAGCCCAGAGGGCTGATACCTCGTAAACTGGTGAAAGCCCTGGAAGCCACTGTTTAGCACAGTGATGTACCACTACTATATATAAAACAGACTACCAACAAGCTCCTAGTGTATAGCACAGGGAACTCTACTCAATATTTTGTAATAATCTATACGGAAAAAGAATCTGAAAAAAAAAGATGTATATGCATGTATAGCTTTACTGGACACCTGAAATTAACACATTATTGTAACTCAATCAAAAACACACATACAATGATATGGGAGAGAAGCACATAGTAAACCATCATCAGCTTGCAGTCAACACAATAAAGTGGAAAAAAGTCACAGAGCTTGTATTCCAAAATCTGGCTTCTAACTGTGGCTCTATCACCTACCAGCTGAGAGGCCTTGGGCAATTCGACTGTCTGAGCCTCATGTCCTCAAAGGAGCTGATTCCTGCCTTGCCAGTTGAAGGGGAGATAAATGAGAACAAAGGGGCAAAGGGCTCTGTAGGTGATAATGGATTAGATGACAGTGAGATCCCATCATCTTCTCAGCTGATTAGTCCCCCAGCAAAGTCTTGAAGCCAGAGAAATGGAGTGTCTTGAAGTGGAGACAAAGGTAGGAAAAGTGCTGGGTGGCACAGGACATTAGGCTTCAGGATAAAGAAGAAAACAGTGACAGCATCATGTGATGGAAAGGAGCACTGTCACCATTCAATAGGCTTCCTTGGTGGCTCAGCAGTAAAGAATCTGCCTGCCAATGCAAGAGACACGGGTTCAATCCCTGGGTCAGGAAGATCCCCTGGAGGAGGAAAGGGCTACCCACTCCAGTATTCTTGCCTGGGAAATTCCAAGGACAGAGGAGCCTGGAGGGGTGAAGTCCATGGGGTTACAAAGGAGTTGGATGATACTTTTCACATGTGATATTTTGAATTTTGCAAAAAGAATACAATTCGATCAATTCTGTGAGTTGAAATTCAGCGTAAAACTCTTCCTTACAGATGAGGTTTCTTGGAGAACATATCTTGGGAAATGCTCACATGATGGGTTAGTCTCTAGAAAAGCACTCTGAAAGGATCACGGGTTAAGCGTGGTTCTGTGTGAATTCAGTTGGATAATTAAAGTGCACTATCCCATCTAGTTCCTTGTCTTTGTGACCCTCTCATTGCCAAAGAGACCCCATCAGAATCACACACAAACTCAGACCCTTTCTAAGCGTGATATCCATCCTGACCTCTAGCCAGGGGCAGTCCAAGAGGACTCAGTATCATCATAACAATCATTTTTCCTGGTCTTATTCTCACTGGTATTCTAATTCCAGTAACTGAACTTCTTATTTCTATAATCAAATTTTCACTTTGCTCTAGGCATAACCATAATAACCATTTTTTCAAAAAGCTATCATTTGTTACACTCAGTGTGGTTCAGTCACGTGCTAAGGACTTTGTTATTTTTAACACCACAATACCCCCAACAACGGTACTATCTCATTTTTATAACTTTACAGGAGCTGGGGTTTAGAGAGACTAAATAACCAGTCAGGGCCATGAGTTAGTAAGTGGGGGCGCCAGGACTGGGTCTGGGTACTTGAACTTGGCTTCTGAAAGCTGGCCCTGTGCATGGGTTCTGGTTGCTGCTGATTGGGCTTCCTTGGACTCCCTGGATGGTTGCAATAGTCACCAACCACCTACCACTCTGAGCTCCTCTGATGTGCGGGAGCGCTGGTCTGTCTCCATGGTAACAGATTCTGCGCAATAGTCTCCTGCTCAGACTTCCTCCCCGAACCTGCCCACGGACCACCATCAGCCCAGCACCTGACCCATCCTCAGCAGCCCACCTCTAGTCTCAAATCTCAGCTTTTCTGCCCCATAGTTTTGCTCGGCTGCATGACCTTAAAGTCTCCTAGGGGTAAAGACTAGAGGTTTCATGAAGTAGAAACTAATAAAAATACTCACTTTCATCTTATATCATGTTCTAGATAAATAAAATAAACCTTGAGACCATGCATTTATCATTTTAAGAACTAAACCAGTGACCAAATCAGATTACGGTGAATTCATTTACCTACATAGAAATTAAATATTAATGCAATATACCCAAATGGACAGACTTAATTGCTAAGGAATACAAAAATATGCTTTCTTCCAAAGACCAAAAAACAAGTAAATAACAATTACAAAAGAAACACCCTGAGTTTAGATAAAAGTCTTTAAATGAAACAGACTCTGAGCAAGAGATTTCAAACAATTTTCAAGCAGGAAACTCACTGTTTTTGAAAGTAAAATAGTACTTGGAATCTCGACGTATAAGAGATCAAAGAGGGACTTCTTTGACAGTCTGAAGGCCAGACTTGTTCTGGGTAGACCCCCCCCCTAAATCATCACAGCTAAGGAAGCCCCCCGGGCTTACACCTCACGCACAGACACACTCACACCACCCGGTCTCAGTGGCTTTGGAGGTTGTTTCTAAGTGAATCTATGATGAGCTCCAGAAAGTGTTTAGTTAGTGTCGATCAAGATGACAGGGTTGCAAAAGTCACTGATGGTTTTGGTTTAGGCACGGGTAATAACAGAAAAAGAAAAGCTCTGAATTATCTAGGATAAAGAGCCTCATTTATCAGGAGAAGAGTTTTTGGAAACAAAAAATTCCTTGAGCATTCTTCTCGGTCACGTCAACTCTCCTGTTCCCAGCTGCTCAGCCAGCCTAAAGTTTGCTGACATGAGACACTTGGCTTTGAATTTTGCCATCCCCACCCCCACCCGTCCACAACCCAGCCTCCAGCCTTACCGTCTTGACCTTGACAAGCTCCTCTGCCTGACTTCGAATTGTGCCAAGCTCACTCCTACGACTCTGAAGTGGAAAATGATGCAAAAATTCTTTGTGGCAAACAGTAAATGTTTCCTAATGTTATGCTTTTACCGTGTTCTATGCGCCTGTCATGATTTAAACATGGGCCTCCCCTCCCCTCCAGTGACCACCTATCTGGAACGGAGAAATTTTAGAATCTGAAACAATTAATAGAGGGTGTTTTTTTTTTTTTACTTTCTCTTTTTAAAAAATTTATTTTTATTTTTGGCAGTGCTAGGCCTTCGTTGCTGTGCAGGCTTTTCTCTACTTGAGGGCTACTCTCTAGATGTGCTGTGCGGGCTTCTCATTGTGGCAGTCTCTTTGTTGCAGAGCACGGGTTCCAGGGCCCAAGGGCTTCAGTAGTTGGCTCAGTAGTCGTGGTTCCCGGGCTCAAGAGCGCAGGCTCAATAGTTGTGGTGCACGGGCCTAGTTGCTCCCCAGCCAATGGGATCTTCCCGGATCAGGGGTCAAACCTGTGTCTCCTGCACTGGCAGGCGGATTCTTTACCACTGAGCCACCAGGGAAGCCCACAATTAATACCGTTTTCAAAGATCTGGGTGTACTGATTAGACTGATCATTTTCCATACCTTAATCTGTTTTGCAAGCTAAGCAGATATTTCATCAGAACGCAAACGTTAATAATTTCAATATCCTCTGGCTGATGTTAATGGTCTGGCTTATTGAGAATGTGGAAGAAAAAAGCTCTGTTACGTTACATCAGAAAAAACTAAAAATAAGTAAACAACTGTAATTCAAGTCTCTTCTTCCTAAAAACGCTTGATAAGACCCCTTATTCGTGTTTACCAGATCTATGTGTTTCCCACTTTTCTGCCCTGGATCATAGCTTAGGTCACATTAATTTATTAGGCATGACATTATCCAGCATTCAGACTACAACCATAAGTTATTCATGACAATCAAATGCCAATAGTACCTTGAGAGAAAGTCCTGTGTGGTTTCCAGTCACCTCCTTATACTCAGAAGCTGAAACTTATACATAGATATTACACTTTTTTCCCTTTTGGCTTAGTTTGTAAAGTTTGTTTTATTAGGCCACTGACATAGGAAAAGGTTCAAGTTCTTCTAAATAGTTTCATTTAAATGCATATATAAGCATTTCATTGTAGCTAGTGCGACCGAAAGTTCACAGGGAAGTTACCCATTAGATATATGGTCTGTTTCTACGCCCAAACTCAATGCTGAAATGTATTTTTAAAAAACTCCCCTAAAATTCAGTGTGAGCTACTTATGCACAAGGGCCATGGGATTGGCCTCCATACAATTATTCAAGACGTTATAAAGAGTGTTTTCCATCTTTCTTATGCTTGGAAATAGTTAGATTTTATGACTGCTGAGTCAGAGCCAAAAAATATAATTTTATGCCATAAAATACAACCTTTTCCTTTGGCTGTAGAAATTTATATGTACATATTTATGTGCTTATATAGATAAAAATCTTCATAAACAGAGTGGCCCATTTGAGATGAACTCCATTTAAAGCATGTCATTCCTGACTCTGATAACATTACCGCTGTGCTTTAAAAAATTCAGTACTTCCCCATAACTTAGCAAATTAAACCCAAATATCCCAAACTGGAGTTCAAGTCTTTCCACAATGTTTATAATCTTTCTGGGTTTTCTCCTAGTTCTTTACCATACAAACCTACTCAAAAACCAGATATAATTGCCACCATGTCCAGGCCTTGGACTCTCTCTCAAGTGCTACCATATTTCCAATCATCAAAATCCCAGACACCCTTCAGATCTCTTCCTAAGTAGATTCCTACCCCCTCCTTGTAGTTATTGCTCATCTCCTCCTGCATGTATAATTTCTCCACTTTTGGACATTCATAGTTCATTATAGCTTTATGATGGTATTTTTTCAGAATTCTGTAAATAAATTACATGGGTCTTTGAAAAAATTATTACAATAATCTATTTACAATAGAGTGCATGGACACACGTGTTAAATTATGATATCTGAAGCTGAAGCCCCAACACCTTGGCCATCTGATGTGAAGAGTCTACTCGCTGGAAGAGACCCTGATGCTGGGGGAAGATTGAAGGCAAAAGGAGAAGAGGGTGGCAGAGGATGAGATGGTTGGATAGCATCACCAACTCAGTGAACATGAATTTGAGCATCTCTGGGATATAATGAAGGACAGGGAAGCCTGGTGTGCTGCAGCCCAGGGGGTCACAAAGAGCGGGACATGACTGACCGACTGAACAACAGCAACTCAGAAATGTACTGGGACAGTCTAAATGCTAAGGCTTTTATCCATCAGGCAGATTTTGGACGAGAGCACGTGCACAACAGTAAAGCATGAGCTTGATTTTCCCACCAAGATGCTCAGGAATGAATGTGTATAAACCAGTGAAGAGACTATTCCAAGACAGTAAGAGTTTCCTTCCATTCAGATGCTATGCAAGGCTTCTTTACATGAACAATGAGCAAAACCACAAGGGAACTTGGCTATAAACACTACACTCTGTTCCAAATACTCCTTTCAACACCTACACGTCCAACTCAGAGACCATCTCAAGTCCAGGCAAGAAGTATGAAGCCAAGATCCTTTTCCTTACAATCAAATACATTCAGATATGTTTGCTTATGTTCTAGACTGAACTATAATAGATGAAGTGCCCAATATTTCTGTATATCTCAGCAAAGGAGCTTGAGAAATAGCAAAAGTTCTTAATTTTTAATGGTGGTAAAGGTACCAGTTTTAATGGTCGTGTTACCAGGTACCATATCAAAACCTACTTAAGGATTTTCCGAAACTACACATTTCTCCAGATCACCAGACACACCTTTGCCCTGGGGTCTACAGAGGTGGCTTTCATCTCCTCCACCTGCCTTCATAGCCAAGGGAACCAGGTACTGGAAAGTGAAGTCACTCAATCGTGTCCGACTCTTTGTGACCCCATGGACTGTGGCCTACCAGGCTCCTCCGTCCGTGGGATTCTCCAGGCAAGAGTACTGGAGTGGGTTACCATATCCTCTCCAGGAGATCTTCCCAACTCAGGGATCGAACCTGGGTCTCCGGCATTGCAGGCAGACACTTTACCATCTGAGCCAACAGGGAAGCTACTCTAAGTGGTAGGAAGTCTAAAGTCATCTGATGTTCAAGGAAAAAAAAAATAGGGGACTGAGTTAGGTAAAGTCAGCAAAGTTAAAAAACATGAGTGGGGAAAGAAAAGGGTGTGGTGGGGAATCAAATAGGCTAGCTGCAAAACAGCCGCAGTGCATGAATCACAGCTCTGGTGTTGGTGAATTCTAAGAAATTTTAATTTCTGGCTTCCAGAACATATCACCTCCCTAAAGGGTCTTCAAGTCGAGGTGGGTGAACTCTGACTTTTTTAAAGGGTAACTCATCCATGTCCAATTGGTCACCAATTCCAAGCCACTTCACCTAGCCTACTTTGTTGCTCCCTAGAGAACCGTCCACAGCCACATCCTGGAGTCCGGCTGCCAGCCTCCTCTTCATCAGCTCGGCCACAGATGGCAACCACATGGCACACAGGCTGCCAACCCCACCCAGCCGAGGCATCCGTGGCAGACACAGTGAATTAATCGTGGCACCCTTTCATGCACACACCAAACTGGATCTCAGAATTGTTCTCAACATAGCGCTCTGAACACCAACCACCAGTTGATGAGAGTGAGTTGAAACCACTCCACCACCTGTGTTAAGGAAATCCCTTCAAACCACCTCAACTTGTCTTCCAGTACATGACTGCCTTTTCCACTTTGTGCTCCTGATTCACAGAGCTTCAGCTTGCTCAAAACCATAGCAAACATTTGCCTTTCTCTTGATCTCAGCTTCCAAGCCTAGCTTCTTGTTGACCCCAGGAAATCACTGACTGACTTTTTTCTGTGAATTTTCAGCTTCTGGACCATTGCAAGCTTCCAATCTTGAATTTAACCAAGGAACTCCTGGCTGTAATGTCTTCCCCATGACTCAGTCCTACATCCACCCATCTTTTCATGAGTGCCATTGAGGCTTAGAGGGAAATGCCCAAGTTCTTCCAGAAGAGTCTTGATTTTTGTCCAAGTGTGCAGCCATCCAATGAAGTATCCTAGGGTGAGGTTCCTATTTAAAAAGTAAGATGGAAGTCTATCACTGGAGGCCAGGACACCAAGAAGACACAAAGACAGGCTCGAATAAATTGTCTGAGGTGCTCTTCTTTCTCCCCCTCCAGCACACACCTGGAGAACCATTAAGCCTGCATGGATGGCATCACCTCAGGAGCCTGCCACCCTGCCTCCCACGTGGGGTATGACCGTGCCAGCCTTCTTAATACCCAACTCTCCAAAACAAAAGGTCAAGATTTTGATACACTACAGTTAAAAGGTCACTGAGTCCTGCTGGAGACTGTAAAATAGGGTGGACTGTCCAGCTGAACTTAAAAAATGGACCATCCCGACAGGGATTCACACCATTTAAAAATTTATATACAGATTAGTCCTCGGCATTCAAAATGACCGGAACAATATGATTAAATCAAAGAAGAAAAAGAAAGGCAGCTTCTAAAGGTTTGCAACATTTCATACACTTACAAACTTTTTCAAAGCAAAAAGCTTCTAGCTAGAAGATTTCTCTGAATCAGAATTCCTTAGGTACCACCCCCTGGGCCACAGAGTCCCCTGAAAAACTTCCCAACTTTTTAGCTGCTGGTTCTAATAAGCACACATCCATGCTGCCAATATTTTCCCCCAAAGGGGGATAGTTTGGGAGGGTTCTGATCATCAGTGTGGAAGATTAAAGATGGCCACAAAATATTTGTTTTTTTCTCATTTAGAGAAAATAGCTCCACCCATTGAATAAGGACTATTAAAATTCAACAACAATGACCTTCTGGAACTACCAAAGCTGAGTCATAAGAATTTTTGCAGTTTCTATCTAGGTCTCTTCAAACATTCTCTCCCCAGACATTCCCCCGGAGAATCTAGTCATCATGCTTATAGGAAGTCATGCCATAAGGTAAAGCCATACACACACACTCAGGCTGACAGCCCCACCTCAGCTGCTAGACAACAGCCAGCATCAGTTGTGAGCCCTGAGAGGGACCCACTTGGATCGCTTCAGGTAACCAGTCCTAGGCTATATCTGGTGGCCGCTGCAGAAGAGACCTCAAGCACCAGCTGTCTGAGCTCTTTCCAAATTCCGGTTCCACAAACTGATGAGCAAAACACGGTGGTTGTGAAAGTGGGGAGGGGAGATGGGATTGGGAGCTTGGGATTAGCAGATGTAAACCAGTATATATGGAATGGATAAAAAACAAGGTCCAAATGTATAGCACAGGGAACTATATTCAATATACTGTGATAAACTATAATGGAAAAGAATATGAAAAAGAATGTGTGTGTGTGTGTGTGTATATATAACTGAATCACTGTGCTATCCTGTACAGCAAAAATTACTGCAGCATTGTAAATCAGCTATAAATAAATCAATATTTTGATTTATTTGGAAAGTGGTTGTTCTAAGCCACTAAGTACTAAAGTGAGTTTTCACATAGTCAGGTGTAGCTGGAGTAGACCATTTCGAAAAGTGGGACTCTATCTAAAAAATCTAAAACCTGTGACATTGACTCTGGGACCATGCAGCAGACACTGGTTGTTAAGGCCTTGAGGAGATGGTTAGTGAAAGCTGGAAGGGCCTCAAGGAGATGAGAACTTGAAGGACAGAGAGGAAAATACATGGAAGCCTTGAGAAAAGATCACCTGAATTAAATATAGGCAGAACAGTGAGCAAATAATTGCCTACAATAATACAGACAATAGAAGACAGCCTAATGATCTCCAGGACATGAGTAAGAGTTTCGGGCACAGTTTGAAAGCACTATCTGGCTTTTTCTAGATTTGTATACAATGAGTCCCCTACATTGTGAACAAGTTCTGTTCTGAGAATGCATTTAAGTTCAACTTGTTCCTAAATCCAACAAAAGTAGCCTAGGTACCCAATTAACACAATCAGCTATAGCTATATAGTGCTGTACTGTAACAGGTTTATAATACATCCACACCTCTGAAAGCTCACAACTTGAAGGCTCATATGTAGGGGACTTTAATAAAACTCAAGAAGAGAAGGATGGGTTCATGGGAAAACTATTCAATACTTTTTTAGCAGAATTGAGATCCAGGATTTGCTGTGTTTCAAAAGAAAACTGTTTCTCATCTCTAGTTGCTCTCAAAAGGATTCTCATAGTAAGAAATCTTTCATTGCCTCAAGAGAAGGATCAAACATAGAGTCTTTGTTAAGGCCTCAGAGAGATTTGACATGGGGCTCCACAGAAACATTCAGCTACATAAAGAGCTTTCGAAGTTTCCACAAGCAAGTCTCATAGACCTTCTCTGTGAAACAACAGAACTTCTAAGCATCTTAAGTGTTCTTCTATAGCAGCTTCACCCAGGGCTCAAGACAGAGGAGGAGGTACCTTGAAGAGTTATGTCTGTGAGGTTTTTGACTAATAGCCTAATGCCAGTAAGTCATGAGAAACCCATATATTTCAAGAGAATTGTATTGGTAGAAGGGCTGCCAGATGAGATGAAAGGGTCAGAGACAAGACAAAATGAAGAGGTCTTTAGACTCCCAACCTTGCACAAGTAGGCAAGGGGGCGAGAAAGCTACTCACACGCAAGCATGGGCCTTTTTTTTTTTTTTTAAAAAACGATTCAAAAGTGGAACCAGGACATCAAAAGTGTAAGTGTTAGTCACTCAATCATGTCTGGCTCTTTGTAGCCTGCCAGGCTCCTCTGTCCATGGGATTTCCCAGGCAAGAATACTAGATCCCCTTCCTTTCTCCAGGGGATCCTCCCGACCCAGGGATTGAACCTGGGTCTCCTGAATTGCAGGCAGATTCTTTACCATCTGAGCCACCAGGATATCATATATTAATGCATATATGTAGAATCTAGAAAAATGGTATACTGATGAACCTATTTGCAGGACAGGAATAGAAATGCAGAGGGAGAGAATGGACCTGTAGATGCAGCAGAGGAAGGAGAGGGTGGGATAAACTGAGAGTAGCATTGACGTATATAAACCACCACGTGTAAAATAGATAGCTAGTGGGAACCTGCTGTATACTGCAAGGAGCTCAGCTCGGTGCTCTGCGATGATGCAGAGGGGTGATGGCGGGGGGAGGTTCAAGAAGGAGGGCATAAATGTATACTAACAGCTGATTCATGCTGTTGTACAGCAGAAACTAACACAACATTGTGTAGCAATTATACTCCAATTTTTTTTAATTTACAATAAATTAAAAAAAAAAAAAAAAGAATTTGGACTGAGAGAGAGAGCTGAACTTCTAAAACTAATTAAAGATAAAACCTACCACACAGATCAGGCAGGGATCTTTCCTTATGTCACATCACAAAAAGTAAAGATGGTTAAAAGTTTGAAGTTTCTTGCTAGTTGGATATATGAAAGTGCAATTAAGTCCTAGGTAGAAGAAAATAACCAAGAAGAACCTGGAAGAAAATAACCAATATGCCCCTGACTGGGATGCAGAAGACAGTTCTAACTTGTCAGCAAAAAAGATCTCATACTCTTGCTACACAGTAACTTGGGCAAGACTGAAGAAAAAGGAGCGCTCCCAGATTGAGGTGTCTAAGTACAGCTATCTTCTTACTTTGTCAGGGTGAGAAAATTTAGCTTTAGTGAAACACAAGGTGCTTTTCATTTCACAAGATGGTTTGTGTTCTAATAGACTTTTTGTTTTTGGCATGACTAATGTCTTAGAATTCATTCTGAATAGAACTCACTGGACCCAAATTCAGTTTATATACAACTTTTCAAGAACACCGTTATCCCATAGATATCCCATAGTACACCATCACTTGTGCATGGAGATCTAAAAGCTTCTTACAATTAACTGAAAGCTTTTTACAATTAACTGCTTCTTCTCTCAGAGAAGGCAATGGCACCCCACTCCAGTACTCTTGCCTGGGAAGTCCCATGGATGGAGGAGCCTGGTAGGCTGCAGTCCACGGGGTCTCTACGAGTCAGACACAACTGAGCGACTTCACTTTCATGCATTGGAGAAGGAAATGGCAACCCACTCCAGTGTTCTTGCCTGGAGAATCCCAGGGACGGGGGAGCCTGGGGGGGAGCCTGGTGGGCTACCGTCTATGGGGTTGCACAGAGTCAGACACGACTGACGTGACTTAGCAGCAGCAGCAGCAGCTTCTTCTCTGGGGAGACATGTCACATGTGGGGAAGTGAGGAAGAAGGCAGTCACTCTGTTCTGCTGGATGAGAGGGGTCCCTTTGTGTGTCATTGTGATCCTTTCCCTGGGGGAAATACGGCTGAGCGTTGTTCACACAGCCTTCCTGTCACTTTTAGGGTAAATATGGGTGGGGATGGGCATTGTTCCTACTTATGTAAAACTTCCCACTTGGGAAAAGAAAGTTTAGAGTGCAGCATGTTTGAGTGTTTCCTTTTCTGTCTCCTCTACCAGGCTGTATCACTTGAGGGAAATACATTTATCTTTCTTCTCCGGGCCTTCAGAGTAGAGAATAGTGCCTGCCATGTAGTTGGATTTCAATAAACTTCAGTGGAAAGGGAAAAAAAGTCCCATCCGTGCGTATTCTAGAACGGCTCCTCCTTATCTGCCTCCACCCTCCTGGTTGTGGCATCATAGGAAGTCAGAGTCTAGGAACTCTCACTTACAGCATCTATAAGCCCCATAACCTCTCTCGCCTCTCCTACACTCATGTTCCTGCTCACTGTGCTCCAGCTCCGCTGTCCTACTCACTCTAACGTGGGGCACATGCCCCTGCCACGAGTGCTCTGTTTGCTCTTCCCTCTGCCTGAGAAGCTGTTTGCCCAGACTCCTGTAAAGTTGGCTTCCTCATTTCCTTCAGGTCTGCACTCAAAAGTTGCTTCCTCATGGATAACTTCCTTCTTCGCCTGATCCGAATTTCACCCTCCCAAACATTTCATATCCCCTTCTCTTCCTTCTTTGCTTCACTTCAGCTAACATAATCTTATATCCTATGTATTTACCTACTTATACTGTTCGTTCTCTCTCCACTAGAATTTAAGCTCCATGAGCCGAGTTTTGGTCTGTTCCATTCACTACCCAGCACCCCCAAACAGTCTCTGATATTTGATAGCATCTCCATATAAATTTGATGAATAAATGAACTTAGAGAAGGCTGACTTCCAGTACATGGACAATTTCTTAATGGTAATTTTTGGTGTAAGTGGGTAGAAAAGGGGAGGGAAGACTGAACGAAAAATTTATTAATGTGTGTTTTTTCCAAGATCCTGATCCCTGCTTAGCCTGTTAAAATGTCTGGATTCTATGTAGGTGCTATAGATAAAATAGATTAAGATAGGCACTCTTCCATTTTATGGATATAAATATCTTAATTATCTTGAGAGGAATGTATAAAGCCATCACCATGGATAACAGTGATCGCTGGCAGGTCCTAACTCTGGCTGTCATCTCATTGGCAAGTTCCCAAATAGAGTATAATGATTTGGCTACTAATTCAAACCAAACTAATAACAATCCATGATTTTCCTGAAGTGTTTAAAGAAGTGAGATGGCTTCTATAGGATCTATTAAACTTACTGACAATATTTAATCAAAAAGCTAAATGTTTTGACCCTAATGATGCTTACTTGAAATATGACATGGTAATAGAGAAAATGAATATCATATTTTACCAACTTAGAGGGAAAGCAATTCCCCATAAGCCCTTAGTATTTTAACAGCCAAACTGTCAAAATGTTCTTATTAAAGCCTAACAAAGATATTTTGTTATAATTTTGGCATCATTAATGAAACACAGAAAATAAAAGGAGTTGGTCATCGTGTCACTGAGAATGTGACAAGCAAGATAGAGATTTTCCTAATTTGCAGAGACAGTGTAGAATAGTTATGGTTCTGTGTTTTCCCCCTACCCTAATCCTTGCTGCTTTACCTCCTCTCTGAATTGCTTTTCCGTTGCTATTTCTGCTGACTCTCCTGTCCCTGCCAACACCAGCCCCCTGGGTTGGTGGTAAGTATGGAATTGATGAGAATCTCTGGTCTTATTTAGGGAATGAGCTTATGGTTACCAGGGGGAAAGAATGAGGGGAAGGAACACTTAGAGAGTTTGGGATGGACCTGTATGCACTGCTATATTTAAAATGGATAACCAACAAGGACCTACTGTAAAGCATAGGGAACTCTGCTCAATGTAATGTGGCAGCCTGGATGAACAGGGAGTTGGGGGGAGTATGGGTACACGTATATATGTGTGGCTGAGTCCCTTTGCTGCACACCTGAAACTATCAAAATACTGTTAATCAGCTATAGACGCCAATATACAATACAAAGGTGGTTTTGTTCTTGTTTTTTTTTTTTTAAAGGATCTCTAGTCTTGGATGGTTGTAGATAAATTAGAAAATCTGCAGTCTTACAAATGGGATATGCAGTTACTGGATAATCCTGGGCAAATCAATCCATTTAAGTTTCAATTTTCTTATCTGTAAAATTGAGATGTCAAGAATGCTTAGCTCAAAGAGCATTTAAAGTGCTTTAAATGCCATGTTGATGATAGTTATAATATAAATAACAATATAGAGACTGAGAGAAATTCATCATAGAGGTTAAAAATACTGGCTTTGCAGTTTGTCATAAGCGGGTTCCAATCTGGATTCTGGTACAAAACGGCTTTGGAACCACAAAAAGCTACATCACTTCTCTGAGTCTCAGGTGAGTTATATGTAAGATAGAGATAACAACTTCCTGGAATTTTGTGATTAACAGGAGTTAAATGATTAAAAAATTAAATGAAATTAAATATTCACTTTCTGTGATATACAAAGCACTCAATAAATAGCTGGATTTATTAACTTGTTAATAAATTTATTTCTAGGTCCAGTCTGGTAATTTTTCCTTGTCTTCACCAAACTAAATCATCTTGAGGTCTTTAACCTTCACTTAATGACACCTGTGTCTTCAACTCCTCTGGGATTATTTTTTGATATTTATAATACTTTAAGGCATATTTGTAGAAATCAACCTCTAAAATAATTCAGCTTTAAAGGTCAAGTAGATGATGTACATTTAATATTTCACCAAAAAGTTCAAATTATTTTCATTTTACCAAAAGTTGAGCTGACCTTACGTTCACAAATCTACCTCTGTCTCTATAAAGCCCACACCTTTAGCATCTTCCTAATGAAGCAAACAAGAGATTATTTAGCACTTACTATGAGCCAAAGCTCATAGTTCACTGTTCAAAGCATTTCATCTACATTAGTGCTTTTAATTCTTCCAATTACCCACTGCAATAAGTGTATTACTAACATCACCTTGAACATAGGGAGACTGAGAAACAAAGAGTTATATTACTGGACTAACTTTATACCAGACTTCCCAGGTAGTGATATTGATAAAGAATGTACCTGCTCATGCAGGAGACCTGAGATGGGTAAGGAAGATCCTGTGGAGGAGGACATGCAACCCAGTTCGATATTCTTGCCTGGAAAATTCCATGGACAGAGGGGCCTGGCAGGCGACAGCCCATAGGGTCACAAAGAATAGGACACAACTGAAGTGACGTAACACCAAGCACACGTTTACACCACTGGTAAATGGTTGAAGTAAGAAATTAACCCAGAAGTCTGACTCTGGATCCTGGACTCTAAATCACTCTATTAAACTTTTTAATGCAAATCCTGACAGTTCTAACAACTGCGTTCAGCTTGACCATCTCTGTGGCCTGAAGATATTGGGTAAGTGCCAGATCTACCCTTTGTACTAGAGAGATTTGGCCTCCGAGTCTGCAGCTATACGTAGTCAAGTTTGCCATAGCCAGTCAATAAAATCAATATGGTTGGGCCATCAGTGACATGATACTTACTCAATTCTGATTCTCATCACTAAAATGGGCAAGAAGGAACTCTGAAGTTCATTCAAGCCAACCACTCTCCCCTTTGCTCACATTAGAAAAGGATGGTACCACCATCCAAAGAAAAGGAAAGAATCACACCAAAAAAGCATACAAAGTGAGAAAAACACACACTTTGGCCTCGATGATTTACATTATGTCATGGGGTAAGACAGGAATGGGGCCTTAGAAGTGTAGATTTCCAATAAAACAATAAGGGATGATTTCTCCAATTTCAGGATTACAGTAGAAAAATCTCACCCTGGTCTGGGTCAATGAAACTAAACACACCATTCATTATCGTGTACAAACTGAGTTCAAACAAGGTCTCGCAGGAGTCAGTTTTAAGGGGCCCACTTCACAGGGAACATAAAGACTTAGCTTTGCTTCACCACAGAGGCTGCTTGTGTGATTAGGATTAAATTCAGCAGATTCAAAATATTGTTCTGTCATTCTGACTCCAAGAAACAGCGAATATGCTTCACATCCATGCTGTGAAAATAGCCCATTAATGGACCATGTAAATGTCCAAATCTCTCTCTAGATCTGCCCTAATGACTGAATGCTAACTTCCAAAATAAAAGAAAAAGAGAGTGAAAAAATAAATAGGCCTGGTTACATTTCTTTTGTCTCTGCCAACCCTCGTTCTGTAGGTTCATTCTAATTTCTTTCAGTCCTGCCACATAAAGACACAGTTCATTTCTGGAGCATCATCTCTATGTTATTCTTATAGCTTGACTGGCTTTGATTTACTCAGGAGAGAATGTCCCTTGAGTAAACATTATATGGTTTTTAAAATAACACAAGCAGTATTTGAAACAAACGTTGGGTTGGAAACCAGCTGTAAACTTAAGGTTTAATTATATTTTGTGTCATAATGTAACTTATTAGCCAGGGATTTAAATTACTACAACTAAGCCTCAACTTATCTTTCTAGTATTTTCTTGCCTCTGTTACTGCCATGGGAGGAACTGTGTGAGCTTTGGAGTCAGATCATTTATTCACGAATATATACTGGGAAAATATGTGCAATTTACAATAATTAGTACTGAGGATATAAGAAAGAATAACATGAAAACCATAATTCCAAAAAAATACCTGTACCCCAATGTTCATAAAAGCACTACTTACAATAGTAAGGACATGAAAACAATCTAAATTTCCATTAACAAAGGAATGGATAAATAAGATGTGGTACATATATACAATGGAGTATTACTCAGCCATAAAAAAGAACAAAATTGGGTCATTTGCAGAGACATAAGTGGGCCTAGAGAATGTTATACAGAGTGAAGTAGTTAGAAAAACAAATACTGTATATTAACACATATAATGGAATCTAAAAATGAAATGGGTGATTTTACTTGCAAAGCAGAAATAAAGACACGGATGTAGACAATATATGGATACCAAGGGGGAAGGGAGTATGGGAGGAGCTGGGAGACTGGGATTGACACTATTATATGCGCTATTGATACTGTATATGAAATAGGTGACTAATGCAAACACACTGTGTGGCACAGGGAACTCTACTGAATGCACTGTGGTGACCTGATGGGAAGGAAGCCCAAAAGGGAGGGGATACATGTATATGTATGGCTGATTCATTTTGCTATGCAGCAGAAACTAACACAACATTTTAAAGCATATATTCCAATAAAAATTAATTTAAAGAAAAAGAAGAGGAAGAAGGCAGAGGAGAGGAGAAGAAAAAAAAAATGCTGTTCCATCCTTTTGAGAATCTAGTAAGTGAATGTCTTGTCCAGCTCTTTGCAACCTCATGGACTATACATACACAGTCCATGGAATTCTCCAGGCCTGAATACTGGAGTGGGAAGCTTTTCCCTTCTCCAGGGGACCTTCCCAACCCAGGGATCAAACCCAGGTCTCCGCATTGCAGGTGGCTTCTTTACCAGCTGAGCCACAAGGGAAGCCCAAGAACATTGGAGTGGATAGCCTATCCCTTCTCCAGGGGATCTTCCTGGCCCAGTAATCGAACTGGGGTCTCCTGAATTGCAGGAGGATTCTTTACCAACTGAGCTATCAAAGAGAAGCACGAAGGTAATTATAATGTAGCATATGTGAAGCTACAGGGCTTCCCAAGTGGCTCAGTGGTAAAGAATCAACCTGCAATGCAGGAGACACAGGAGACACAGGTTCAATTCCTAGATTGGGAAGATCTCCTCGAGAAGGGCATGGCAACCCACACCAGTATTCTTGCCTGGAGAATCCCATGGACAGAGAAGCCTGGCAGGCTACAGTCCATAGGGTCACAAAGAGTTGGACATGACTGAAGTGAATGAACACGTGTGTGCACACGTACACACACGCACACACACGCGTGCAGCAACCGAAACATGCTGAACATCCAGGGAAATGATTCCTTCTAGATATCTCCAAGGCAGCTCACATTCAACCTCTCTCTGAGCTAGTTTTCTCCTAGTATATTTCTTTTCTCCATGACTAGCTTTATCCTCCATCCAGGAATATGGGGATCATTCTTCATATCTCCTTCTTCTTCAGCTACCATCTCTAATCCTAAATATGAATTATTTCATCACCACTATCACAAACTTAATTCAATATACCAGTATCTCTAGCCTGAACTAACAACTCTAGCCTCATCCACTCAGTTGACCATCAAACTCACTCTTCTTACAGTGGCCAGAATGAATTCTTTAAAAAAAAAAAACCAAAAACTGATTACATCTTATCTTACATTAAATGACTTTCCACTCCACTTAAATAAGGAGAAACCTCCTTAACAGGCTTATGAAGCTCTTCACAGCCTTGTCTCCACTTCCTTCTCCTGCCTCACTCTGTACCTCATTTCCTAAACCAATGCCTCCATTGCACTGGTCTTTATTCAGTCCTTAACCTGATGGGGTTCAGGATGTGCTACCCCAAAACATGGTGTCCTGGCACGCTGAATATTTTAAGCTGAAGGAGTTTGAGAAAATGGCAGAAGCAGAAAGGCCCCCTTAACCTCCCTTCATCATCCTCTCCCCTGAAGTAGGTCTTCCTCCTTGAGAAGGACCCTCCCTACGCCCAGAGGGAAGGAACATCCTTGTGTGCAAGACGGAGGGATACCAAGAAGAATCCAAACAAACACCCCTTGCTAAGTTCTTCCGGTTTACTCACTTATCTCACGCTCTTTGCCCTCTCACACCTTCCCTTGACTTCCCACTCTTCAGCAAGCCCAGGAAACCATTCAGGTCAGTTCGCACTTTTGGGTCTTCATTTCCTTAGGAAGGTTCCCATGTCACATCAAATTTACAATAAATAAGTGTATGTGCTTTTTTCCTGTTAGTATGTCTTTGTTTAATTTTCAGATCCATCCAGGGATAACGCTGTCAAAAGAAGCTTTTTTTCTCTGGTACAATCCCAAATTTCCTCCTAACCTAGTGTTGATACATTGTGTAACCTCTGTCTACAAGCGATTTTTCTTACCTGGCTAATTCACCTTTTACTATTGTTGTTTAGTCACTAAGTCACGTCCGACTCTTTGTAACCCCATGAACTGTAGCCTGCCAGGTTCCTCTGTCCATGGAATTCTTCAGGCATGGATAGTGGAGAGGGTTACCATTTCTTCCTCCAAGGGATCTTCCCAACCCAGGGATCAAACCTGTGTCTCCTGCATTGGCAGGCAGATTCTTTACCTCTGAGCCACCAGGGAAGCCCCCTATATTCCCTTACTAAGGTTAAATTCTCCTACAATGGGCTGATCAATATATTCATTTTCCTTCTTCATAGCATTTGTCACAGTTGTAATTTCCTTACATTTGTTTGTGGGACTATTTGATTGATGTCCAACTCTGCCATTAGACTGTAAGCTTCACAAGGACAGGAATCATACCTACTTCTGCTTCTCACATCCAATGTTTAACACAATGAGTCTGAAAGGGACAGATCGTCAATAAACAGAACATTTATTCATGGAATAAATGAAACAATAAGCAAAGAGTGGAGAAATGTCAGTATAGTGTCACAGAAAAGGTGTCAGCTGTGTTGGGTCTTGAAAAATATATAATCATTCATTAGGCAGAAGGAACACATGAGCAGAGAAACAAAGAAATGAAACAGGCTGGCAGCGCTCAGTGTAACTGAAGCCGTGGGGGTGATCTGTCTGGGGGAGGAGAACAGTCAAGTGTCAGAAATGACGGTGGAGAGATTCAGGGACGAAGCCACAGAGGGCCTTTTGTGCACTGCAAAGCAATTTGGACTTTTGCCATGGGAAATCACTGAAGGGTTGTAAAAAGGGAGTAAAATGATCATCAGATTTGCATTTTCGAAAAATCACTCTCATGGTAGTGTGAAGGATGTCCTTGCTAGGTGGCTGTTGGAGACAGGGTGACCAATGAGGAGGACATTCTACAAGTCTCCGGGAGAGACGCCGAAGACACAGAGCAAGGTGGTAGAAAAGCATTAAGTGGAGTGGGCACTTTCAAAAGATACTTGAGAGATGAGAACAACTAGCAATGGAGAGTAAGGTAAAAGAATAAGTCAGGGTATATATCACACCTTGGTCTCTGGGCCTCTGGGAGGGTAGTGTGATCATTAACCAGGGAAGAGAAAACAAGATACAAAGTCAGTTTGGGTAGACGGATGAGTGTGTTTCTAAACTCAGCAGGATTTTTAACATTTTTCTTTTTTCATATTTCTTAAGATTTTATTTACTTATTTTTGGCTGCACTGGGTCTTCACTGCCGCACACAGGCTTTCTCTAGTCATGGTCTGGGGGCTTTTTTTGTTGGGGAGCACGGGTCCTAAGCACATGGACTTCAGTAGCTGTGGCTCCCAGGCACTAGAGCATTGCTCAGTAGCTGCAGCGCGGGCTTCGTTGCTCCACAGCATGTAGGATCTTCCCAGACCAGGAACTGAACCTGTGTCCCCCACATTGGCAGGTGGATTCTTAACCACTGGACCACCAAGGAAGTCCAGGCCCAGTGGATTTAAAGCTGAGAGTCTTGTGCCAGAATGATTGGTGTCCTGCAAAATCCTCCTCCTCTTCCATCCAGTACTGTTTCAGCTGAGCACAAAACCAGCTACCAGTGACCACACTGTTCAGCCCTCCTACATCCCTGTGACCAAGTTCTTGATAATGGAAGAGGAGCCAAAGCGTGCAACCTCTCATTTGCTTTCAGAAAATTGCTTATGTCACATTTCTTTTCAGAAAACCAGGAAGTGGGTTAACTTTAACCGTGCCAATGAGACAACCCTTTAAAGGAGGGCTAGATGACCCTAGGTAAAGAACCAAAGGGTCAGTAAAGCAGACAGCCCAGACAAGCATTCCATTAGAAGGGGAAGAAATTTTTAAACTTACTCTAGGGGGAAAAACTTACTTAATCCATAGTACTCTAGGGGGGAAAATAACTTATTTAATCTATAGTATAGTGGAGCCTTATTTATGGGCCAAACAACATAGGCAGTAGGCAGCCACCTACACCAGTCTGGACCTAAAAAAAAAAAAGGAGTTCTAGGTCAACAATTGAGAACTGATAGCATAGAGATAGTTGTTAAAACCATGGGAATAATGACTTCCCTGGTGGTCCAGTGGTTAAGAATCTGCCTTACAACGCAGGGGACGAGGGTTCACCCCTGGTCAGGGAACTAAGATCTCATGCTGTGGGGTTGAGCGCACACGCCCCAACTACTGAGCCCGTGGGCCACAGCTAGAAGAAGCCCACACACCACAATGAAATATTCTGCATGATGCAAGAAGATCCCAGGTGCTGCAACCAAGTTAAAATAATAATAATAATAAATGAATATTTGAACAACAGCGACATGGGAATAGAATAAGAGAACACTCTTGAAGACATACTTGGCTTTGTAATCCTGGCCTCACTTGTTATTTTTAAGGGATTTAGAGTAACTTACATCTATGAGCCTGTGTTATATAAGCCTATTATAATAACTGTATTAATGAAGGTAGCTCTAGCTTCTATAAAAAATAAATCTCTACATCTCAGTAGCTGACTTAATTTCTTTCCCATTTATGTGAAGTCTGGTTGCATGTTGAGTAGGACTCAGGCTCCTCCAGGCACTGGCTCTCCCTCCCCTAAGATCTTGAAGCCCTTTGTTTACAGCTTTTTTCTTTCTATAGTCCATGATGGAAAGGGCACATGTGTTCCTAACCATGTCAGCCTGGAAGCTGTATCCACATCTCAATGTGGAGAACAATCATTTGGCCCCAACAAATGCAAAGGGACCTAGGAAGCATGGTACCCACCTTGGCAGTCACTTCCCAGCAGAAACGCTATACAGTGGAAATGGTACAGGAATCTTGGCGAACAACAGCCTCAAAAGTGATCTGTCCTGCTTGCTGCAAGGATGAAAAGTGAAATTGGATGGATGATATACCTAAGTGTATCACAGCTAAGAGACCCTCAATGATGTTCTCTTTTTTTAAATATTTATTCTAATTTATTTGGCTGCACCAGGTCTCAGTTGTGGCATGTGAATTCTGAGTTGGAGCCCGTGGATCTAGTTCCCTGACCAGGGATTGAACCCAGGATCCCTGCGTTGGGAGTACAGAGTCTCAGCCACTGGACCAGCAAAGCCCCCATGTCTTATATTTTTCTCTGCTGGTTTCCCCTCTTCCTCCCCCAAATATACTTCTTTGGTGTCCCAAATATGCCTTATATGTTCCCATTTCTGTGTCTTTATTCATATTCTTGCCTTATATACAAAACTCTTCTTCTCTTTTCTACTCCACCAAATCATCTTCTACCTATTTTTAAAGACCAACCTCACAGCAATTTTCCTGGAGTCAGCTCTTCCTAATTCTTCATGGCCAGATTACATGCCTTTGAAACACCATCACCATGCTTAAAACTCTTCGTGGAGCACCTACCAGATAGCTGTATGATATCATAGCAATGTCTGTTTTTACCCTTCCTGACTACCTCCCAGCCTAAGCTGTAACCTCCCTGAAGATAGCAATTGCATTTAACTCCTCTTACTCAAAGTGATTAAAAGAGTAAACTAAATTTAGACTTTAAGTTCAAGACACCAGCACTTAAGAGATCTGATATCCCCTCACAAAGAATGAAAAGGTGAATATTTAATCAGACAACTCTGGAAAAAGGGGGACAGAGGAGTCTGTCTTAAGTATTTATATACTCGGTGATGACTATCTGAATTATTGAGAAATTGCTCCATTTCTTTACTTTATTTTGTATATCTGTGTAGAATTATGTGTGGTAATATGGAATAAAGCATGTACTTAATGAACAATAAAGCAACATATCTTTCAATATTATGATAACTAAGAAAAGCAAACAATTCTGAAGAGGTTTCTTTAAGGACTCTCCACATGCATGAATCAAGGTGGTGATGTGGCAGTTCTCTGGGTAATCTGATAAATGTCAACATCCAAACTATTTAAATCCATCCATCAGGTGAACTCACCCCTGTGAGTTATCTGAGCCAAGCCACTTTGTTCTTTTTAGACAGAGCAACTGTCTGAGAAAAAGAAGAACAAGAAAAAACAAAAAACCAAAGCTAGGAATCACTGGACTTAGGCAATCCACTGAAAAGGCCTATGTTTTCCTTTTTCCAACAACTATTTTGATAAAAGTGGGTAACGCATAGAAAGGAGGTCTTTTTCAGCAAATTAATCTGATTACACGCAGTGAGTCAAAGGCTGAGTGGTCCTCCAGTAATATCCAGCTTTCTTTCTAGGAAAGAAAGTGGCACGTGCTCTCTATTAATGCGACTCTTCCCACACCCAATGCTCCAAAATGGGCCCCAGAAATGCTAGAATCTCTTCTGCTTTCACCATTCCTTAGCTGAGAGACCAGGGACACATCCAGGGATCACCCCATGTTCAAATCCACACCCCAGCCACCTATGAAGATGGCCCAAAGCTGATCTGAATCCCTGGATGCTAGCTCTTCGGCCAAAGTCGGCTCGTTGCTTATCCCAGTGCTCACTAGGCTATCAGAACACTACTACTCTGATGGCTAGAGGTGCAGTGGGATTCCACTTCTACAATACACTCCCTGTCTCTATCAGTGCCACAGATCTGAGCCTTCCAAGGAAACAGAATCTCACCACAGTGTGTAGGAAGAGTGTGATCCAGAAGGTGTTCCATGGAGCACTAGACCTAGGAGGTAACCTTCACCTGAAGGATGCTGTAATACATCTGGAAAACACCACTTTCAACAGTCCTGTCTTAGATATTCACAGCACGCATCAGGTACATAGGAGGCTCTGAAGTGTACCTGCTTCTGAAATAATCTGTAAAAGCCATTATTTTACAAATGTGTCTGCTAAGAAAACTTTGCATCTCTACCATCTTTCCTCAATAGATGGGGTTCCATAAAGTCAGGGTTCCTTCACTGTTGACATAGCACTTCACATTTTAGTACATATTTGCTGAATGAATGACTATCCTATAGAAGTAGGGTCCTATAGAACACATTTTATAAAACAGTGATTTTTTAAAAAATCACACTTCTATGGAATACTTCTAATAAGATCAACCTCCCTAAACAAGAAGATCTCTTTGACTCTCTTATTTAAATCATGGGATTCTCCAGGCAAGAATACTGGAGGGGGTTGCCATTTCCTACTACAGGAGATCTTCCCAGGGATCGAACCTCTGTCTCTTGGGTCTCCTGTACTGGCAGACTGGTTCTTTACCACTAGAGTTACCTGGGAAGCCCACATAGAATACTTCCAATAAGAACAACCTCCCCGAATGGGAAGATCTCTTTGAATCTCTTATTTAAAACCCAGTTTGTCGGGCACCTATCAAGAGCACACTAGCATTCACTGTCTGTGGTCAGATTTCTCTTTTCTCTTCCAACTATCTTAGTGTCAAACTGACCTCACCAGGGACTTCACTGGTGGCCCACTGGTTAAGAGTTTGCCTTCCAATGCAGAGGGTGCCAGTTCCATCCCTGGTTGGGGATCCCTTATGCCTCATGGCCAAAAAAACAGAACATAAACAATAGAAGCAATATTGTAACAAATTCAATGAAGACTTCAGAAACAAGCTGCATTAAAAAAAAAAAACAAAACTTGACCTAACCAAATATTTCAACATTTTTAGTATACAGACCAGTTAAGCCTAATGTTAACTGTATATAAATATATTGAAGGGACCATTAACAATTCTGGGTCCTGGGGATTCAGTATTTCTAGAGCAAGGCCTAGGATTCTACATTTTATACAAATGTCCTGGGTCATTGTGAAGGGGTTCAAGTGAAACACACTCTCAGAAATGCTGATCAAGAGACATGGAAGAGGAACCCTTGATTTGGCATCAGAAGCCTGGGTTTGAGGCCCAAATCTGCAGCCCTACTACCTGTGTGGTCATGGGCAGTCATCTCCAAGCCTCACTGTCCTCCCTACGGGATTCATAGTATGTCTATTACCTTCCCACCCACCTCATAACATTGAAAGCCAGAAGGTACTCAACATACACTGCACACTGAATTAGCAAGTTCACCATCATTCTATAGGATTCAATAAAGTAATCACAGCAAGTTTTCAACACAGAAAGGGTTTCTGCTGATTATTTAAAAGCAAATAAAACAGGGCTAAACCAATAGTACTGTATGCCTCCATGTCAGCCCACCTGGCAAACTTCCACAGAACATTTGACTCACACTTGTGGACCCAACATGGGTCTAATCATGAGGAAAGCTCAGCCATGTGACTCTGATCACAGTGCACAGGTGAATGTTAAAACACCTCCTCTGCTTGGTACCAGACCTCTGAAAGATGGCCTCTTCACTCTTAAGTTGGCAAATGGCTAGAATAAAACTCTTTGGTTAGTATCTGCATGTTTACAAGAGGAATGTTCTTGCCTATCAAGTGTCCTCATGAATAATAACTAACCATTGCTGAAAAATGAGGATGCAATGGAATATATGCAATTAACATAGTACTTGGCATCTTAAATTCTCTCTCCATTCAGAAGATTCTTTTGGAGCCTGTAGCACTCAGGGCAATTGCTATGAATACTACTCAACTACACTGAGCTGAATAAGCATGAGTCAATCTTTTGAAAACACAGGAAATAGGGTTGACTGTTTCCCAACTTTGTGGCATATTCTGAAGCCTACTTTTTGGAGTAGATCTGATATTGTTTGTTATTTACCTTTTGTGTATAAAATAACGAAACAAATTCTGTCATAACTGAAAGATCTCTGCCTAAAAGACTAGTGATTAAAGATTTCTAATTGGTGGGATTTTTTTTTTTTTAATTTCCTACATGGTGGCTCAGTGGTAAAGAATCCACTTTTATGCAGGAGATGCAGGAGACTTGGGTTTGATCCGTGGGTCAGGAAGATGCCCTGGAGAAAGGAATGGAAAACCACTCCTGTATTCTTGTCTGGAAACTGCATGACAGAGGAGCCTGGTGGGCTACAATCCATAGGGTCTCAAAGAGTCATACACAACTGAAGCTACTTAGCACACACACACATATTAATTTATATTATTCTCTGCACATGTGTTGGATTTTCTTCTGATTTTAAACTTCTCAATTTTAAAAGGGCTTGTTCCTCCACTTGAGTACTCAGAGGGTACCCAACTAATCTCTTTGGCTCATGGGATCTGTAGTTAATGACAGGAGCAAGAGAACTTTGCAAAAATAAGTCCATGCCAAAATGTTTATCTGCTATATTTATTATTGCCTTCCTGTTTAATATTTTGGTTCTGATCTATTTTCCTTGTGTGGGGCTCATGTTAGCAGGAACAAGTGTGACTAATTACAGGACTCACCCAGGCAAACAAGTGAATGAATCAAGACAAGTTGGGTGAACCCATCAAAAGATGGCAGACTATCTAGATTGCTGCAGACTGTTGCCAGGAGAGAATGCAATATTGCAGCCCCAGCATTCCTAGACTTTCCAACGTCTCAAAAGAAGTATGACAAAGTATAGGTATTCAATAAACACTAAGTAAATCAATAAATGCAGAGACTCCAATTTTCATTTGAAATCTCAAAGTTTTAACTGTAAGCAACATGATACAGTCTAAAGAACACAGACTCTGGAGCCAGACTATCTGGGTTCAAAAATCTATCTCTGCTACTTATCAACTGTATGATTGTGGGCAAGTTATATAAAATTTCCATGCTTCACTTTTCTCACTTATAAAATGAGGGGAAATAGTACCTACCTTGTGGGGTTGTTTGAGGACTTAATTTTTTAATGTGTTAAGTTTTCGGACGATACCTGGTATATTTTAAGGGCTACACAAACAAGGAAACACACACTACAACTTCAAAAAGCTTTATCATTTTAATACGTATTATTCTGTTTTTCTCTCAGATACCTGTAGGGTGAAGATGTTACCCTGCAGAGGAGGAGGCTGAGTGTCCCTCAGAATCCTTCTTGGCTGTTCAGGATAACAGCAACACATGTGGATCATGCAAGAACTCTGTGCATGGACACTTAGAAAGAGGCCAGTGGTTTGCCCAATACGTTATTCCATAAAATGGCAGATGTCAGAATCCAGTCCAAGACTTTCGAGGGACAGAATCAGAGATGTGTCGATCAATGTTCACCACAAGCCTGCTTCCTTCATAACTAAGAATGAAATTAAATGAAGAGCTGGTTCAAATCAGTTAATTATCTCAAAACAGCCAATTTGAGAAAACAGGCAAAATCTGTGCACTCAGCAACGTCCACTTATACTCGTCCTCTTTGTGTTAAGGTGCTTTGCAATACTTTAGTTTCTCTCATCTATGACTCCAAGACCTTTCTCCTGGGAACTTTACAAGTATATTACCTTACTACACAGCCTGCGTGTGGCTGGGTTAGAAACATCCTGGCAACATTTTCTTTGATCTTCCTGGTTGTTGTTGGTTTAAGGCAGATCCTGAATGTTATTTAAACAGAGGAGACTATTTGAAATTTCTTGGTAGATGAATTTGATAAAGATAATTAAAAAAAAAACTACTGTCATCTAAAGATAAAAGATCTCATTCATCAGACCTTGAATAACCCAGGACTTCTTCAAAGAAAAAGGTCAATGGAGCCACAGCTGCTTCCTTCACTTGTACAGCGGTAACTTTACACACTCCTTGATAATCTACGTTTGGTAAAGTTGCTCTCTTGCATTACAGGACAGTTTGTTTTTTTTTTTTTTAGGATTCAGCATTTAATTTTTTTGGTCCTGTGTTCAATCTGTTTCCCTCTGAATGAAGAATGTACCTATTGTTTAAAATAACTTCTACTAAATTGGACTTTATCAAAACTAAAAACTCTTATGAACTGCAGGGTAATACCAAAAGGGTGAAAAACAATCCAGAGAATGGGAGGAAAGATAAATATTTGTAAGTCATGTGTGTGTTAAGGATCTAATACTCAAAATACATCAAAAACTCTTACAGTTCAACAACAAAAAGACAAATAGGGAAGCAATTGAAAAGGAAGCAAAGACAATGAACAGATATTTATCCAAAGAAGATATTCCAATGGCCAATAAGCACATGCAAAAATACTGAGCACCATTAGTCATTAGGGAAATGCAAATCAAAATCCCAGTGAGATAACACTTACACTCACTAGGATGGCTATGATTTTTTCAAATGGAAAATAAAATAAATGTTGACAAAGATGTGGAGAAGTTGGAATTCTTAGACATTTTTAATAGGACTGTAAAACTGTATAGCCACTGTGGAAAGCAATATGGTGATTCCTCAGAAAGTTAAACACAGAGTTAGGATATGGCCAGCAAAAATCTGAAAACATAGGTTAAAGGAAGATTCTGAATAGTGTTTAAACAGAAAAGACTATTTGAAATTTCTTGGTAGATGAATTTGATCATGATAATTAAAAAGAAAAAAAAAAAGGCTGAATGGGTTCAAACGAATTTTGTAGTGAATGTTCACAGCAGCATTGTTCATAATAGCCAAATGGTAGAAACAACTCAAGTGCCCACCAGCACAATGTGGTATATCCATAAAATCAGATATTATTCAGCTGTAGAGAGGAATGAGGGACTGACACATGCTACAACGTGGCTGAACTTGGAAACTACTAGGCAAAGTGAATGAAGCCAGGCACAAAGGGCCAAATATTAAATAATTTCAGTTACAAAATGTCCAGAACAGGCAGATCCATAGAGACAGAAGGCAGCTCAGTGACCACCAAGGGTCGGGAGGAGGAGAGAAGGGGAGAGACTGCTTAACGAATACACAGTTTCCTTTTGGGGTGATGAAAATGTTCTAGAGTTAAATAGTGGTGATGCATGGTAGTAAAAAGCCATTATGTTGTATGCTTTAAAAGAATAAAAAATGTTGGATGTTACAGCATCTGAAATTTTACCTCGTTTTAAAAAAAAATACTGGCTTGAGTCTCCAGTACTTAGCAAGAGCTTCTTTTCCCCTACAAAGTTACTTCATATATTGCCCAAACAGTGTTTAAAAGTGAAATACTATATATAGAAGATCAGTGGCTGACAAGTTCTATTTCCTGTATTTCACTGGGCCATTTGTCATTAATGCTTTTGCTCTTGAACGGTATTCTTGGTTCATCAGTTTACCATTAAAACATCAACTTTCCCAATGCTACATTTCCACTTCCAAATGTTTCCTGTCAATAGTTTAACCAATTTAGCCAGCTCCTATTAATGAACATATGTGAGACCTTCTGTCTTCAAAATGACATTAAAATGTTTAATTCAAAATAACAGAATACTGATGACTCTGATAAGAAGAGTGATATGATTTATCATAAGTCAGTAATTTGAGTCTTTCCTTAATTTACACAAGATAAATAGAAAACAATGACATATCTGATAGAAAAAAATAGAATCTGGAGGAAAACTAATCATTCAGTAAGCCTCCCTGAAAAAAAAAAGATATATATTTATTTTATAAATCTATATATATAATAATACATTTATTTGCTCCCCAAAAGAAATCTTTTTAACTATCAAAATGTTAACAATAAAACAGAGATTATACAAATGGGTCAGTAGAATCTATTATATGCTCCAAACTTAATTTTTCTGAGCTGCAAACTTTCAGATCAACTACCTGACCTGAAACAAGGGGAAATGTGGAAAGAATTTTGAATTTAGGAAAAAAAAAATCTCCTTTGACTCAATACTTGTGAAGCAGTTGTTGGTAGATGCCCTTAGATCAGAGAATATAGCTGTAAACAAGCATGACAAAGTTGCATGGAAAGTTCTGCAAATAAATCTAGCTGTCAATGAATTTCAAAGATATAATTTCCTGAAATCATGTTAAATACCTGAGCCATGACTTCTTAAATCTCGAAGAAAATGTCTACATAAAAAGCCATGTTTGTCATTTGCAACATGTCTATTTAAATGTTAACATGACTGGGTTTATTTCAAACAGGCAGAAGAAAAAAGAAAAGCAAGTATTTGGATAATTTGGGTTTTAAAAAAGCCCCTCACTTTCATCTTCAGGTAAGTATCCCTTTCAGGTGAAAGCAAAGGCGGTTTTAGCCAGAATTGCCTGGAGAAATGCAGAAGGAATAATCCTGTCTCGTAGAAGCTAAACATATCTGGTTCGTGGATGTTATTGTAAGGAAATTTGAGAAATAACAGAAACTGAAACCAACTGTTGAAGGTGAACAAGAACTTGGTGAAAAGAAAGGCTTATATTTCATGTCAAAATCAAGTCAGATGGAAGAGTGCACAGAAGACTTTACAGGTCAAATTCTGAAAATCCTTGACCAGAATATACATATGAACATGTGGCCACAACAGTCACAGAAGTGGAGAATCCTATTCCTTCACTTAAGAGAGAAAAAGGAAGTTAAACTGGTGAAACCGAAGAGGAAAGCAAGGAGTTAAAGGAACTTTCTTGCCAGTCACTTGGATCTTCTCTGGATTCTCCTTAAGCCCTCTTTCCACTGACATTTCAGACCTCAGTTTTGTGCTCAGAGACGTGCAAATTTATAATCGACTGAAACCTTGAAAGGACACAACTCAGCTCTTCTTAGTGTTCACTTCTTCCTGAGAGAAGTCTCTATAAAGAACACATAAGCTAGGAATTGCTAACATAGCTTAGGAATGGCTGGAGTCCTGGGATAACTGACCCAGGAAAGACTGGAGATGAGCATAGGGAGAGGAATTGCTCCAGTTTTCAGGAAAAGTGACCACTGCTTACAACCTTCCACACATACCCAGCAGAGTCACAGGTCTACCTGGGGAAAGGGGTGGGGTGGTGGTGGGGGCTGCTGAAGTTCCTCCTAACCTCCAGTTTTAGGCCCCAGATGACCCAGTAGAGCAGCTCAGGGCACCATGAAGAGGACTGTCAGGTGTTATGCTCTGATTTTCCATAAAACTGTTACCACCGTTTACAACCATGATCTAAGGTCATCCAAAAGGGCAAAGCCTGTTTGCAGGCAGGCATGGGTGGCCTTCTCTGCCACCCCTCTCCCCCACAGTTTCTCTCTCATCACTTGTAGATCACTGATCTGAAGAATTTCTAAGAGGAAACTCCCCAGTCCTCTCTCTTTCCAGGGTTCCTTGAAATCATGAGCTGTTTGGAGAGAGAGAAATTTCTTCCTCCATGCAACTAAGCTCATTTGCACACTAACAGGCCTCCCCGTTCTCTGACCTCACCTCCTTCCATACACACCAAGTTCTCTTCTTTTGTCTGGATGTCGGAAGGTCATTCTCACTCAACCGAGGAAGAGAACTTGGGTCTTTCCTATCTAGAATTTCCACCTGAGGGTAAATCCCCAGGAGTCTGGAGGCCCCGAAACAGAAGCAGAGTGCGGAATGTCAGGGATGGAAAAGAATCTGCAGCCAGAAGGGAGAACTAGAAAGATCTGGGGGAATCGCAGCGCAGAGAACTGAGGCAGAGCTCAGGACAAGTTTATTTTACTTCGTTGAGCTCCCCGAAGCTCCCAAGTTCTAGGATTCCTTCAGAGAGACGGGGGCGAGGTGGGGTGAGGAGCCCAGCTAATTCTCAAAATTCCTAAAGGCGAAATTATCTGGGCAAGCATTCCTCTCCCACCAGAGCGCTGCACTTTGCGCGCGCCTGCGGGGGACTCAGATACTGTGCCAAAGTAGACTCGCTGAGAGGGCGCGCTGGGCCTTCTCCATCTTTGACCAGTTCCTGAGCAAAGCGTGTCGTGTCGTCCAGCGCTGGGGACAGGGAATTCCCATGTGGTTAAGGGTTGAGCGCTGAGGAAGCTGAGAAGCGTGTCAGATAAAGCACGGGCTGACGCGCCTCCACTAGACGGCCAAGGTCAGAGAACTTGGAGTGGGGTCTGGAGGTGGATGCTCTTGGGCTAAAGCCAAGGCTCTTGAAACATCGCGCTCTTTTCCAAGGAGATAAGGAGGGATACAGCTAGCTAGAGACCACACCTTCCCTTTTATCTCGTCTTTTCTTTCATTTCCTTTTAATTTCCATCTTTCTTACTTTTGATCGTTTTTCTTCCTTTTATAAGAAAAGCTTCCCCGAACCTGTGCCAGGGGAGCTGAGTGGCACTTACTGTCGGCTAATGGGGCGGAGGAAGAGAGGAGACACCGCACCCTCAGCCCCCGAATTCCGACATTTACAGGTCCCCGCCGCTTAGTGTCCGGCTGTAAAGTTGTAATAAATTTGCCATCTACCCATAACCCCACATGCAGCCCAGAGATAGCAGAAGATAAGTGCCTCTGAATTTAACTTGGCGGTCGAGTTTCTGAAAGCTCTTTTGGGCAAGCCGGGGTGAGAATCCGGGTAGCTCCGGGCCAGTTGGGGGTGGCCCCCGTCCCGTCTGAACCAGATCGTCCTTGCGGAGTGAGCCCAGGAGTGAAGCAGGGACCGACTGGAGCCGGAAACAGGCCTCAGACCCCGTTTCTGTGCCGGGAACCCTGAGTGCACATACTTTGGAAAGTCGGGTTCCCCCTGTGGCACTGCCATAGACCGGGGCTGGGTCTTCGCTCCCTACCACTTTTGTCCACAGACAGACTGAGCGCCCTGAGGGAGCGGCCACAGGGGGATTCAGGGACATCCACCGTGAGAGGAGAAATCGGTGATGGGGCAGAAATTCATCAGCGGGGGCCAGAGCCCTGAGCGCGCCACAGGCGAGGCCGCAGTTCTTCGCTTGCTGATTCTTAACCTCTCCCCACCTCCGCGCTGGAGCTCAGATCTCCAGCCAAACGGATCCGAGCCCCGGGTTATTTTCAGTCATAACCTTCTCCACCCCCCCAAATGCCGCGCCTGGGCTCTGAGGGGGAAAGGGTGGTTTGAACTGCCCTGCGCGAGTCTCATGGCCGCCGCCGCGCGCCTGCGGCAGAGCCGGCCTGGTCGCGGCCCCGAGGGCACAGCCCTTCCCCGAACCACGCGCGCGTCTGGCGCTCCACTCGCCCGGGGCTCGGGGCACCTCTCCAACCTGCCCCGCTCCCTGCTCCCCGCCCCCATCGACTTCTAGGTTCTAAAGCACAGAAGCATCGTCTAAGGCGTTAGCAGGTAGAAAGAGGAGACAAGGTCAAGGCCCGCGGACCTCCGCGATCCCCAAGCTTGCGCCCTTGCTGTCTCCGCAAGCGAGTCTTGTCCACAGCCGAGGAAGGGAAGGGTGTCGCAGACCCCAATTCTATCTTAAATTTGGGATTTGACGCTGTTTCCCGACTACCCTCCGCCAGCGCTCACATTCTTCCCTCCTTTCCGCCCGGCGCGGTTCCTAGATTTTAAGACATCTTGTCCTTCCCCCCCACAGCCCCCATCGCAGAGGGATGGTTCCCAACCGAGAAGCTTCACGAACACTGCATTCCCATCCTGCGGTCGGTCGGTGCCAAGACAAGAGGAAAGGTCTCGCGATCAACGCGCCTCGCCCACCCCCTACCCCCCGCCCCTTGTCCCTGCTACCGGGCGCGCTCCCGTACGCGCCTCCCTCCCCCAGACCCACAGAGTTTTCTTCGGTAGGAAACACACGCGCCCAACCCACCCCGCCTCCCACGTAAAGGCCAGTCGCCTCTGTTTTTTTGTGTGTGCCCAAACTCAGCTGGAAGTTGAAAGTAGGGGAGTCAGAGAAGCGCGGAAATAAAAGAGTGAGAAGCGAGAAATCAAAGGCAGGGGGAGGAGGAAGAAGGAAGCAGCCGGAGGTCGCACCGGCAGAGGCGGAGGCCAGCCCCCCGGGGGCTCCGGCGCGGCGGCCCCCGCGGCCGCGCCGCCCCAGCGGCCGCCTGCCAGCCCGCGCGCGCGGAGCCGGGTCAGGCGCGGACTCACATGGTGGGAGTGCAGAGCCGCTCTCTCAACTACTACGCGTGGGTGGTTTCGGGGCTGCTCCCCGCGTCCTGCTCCGGGGCTGCCCGCGGTGTGAGGGCAGAAACAAAACCAAACCGATCACGGGACGCGGTCGAGACGGGCCGCCCGGCGCCGCGAGGACCTCTCTCACTTTGCAAAGGAAGCGGGCGCGGGGATTCGGGCTGCCGGGTGTAGCCTATAAATAGCGAACTTTTAGACGGAATCAACTGACAAATGAGAGAAGCGCGGAAATTTGCGCCGGATTCCCCTTCCCCGGGATGACCCTCCCTCCCTACCAATCCCTCCCCCAACACAGCCACTCTGCTGGCAGGATTTGGGAGGGGGACAGATGGGGGTGGGGTGGAATGTAGTTTTACTCCGATTTCCAGTAGTTTTGTTATTTTTGCCAGGAGGGGTGTACTCCGCCTCTTTGCCTCCCCCCGCACCCTAGCGAGGCACTAGAGGCACCAACTGGGAAGGGCAAAGGCCCTAAGAGCAAGGATCCTAGGAGTTGGCTGGAGAAGGGGGAAGGGAGCAAGGAGCCGGGTTTCCCCTGGGATCACGGGAGCGACGGAAGGAAGGCGGGAAACTGGCAGGATTAGGGGTTTTCTTGAGACGCCAGGACGAGAGTTTAGGTTACCCTGTGTTTGAAGGGAACAGCGACAGGGTGAGTGCAGAAGGCACAAGGGAGTTCCCAGCCCGTAGGTTTCCATCCCCGAAGGTCACAGTAACTCTCCAGGGATACCAAGACCCCCTCCCCCTCGCAACTTCACGACCCCTCGGCCACAAGCCGCCGGGGTTAAGCAGGCACGGCCCCGGGGTCACGTCCTCACTCTCCGAGGGCCCCAAGCTCCGGGGAAGTGCGCCCGGCACGCTGGCGCCCGGGGGTGGTCCTCGTTAGCTCCCCGGGGGCTGGCCGCCTTTCGCCGAGCCCGCGCACACCGGCCGACCGAAGAGACCCCCCGAGTGACTGTGCGTCCTGACCGCCACTCGCCGCCCACCCGCCCCCTTTCCTTGAGCCTGGGCCAGATTGCGAACGGTGATTTGGGTTAGTACGATTTTCATCTTTATGCCAGGTGCTTTCTCAAATATAAACCCCTCCGGGGACGACAGACATTAGGTCTCCACTCCAAACTCGCCAGTTCAAGAGGCTGCCTAGCTGAATTTATCCTGGCGGTCTCAACACCAACCACAGCCTATAGGATAAGTCTAATAGGGCTGGGTGCCAGGGGTGGAGAAATTGAGGACACCGCAGGGGTGGGTCTGCAGGTGGAAAGGATTCTCTTTGGAGTCTTCACATTCAACATAAGGCCTGCAGAGGAGGGTGCCAAGCCCTTCCGAAGGGACTAAAAGCGGCCTCAGGGCTGGGGGGTGCGGGGTGCCGAGGAAAAGGGGATCAGGAGAGCGGCGGTGATCTTTCTTTTCGCCCCTTATCCCCGCCCAGTACCACCGTCCGTCCCTGTCTCACCTCTACCTCGACCCCCAGGAGAAAACCGAAGGGGGTCCCCCACGCGGTTGGGGGATGGGGGCGTTGCTACCCGGTTCCCGCTTCTTCTAATACCACTTCCTGCCGGTTACCTCCCGCGTGCACGGAAAAGTTATATTGCCTTATCCCAGAATCCAGACGAGTTTGGAAGGTGAGGGGCAAGAGAGAGGTGCTAAGAGGGTTCCGGCGGCCGCTCTCTCCGCGTGGTGCCCCCACCGGCCCCCGACTCCACGCAGGCGAATGAGCGCGGCGTTCGGAGCCACCCGAAGCCCGCGCTGCTCTGGCGCCCGCCGGAGGGTTGCGCTTCCCATGCTGCCCCGAGGGTCACGAGCCCGCGGGGGGAGAGTGACTCCTCTGCCCCGGTCCAAAGCCAGCTTACGGGTGTTCCCAGACGGGAGTTGGACGGGGCCCGAACGGCCCGGGCCATTCGCGCCTGGTTTGCGTTCCCCTGGCTACGTACCTGTCCCGGCCTTCCCGCTCGGACGGCTGACCCGGCTGCGGAGCCCGGCCCGGGAGCCTGCGCCTCCAGGGTACCCGCCCCCGCCCTCTCCCGCGCGCCCTCGCTCCCCCGGACGCTGGGCCAGACGTGGGGCGGTCTCTTGCGGATCTTTGGCTTGGGCCGCTGTTCCGACCCGGCTTTGAGGATTTCCCCAGGCTTTGGGGCCCCCTTTGTGGACCGGTGAGAGAGTGGCCAGGCCGGCGACTCACCTTTGACCCCACCCACCACTCCTTGCATCCCTCAAGTTCCCCTGCATCCGTCCCCTGGAGCCCAAGGCTTTGAAACGGTAGTGACTCCGCAAAGAAAGCGGGTGAGAACCTCCTTGCGGGTCGAGCATGGAAGTCAAGTGGGTGTTTGCGGCGTTTCTCGAAGATTCTGGGTGTTCGTACCAGGAGAACGGGCCCTAAGGGGACAGAAAAGATAGACGTACGGACAGCATCCCGGTGGCTGTTTTCAGCGCGAAGTTCACGTCTATTGTTTTCTGCCTCGGGAAAAGCTGCCCGGTGTGATAGATCTGTTTAGATCCCATCACTGGAAGAAAAATCCTGGTGATAACGATTATCTCCCGCTCGCGCTATCTTGCCATCGCCCCGATTCATCTCGCTCTCCGGGAGATGAAGAGGGTGAGAGGCTGGAGGGAGGATGGGCCAGGCCGTTGCCCTCGGATGGAGCGGAGAGGCACGAGGCCACCTCACCCGTCCCATTCCGCTCCGGGCTGGGGAAGAGGACACGGCGGGTTTCTTTCTCTGCCCAGCCTCACGCTTCTTTCAAATGATTTTAGTCTGGTGCTCCGGTCTATCCATATACATTTCCAATCTCATGGCTCATAAACTATTAGCAAAATGGTTTCATTATTCACCTTCTGTATCCTACAAAAGGGAGAAAAGAAGGGAGCAGCAGGAAGGCAGAGGGGGGGGTAGGGGGACGACCGTGGGCCACTAGTTCACAGTGATACCGCCCGTGTTTAAATCATGGCTCAGGCTACCTTCTTCATGTTGACACTCAACAAATCTGATCCGTTTCCGAAGATCTGTAGTCGACCTCCTCTCTTTATCTCTCCCCTCCCCTTTCTCTCTCTCTCTCTCTCTCTCTCTCTCTCTCTCTCGTCCATCACTCTCTCTCCTAGGTTTCTAGAAGGACCAGATAAATAACCAAAATACTGCAGATCCATTGTTTGTTTCATTAGCTGTCATCAATAAGGCACGCCCTTTAGATACGACATATAAAATTGACTGATTAGAATGTCTACCCCTGTCCCCTTTTGGGTGGTGGTGGTGACAGAGTCACATGTCATCTGTAAAGCCAAACCATCCTAAGACACAAGGTTAGGATGATAACCAAGAAGTTTATTTGTGGCATCAAGGTGGCCAATGGAGCAACAAGCCCTCAGCGGGCTTCCGCGAGTCCCGGGAAGTGAGGAAGTTGCAGAGTGGAGTGAGTGAGTGAAAGTGTGTATATGTGTGTGTACACGCGCGTGCCCGTGTGTGTGCCCTTTAGGAGAATGGGGAGACTAAAAGAGCGGGGTCTTTGTTTGGCTCTGAAGGATGGGGGAGGGGGACACATTAAATGAGTCAACCCTAATTAAAAGACAAATAGAAGCAAACATTCCTGGAGGCCGGAGAACTGTGTCCAAGGGGCTAAAAACTGCGGGCAGGCGCGAGACGGCAGAAGCAGCCTCGGGCAATAGGAATCTGGATCGGCTTCTCCTCTGGGGTTTATGATCATAATAAGTGTCTCTACCAACACTTTTACTTTTCTTATCAATATATTTTATGTAGGATGACTCTATCAACACATACGCCCGCGCTCCCGGTACTTTTGAAAATATAAAGGACGCCAGGCAAGCGAACGTGCAGTAATTATCCCTCGATGGAGAAACCAATCTGGCTGCGAGAGGCCCGTCTGCGATCGCCCGAGGCATCGGCGCGGGGACCTGCGCAGAGGCCGGAGACTGCCGGCGCTCGCTAGGTCACCGCGCCGCGCGGCCGCCGCTCGCCCGCTGTTTAATATACATAGGGTGGGAACGCAGGGAAAAAGGATCTTTGTGTCGGCACGTCCTGCAGGGAAAAAAAATCAATTTGCTATTTATTTTTGAAATATATAGATTTAGGATTTTTTTTCCCCCAGCCCGACCCTCTTCAAGAAACAGCGGCCCATATTGAATTACGTCTTTTAATGACTTTTCCCCTATATGCCGTAGCGATTTCACGTTCTGGGCAGGAGCAGGGTGGAGTTCCCTGGGCGGGGGTGGGGAGGGGGGGTGTCAATGCTGGTATCTTCAAAAAGATTTGCCTCGTGTGTTAATTGCATGCTGTTAAGCACATCTGGGACTGCGCGCTGACCAACTCGGACCAACTTTTAATTAACACATTGACCCGGCGATGGAGCAGCCGCCCGGCCTCCCCCTCGAAATATGTATATGAGCCGCGCGCCGCCAGATGCGAGCGAGAATCGCCTGCGTCCTGGAGCGGGAGGGGTGGGCACAGCGCCATCGTAGGCTCTCCCTGTGAACATTTTTTCCTTGCCTATAGGTGTATAGGAAATCAACAAAGACAAAGAGTGAAGGACCGGCTCCTGGAGCAGGCTTCTTGCATCCTTTAATGTGACTTGACCATGGGCGGGGCAGTTGGGGGAACGGGGAAGGAAGACCCCCCGCCCCTTCTCCCCCCAAGGCCATTGCTACCCAGCCTGCCTTGGGCTTGAGCTGCAGGCTTGAGCCGGGGCTTTTTGAATGGACCGACTTCTTGGTTAGGGAAAGCGGTCGCCGAACATCCGCGTGGAGAGAACGAGCCACCACTGCTTTCCCGGTTCTAGCCGGCCTCCTCCCATCCTCCCCGTCCTCTGAGGCTCTCCGTGGAGAAATCACAAACTCCAGGGCCCCCGGCCTGAGAAATAGGAATGGGCTCCCCCCACCCCCACCCCCCGGGTTCTTGGAGCTCAGAAGGCTAGGGCGCAGGAAACTACTGGCTATTTTTAGGACCCTAGGCCCTTTCTCTGGAGACCAGGGGGCGACCTTCCAGCCAGGTCAGTCACATCCCCGGCCGCGGGGAGCAAGAAACCCGGAGCGGAGAGCAGACGATGCCACCTGCAGATACGCAATTTCACCCTAAGTAATTTCATTCAGAATTGATGGCGTTTCACCAGAGTGGTGCCTTCGAAGTGAGTGCCTAGCCTGCCTCCCCGTAGAGCACCAATGCGGGTTAATTCCCAGATACGTACTCATTTTCTCTTTCCTCATCTAATCTCAACTGCCTAGCTCTTCTAAGTGCTTAGATTCAGCATACATCCCTATAAAAAAATGTCAAAGTGGTGTTCCTTCTCCTACCCATAAAAAAAAGTTGGAGTGAATCACTCCCAAGTTACCTTTTAACATCCCCTCCAGGTAACAGTTGAAGTTTCTTGTTTGACATTTTTCATTCCCCAATACAGAACTTTTCCATAAATACCCAGTCGCAACATGAGGAGAAGTATATGTGGCAATAAATTCACAGCTATATGTTCTAACTATGGCGATGCTTTAGAAAATTTAATGTGACAAGATTGCTCCCCAAATTCCTTCCACCTCTTTTCTTTTTTTCTGTATTCTCCTTTTTTTTCCCCCCTGTCCTTCCCTTAAATCTACTTCTCCTATCAACTTATCAGAGGATCTGCAAAATTTAAAACTAGAAGAAGAGAAAAGATAAAGACAATGTTCTATTACTCAGTATGCCTCTGAGTTCCTCTAGATCTTTTTTTTTTTTAATTCAGATAAAGGTATAATCAACACCTATCTTTCCTCAGGAAAAAACCAATCAGTTGGTAAATTACAATATCCCTTTGCAAAGATAAGGCCTTTGGAAAGGTAGCACAATCATTGCCCAAATGGCTTCATTTTGAGTTGAGTGGACCACTGCTCCTTATTTCAGCTCACAAATTGTTCTGCAAAATTGCAGCACACACCTGATATCCAGGAAAAAACAAGGGTTGGTAACTCCAGCTGGTTCTTTTGATTTACTCTGCCTGGTAAGATGTATGCTGGGGTGTTTTGATAAGGGAAAAAAAAAAAGGAGTCAGCAGTTTGATTTGGAAACTTTTTATTGCTGAATATGGTTGCAGGTTTAAACTAAAGAATGTGTTTCTGCTGGGGACATTTGCATGACACATCCATATGCATTAGCAGCTGCACGGTGTGATATCATCAGTTCCTGTGAGCATTTATCTTTTTTTCCCCTTCTGTCTTTCTCAAAGAAAGTGGGTGAGTGGCTTATAAGAGTACCATATAGACTTTAAAGATACATGACTCTTCCTGTGTCCTTCAGGCCCTCGTCACCTAATTGGCCTGCAACAACCTGTTTCTTTTGAGAATTATGGAAAATTTAAAGTAGCTAGCCTTCCTGGTTACACTTTTTATATTATAATAATGGATTAACAGTGTACAAAATTTAATGACAGAAGTTTTCAGAGAAAGGCGCCATTTGAAGCTTCAACTCCCTTTTGCCAAAGAAAAAGGTGTTGTAATCCACATTCTTCTGATCATTTGTTTAGTGACTTAAAAGAGAAATGTTTAATTAGATAAAGTGCCTTTATGTCATCAGACTTCACTTCTTGATATATGATAGAGAATACTTTTGAATCAAGAAAACTAAGATTTTACCATACAGTCATGGAGAGATGGTGTCAGAGAGCAGTTCTGAAAGACGTTTGCTTCTCCAAATGTTGTATGAGCAGTACAAAAGCTACTTTCTAACATCCACAGTGAGTTTTCTGCAACTAATTTGTCCTAAACTGTATTTCATGTGTGATTCTCCCTGAATCCCAGTGGTCTGTAAACAGCAGGAACCACAATGTCAAACTGAAATTGGAAGGAAACTGGATCTGTTTCTGTCCAGTTACTCAGGCTATTCGTTTTTAGAAAGAAAACTGTACATTTAAGTTGCGGTCATCAAGTCACGTTGACTTGGAAGTATATTGACCCCAAGCCAAGAGATTAACATACGCACAGTTTTAAAACTTTGCATCTCATTTCTTCTCAACATTCAGTGTTTGATGGTATTGCTGGAGAATAATCATGCTCAGATCCATCACAATACAGGTGTATCACAAAGTGAAACAAAAATCTGTCACATATACAAACAAGCAAGCAAAGAGATAATTACTCTTATCAGGAAATGTGTTGACCAATGACGATAACCTGCTAGAGATATTATGGTTTTTCTTTCAGTCTTTGTAGCTTTTTTTGGTCTCCAGAAAAGATATTTAAAAGAAAAAAATGAAATGACAGTAATTAGTGAAATAGTGTTGTTCACTTTTCTTCTAAAATACATGGAACTAATATGTACTATTGCACAAATGTGCACACACAATGACACATAAATATGCATGAGTCTATGTAATAATCTACTTTTATGTCTTGTTTCCAGATGTTTGCAAATACCACCAGTGCATTGGTTTGACCTAACCAAAAGGTAGCTAAGATCTCTGCCATTCAGTTGAATCCTAGATGTTTTAGGCATCACAGAACAAATTTCTCCTATCCTCCATTGCACAAAAGTTGAATTAAAAAAAAAATTATGTAACTTTAAAGTACTCATTCAATACAGTATGGATAAAGGTAAAAATGGCTGCCTTGTGTGATATTATATGATGAAAAATCCAGCTGCATTATTTTATTCAATTAATTGTTTGAGGAATAACTAGAACAGCCACAGGTTAGCTTAGTTGTTTAGTTCAGAACATGGCCCAGAATTGATCTTGTGATTAATTGTGTCCTGGCTCAAGAGCTCCATATTATACCCCTCAACCTTGAGCAGCCCGGGACAATTCTGTGCCAGATGTGACAAGAAGAACAAGGGAAAATGTGGATAAACTTGCACAAACCAAAGAAATCAAAAGATTTGCTTTTAAAAGCACACATTGCACTTGAAGCATTAAGTACAGAAGACGTGGTGTAAATGTCTGCATTTCAAACAAAATCTCTCTGGAAAGATTTATTAGAGAACAGAGAAAGGGAGCAAAAACACCTCATTGAGGCTTGAAGGGGAGCTTAGACTTGATGAAGAAAACTACTGTACCTGCCTGCGTTTTGATATATCATTTAAAACATTTTCAAATCAGCTGCTGCTTAATATGTGTTCTCTTTACCTTTAAAATAGAGAATTTATTTGCTTGTATGCTTTTCGATTGGCTTTTGATATTAAACATTTCTAAATGTTTTAAATGGTCAATAGATTTTGGATAAAAGGGATGTGAAGAAATTACTTATTTGCTTATCCATTTGTCTCTCAGTTTATTTACAGAATAATTCCATTTTTTCCTCAAAGGCTCTTTTGGCACAGGTCACAATATCATAGGGTCTTTGAAACATAGTGGTGAACAAAGATAAAACCATTCTAATGGTCACCCTTGATTCAGTGGATCCAAGGTAAAGAGCAGAAGGAAATTCTGTTATGTCAGTACTTAAATCTATAGCCGTTTATTCAGATTCATTTCCAAGAAGTATGTATGAGGTAGGTAATATGGATATTCAAAAGCCAGTGATTACAATCCAGCATGGATGAAGCTCAGAAGTCACCACTCCATTCTAACAAGTAAAGGATGAACGAACTGAAAAATCAGTTCTCCTTAGATTCATCAGAGAAGTCAGATCACAGGGCAAATGGCTGTGTCTGAAATTAGAGAGACAGACAGATACAGACAATCACAATTTATGAGGGTTCAAGAGCTGAAACCTCAGGAACCAGTTCTGGGGGAAACTGAACTGAAATTAACACATTCCTAGAGGCTCAGTCTGGACAAATCAGAGTTTAAAACTCCAGCAAGAGCAAGTCATAATCAAGGCCTCATACCTCCATTGAGTTTTATTTCTAGGAGCTCTACTAGTTCCTTGTTGCAAATGTCAGAGAAAAATACTCTCATACTTCCTAGATCTGTGGTGTCAGACATCAGTCATTGTTACTTCAAATATTGCCTCTGTTCCTTTCTTTCTTTCTCTTCTGGTATTTCCATTGTGCATGTTACATCTTTCATAATTGTTCCACAGTCCTTGGATATTCTGTTCTTTTTTTAGGGATAAGAATGGCACTCTTGTTATTGTTTAGTGGCTAAGTCATCATACGGCTCTTCTGTGACCCCATGGACTGCAGCTGGCCAGGCTGCTCTGTCCATGGGCTTTTCCAGGCAGGAATACCGGAGTGGGTTGCCATTTCCTTCTCCATGGGATCTTCCCAACCCTGAAGGGATCAAACACGTGTCTCCTGCTTGGCAGGTGAATTCTTTACCACTGAGTCACCAGGGAAGCCCAAGAAGGTCATTACATAATAATAAATGGGTCAATACTCTAAGAATATATAACAATCCTTAATATGTATGTATTTAACAAAAAAGCTTAAAATTCAACATTCAAAAAATTAATATCAAGGCACCCAGTCCCATCACTTCATGGCAAATAGATGGAGAAACAATGGAAACAGTGACAGACTTAATTTTTCTGGACTTCAAAATCTCTGCAGATGGTGACTGCAGCCATGAATTTAAAAGACACTTGCTCCTTGGAAGAAAAGCTATGACCAACCTAGACAACATATTAAAAAGCAGAGGTGTTACTTTGTCGACAAAAGGTCCGTCTAGTCAAAGCTATGGTTTTTCCAGTAGTCATGTATGGATGTGAGAGTTGGACCATAAAGAAAGCTGAGTGCCGAGGAATTGATGCTTTTGAACTGTAGTGTTGGAGAAGACTCTGGAGAGTCCCCTGAATAGCAAGGAGATCCAATCAGTCCATCCTAAAGGAGATCAGTCCTGAATATTCATTGGAAGGAATGAGGCTGAAGCTGGAGCTCTAGTATTTTGGCCTCTTGATGCGAAGAACTGACTCATTGGAAAAGACCCTGATAACCGGGAAAGATTGAATGCAGGAGGAGAAGGGGATGACAAAGATGAGATGGTTGGATAGCATCACTAACTCAATGGACATGAGTTTGAGCAAGCTCCAGGAGTTAGTGAAGGACAGGGAAGCCTGGCATGCTGCAGTCCATGGGGTCACAAAGAGTAAGACACGGCTGAGTGACTGAACTGAACTGATACTGATTGAAAAGGAGGAAATAAAACTCTTTCTGTTACTGATCATTTCCGTGCATGATCATTTATGTATAAAGTCTGAAAGAATCAACTAAAAAATTCCTGAAACTCTTAAATGATTGTAGCAAGGTTGTAGGATACAGGTTAACATTCAAAAGTAAATTTCAGTAAGTCTTTAATCCAATTGATGCTTTTGAACTGTGGTTATTGGAGAAGACTCTTGAGAGTCCCTTGGACTACAAGGAGATCAAGCCAGTCAATCCTAAAGGAGATCAGTCCTGAATATTCATTGGAAGGACTGATGCGGGGAAGTTTCTTAGTGACCAGTTGCCTGATCTTATCTAGTGAAGCCTGTATCTCTCTGTATACTTTTATTCAAACCAAGAAACAACTTCAGAATGACTATGAAAGGATTATTTGAAAATGACTGGATTTAGGATTTATGACAGAGATAGTAATGATTTCAGTTCAGTTCAGTCACTTAGTCATGTCTGACTCTGCGACCCCATGGACTACAGCACGCCAGGCTTCCTGTCCATCACCAACTCCCAGAGCTTACTCAAACTCATGTCCATGGAGTCAGTGATGCCATCCAATCATCTCATCCTCTGTTGTCCCCTACTCCTGCCTTCAATCTTTTCCAGCATCAGGGTCTTTTCTGATGAGTCAGTTCTTCGCATCAGGTGGGCAAAGTATTGGAGCTTCGATGGATATGAGTTTGAACAAGCTTCAGGAGTTGGTGATGGACAGGAATTTTTCATCTCATGGCTGCAGTCACTGTCTTCAGTGGTTTTGGAGCCCAAGAAAATCAAGTCTGTCACTGTTTTCCATTGTTTCCCCATCTACTTGCCATTAAGTGATCGGACCAGATGCCATGATCTTGGTTTCTTGAATGTTGAGTTTTTAGCCAACTTTATACCTTTATTTTAAAAAGTATAATCACATCATCTGGGCAGCTTGACTGGTTGATAGAGCCAGAGGTCCAGCTGTGATACCCAGATGGCCAGTCCTTATTGGATTCCCTGGCCACAGAGCCACCCCTAATCTCCACATCCTCTGGAAAATGTGTCTATCAGAAGAAAAAAATCAGAGAAAAGTTGCTGCCATCATTAAAACAATATCATGTTGGTAAAACAACTCAGGCTTCATGCTTACTGTTGACTGATCTTCATATGAGAACAGTAAAACACTGATACACTTAGTCTCACACACTTAGTCTTCGTTTCAGGTTGGAGATTCACATGCTGTCCAGTTAGCATGGTCCGTTGTGGGCAAGAATTTTTTCTGTATCATCAGAGCTGACTATGGGGCCAGAGCCAGGGTGGTTGGATAATAAATATTTCTTCAGTGAATTAAAGTTACAAATGTAAACCGAGATATAAAATAAAAGATAACAAGTCCCATTTGCTGGACTTTCCATTTAAAAACAAGAAGAAGAACAGGATGTGTTGTGACTTTTAAACAGTCTATTGACTTTTGCGGGGGTGTACTGCTTACATAGTGATTAGGAGCCCGAACCATAATTGTTCTTGTCATCCACACACTCGGCTCCAGTCGATATCTTTTTATCATATACATTTTTAATCATGTATTAATAAACAAGAAGTCTGTATCGTATTGATGATTGGATTATATTATTGACTAACTCCACAATTCCACGCATGGCTTCTGAAAATATAAACAAGGTCAAAATGTAAAGATCACATAAAGAGCATCAGAGACATACATTAGGCTTTTCTCCAACTCTTCATACAACTCTCATGGAGAATGATTCTGAGGAGAGCAGAGGAACTTTGAAGTTATTTATCAAGTGAATGAGTGATTCTGTCTAGAGCAGAGAGAATAACAGAAATAAAAATTAAATCACTTCATTTTACTGAAACACTGAAAGTGCTTTTGCTTTTCATACATCTTGGTGTGAGTGACTTCTTGAAATAAAGTGTGACCTAGGTTGCTTCAAGAATTTGGAGTTATAAGGAAAATGCGCCCCTGGCTGTTGGCAAACAGAAAATGTTACACTTGGGAAAATGGGCTTTACTTCATCACCTGCCAAAAGCATTAGGATTTTTTCCTCTCAAGGATAGAGGCTTCCCTGGTGGCTCAGTGGTAAAGAATCTGCCTGCCAATGCAGGAGACACAGGTTCTATCCCTGGGTTGGGAAGATCTCCTGGAGAAGAAAATGCAACCCTCTCCTGTATTCTTGCCAGGAGGATCACATGGACAGAGGAGCCTGACAGGCTCCAGGACTTAGTTGCTCCATGACTAAGCAACTAAGCACGTTCACACCTCTCAAGGCTAAGCCCTTTGTATTATGATTCTTCCCCTCCCTATACTGTAATGCCGCTCCCTGCCTGCCAGGGTATTTGCTCCTGGTGTGGTTGCCCAGACACTTCAGCTGGTGGGTAGACATCACTGGGAGAATCAACTTTGTGAAAATTAGATAAGTTATGGGTGAAAAATCTCAGTAGGGTTCAGTTCAGTTTAAACCCTCACGTATAGCATACATTTTAACTGTTCTTTCTTCTTCACTCTTCTTTAGAACCTCTAGTGTAAGGCTAGGAAATGGCAACCCACTCCAGTGTTCTTGCCTGGAGAATCCCAGGGACAGGGGAGCCTAGTGGGCTTCTGTCTATGGGGTCGCACAGAGTCGGACACGACTGATGCGACTTAGCAGCAGCAGCAGCTTTGTAAGGCTAATGAATGACGGTTCTTATATCTTCTTAAGACCCTGAGAACTTGGAGGAAATGTGTCTTTCTGAACCTCACGGGTTCTTTACACACTCGGTCTGTGAACTCTGACTTCTCTCTCCTAACAAACCATAGTCGCACTCCTTCCACTTGACCCGGGCACTTTGAAGCCCATTGACTCTTGGTCTTTATCATTCTTTTTCTAAAAGTTCCCTTTAATTCTGACATTCCTCCAACTTGTGATTTTCGCTTTCCTCCATAGTCTGGTTAATTGTTCCGCTGGCAAGTTCCTGGTTTTGAGAATGGGCTATGGTTATGTAAAATGTTACTGTTGAGGGGAAGCTAAGTGACAGGATATGAGCCCTCTCTCTATTGTTTTGCAACTTCTTTTGAGCCTATAATTGTTTCTAAATTAAATCAGATCTTAAAAAATCCAAGCCAAAATGCTAGCAGCTCATACTTCCATTTAATACAAATATTTCTGCATTCTCTGGACGTAACTCCCTAACTCACAACTTGGCAGAAAAAGGGTGGTGGGGGAGAGTTATCTTCGATTTTAAAGTTTTAACTGCTTTTGGAGAGAAGCTTTTGGGGACAGGGTGATAGAGCATGAGGGGATGGAAGAGAAAAAGACGTTAAGCAAAAGAATAAGAAAATGATTGCTTTTGAGCTAGACTGGAAGGAGATAATCAAAAGCACAAATACTTTGAATGCTCACAGAAAATAAAGTCCTGTCTTTTCACAATGTAATGTATTCAAATAGATTTAATACTCCTTTGGAGCTCTTCATTTGCATCAGTTAAATATGATAATAATACCTTGTGTATATAGTGATTTACACTTTTCAAAATTCACATTTATTATCTCTTTGATCTTCATAAAAATTCTGTGACACAGACAAAGGAGCGATTATTATTCCCATTTAAATCTGGCTGCAGATCTGAGAAGACTGTGTACTTTCTTAGGAGTGGTTAAGCCTGGAACCTATATTTTCAAGTTCCTAGTCAGGTGATCTTCCTAACTCACTAGATATTATTAGAATATCTAGTTTGGACTTTATTTATCTCTGGTTATAGAGCAAAAACCATGAAAGTTGTTTACTTTGCTTTAATCTTTTGAGGGAAAAAAAGTTGCCCCACCTTGCCCCATCCTATCTGTAAGGATTTGATTCCATGGGTCTCAAAATCCAGGGATGCTCGAGTCCCATAGTTAGTCCTCAGATCCAAGAATTTGGATCCACAAATTCCCTAAACCAAGGATTGTGTAGTAATCCATGTATTAATTGAAAAAACTCACGTGTAAATGGACCCATGCAGTTCAAGTTCCAGTCATTCAAGGGTCAACTATGCTTTAAATAGTAACAATGTCCTGAAAGATGACAGACCCGTGAATGATATTTAATGAACTTTTTTCCTTCGTGTATCACTCTGTGACTTTCTGTAAGTGAAGCTCTCTGGGCCTGTCTCTCCAGTTCTCTTCCTGGTAACAGGCCTGTCTTCTCCACTTCCGGTATTCTTCACCTTGGTTTAACTGAGAGATTGAGTGTTTCTATATTTTATTTTACTTATTCAATAGAATTTTATAGTCACACTGCTTAGGTTACAGAGAGAATCTTGAGAATTTTTTTCAATTTCCCTTTTGTCTTCTTTTTTTAAACCAAGTCACTGATTTTTCCTAAGTAGCCCTTTTTAGTCTTGTTAGTTTGTCTTTTGGTCCTGGACTCTATGGTCTTTCAACAATTTCCCTGATTAATGAAGTTTCCTTTTCCCCAGAAAGTTTATTTGGGGCTTTAAAATTTATATTCAGTAGATCAAAATTACAAAGTCAAAATTCAGTTTTTTCTTGAGCTCATAAGATCAGCTTATACATATTTTGTTGTCATTTTTAAATCTGCAGATTTTGGCTAGTTACTTAGAAGTTTTTCAAAAACATTTACTCCCTTTTATAAACTTAACTGAATACCCGCAAGCACTTAAGCAGATTATTAATGTACTTATTAGAGTTTTATTTTAAAATCATTCATGTATTTGTATCTGAACTAACAAACAAAACTTTTCCAAGAATTAAATAACTTTTACACATCCAAGACATGTGTATGTGTATGGGAACCAAAGTTTTTCTTAGATATTTCAAAAATAATACATTGGTTAAGCTGTCACTTTGTATTCACAGTCTAAATTGATTACTCAATTTCACATTTTAAATAGGAGTCAGAAAACTCCCCCTCCAGTAGGAGGGATTTGCTGCACATTAAATAGCAAATATATATATATATACCTCTTTTAATATGAAATTCCAGTGCTATGGCTTTTTAGCTTTTTTATGGTAAACAGTAAAAATGGACTTTTCTGGTGCTTTTGTGAATTTTTACACAATATACAGCTTTGTGTAACCACCAACACAATCAGAATATAGGGCAGCAAAAGTTACCTTTCATTCCCTAAAAGTTCTCTTTAATTCTCTGTATGACTGTATCCTGACATTCCTCAAGTGTTTATCCTTGGGCTTCTTTCTGTAGTCTGGTTAAATATGCCAACGTAGATTTCTTGGTTTTAATAATATACTGTAGTTATGTCAGAGGTTACCTAAGGGGATACTGGAGGTTGGGTATATGTGACCACTCTGTACTGGTTTTTTTTTGCAGTTTATTTGGGGTCTATGATTATTTCAGAATAAGGAATTTAAACCGCCCCCCCCCAAAAAAAATCCAGTCTGTGTGTTCTAAAGGCACAGTCACCTACAACTCATCTTTACATGTTCACACAGACATTTCTGCACTTTCTGTCTGGATGTGGTCTTGTAATTCGCAGTGCATTTTGGGGAGAATGAGTTTATCATTTTTGTTACAGAACAGTTCTGTCACGTCACCAGACTTCCATGCGCTACCTTTTCATAACCACACATCCCTCCACCCCTATCTATAATGTCAAATAGTCCCTGACCACGTCCCTGTCATTATAGCTTCTTCTTTTGGAGAACGTCACAAAAATCATGCAGTATTATAGCTTTTTAGAGGTCAGCTTCTTTCATTCAGGATAATGCCTCTGAGATTCATCTGCGTTTTTGCAGGTATAAGTAGTTTGTTCCTTATTGCTAAGGAGTATTCCATTGAATGGGTATACACAATTTGTTTATACATTCATTTGTTACAGGATATTTGGGTTAGTTCCCATATTTTTGCAATTAGGGACAAAGTTGCTGTAAGCATCCACGTGCAGGCTTTTGGGTGCACGTGTTTTCATTTCTCTAAGGTAAATACGCAGGAGTGGGATTACTAGGGCAAATACATAGTATGTGTCTAACTTTATAAGGAACTACCAAACTGGCTTCCAGAGTGGCTCCACACTTTCACCATCAGTGTGCGAGGATTCCAGTTGCTCCACATCCTCACCGGCAAGTGGTGTTTTATCAGTACTTTTTATTTTATCCATTCTGATAGATATGCAATGGTATCTCATTGTGGGTTTACTTTTCTCTGGTGGCTAGTGATGTTAACTATTTTTTCATGTGCTTATATATATCTTCTTTGATGAAAGATCTGTTCAAATCTTTTACCTGTTTTTTTTTTAACTGGATTGTTTGTATTTGTTTAATTCAGTTTTGAATTTTGCCAAAACTCAGGTCACCAAGATTTTCTCCGAAAAGCTTTCACATTTTAGGGGCACAAACTATTATGTATAAAATAAATGAGGTACAAAGATATACTCTACAACACAAGGAAGATAGCCAATTTTTTAACAATAACTATAAATGGAGTGAGAGTTGGACTGTGAAGAAGGCTGAGCGCCGAAGAATTGATGCTTTTGAACTGTGGTGTTGGAGAAGACTCTTGAGAGTCCCTTGGACTGCAAGGAGATCCAGCCAGTCCATTCTGAAGGAGATCAGCCCTGGGATTTCTTTGGAAGGAATGATGCTAAAGCTGAAACTCCAGTACTTTGGCCACCTCATGCGAAGAGTTGACTCATTGGAAAAGACTCTGATGCTGGGAGGAATTGGGGGCAGGAGGAGAAGGGGACGACAGAGGATGAGATGGCTGGATGGCATCACTGACTCGATGGACATGAGTGAACTCCGGGAGTTGGTGATGGACAGGGAGGCCTGGCGAGCTGCAATTCATGGGGTCGCAAAGAGTCGGACATGACTGAGCAACTGATCTGATCTGATCTGATAAATGGAGTAAATGGCAACCCACTTCTGTGTTCTTGCCTGGAGAATCCCAGGGACAGAGGAGCCTGGTGGGCTGCCGTCTATGGGGTCGCACAGAGTCGGACACAACTGAAGCGACTTAGCAGCAGTAGCAGCATAAACGGAGTAAAACCTTTAAAAAGTGTGAATCACTGTGTTGAATACCTGTAATATATAATATCATACATCAACTATATCTCAATTTCTAAAAGCAAAAAAAAAAAATACATTTAGACCTATGATCCGCATTGAGTTAATTTCTCTTTGTTATGAGATCTAGACTGAGGCTCATTTTTCTACCTGTAGATATACAGTTGTTCTAATGCCATTTGTTGAAAGGTCTGTGTTTCCTCCATTGAATTGTCTTTGCATCTTTGTCAAAATCAGGTGGCCCTATTTCAGTGGGTCTGTTTCAGGATTCCCTGTTCTCTTTCATTAATCTGGGTACCTGTCTCTCTGTCAGAACCCCACTGGCTTGTTTACCATAGCTATATTGTAAGTTTAAAAATCAGGAGATGTGATTCTTTCATCTTTGTTTTTTTTCAAAAGTCTTGCTCTAGTCTACACCTTTTCCTTTCCAAATACTTTTAGAAACAAGTTGTATTGCTGGTATTTTGATAGGAAGTATGTTAAACTTATAGATCCATTTGGAGGGAGTTGACATCTTTCCTATGTTGAGTCTTCAAATCCATGAACATGATATGTCTTTTCATTTATTTTTCTTTGATTTCTTTTGTACCTTTTTGTAGTTTTTAATCATAGTGAGCCTATGTATGTTTTATTAGACTTATACCTGAGCATTTGGGGAAACTATTTTAAGTACTTTTGTTTTCAGTTTCCTGTTTTTCATTGCTAGTGTACAGAAATATGATTGATTCTGAGCATTAACTTTGTCTCCTCCAACTTTGCTTATAAGCTCTAGATTTTACAAATAGATTCCTTGGGATTTTTCTACAGAGACAATCATGCTTCTGAAAATAATTTCATTACTTTATTTCCAGTATGTATGTCTTTTTATTTCTTTCCCTTGTTCTAGTGTATAGATAAAGATTTCCAGGAACTCCAGCCAAGTTTCAATGTTCATTCTTTTTTGGTCTAATATAATGTATACTTTGACCTTCCCTGGTGGCTCAGAGGTTAAAGCCTCTGCCTGGAATGTGGGAGACCCGGGTTCAATCCCTGGGTCAGGAAGATCCCCTGGAGAAGGAAATGGCAACCCACTCCAGTACTCTTGCCTGGAGAATCTCATGGAGGGAGGAGCCTGGTAAGCTATACTTCATGGGGTCACAAAGAGTTGGACGTGACTGAGCGACTTCACTAATGTATATTTTATAGGTTTCAAAGATATTTCTTATAGGTTCCATCATATGAAATTTTACTTATTCTCCTTTAATAATAGTTTTCTGTTTTGGTTTCTAACTAATGAGGCCCCAGAGTTGAACAGCTAAAACAGTTATCATGGTTAAATTAATTGAATTACTTTGCACGCAATGCAGAGTATGACGAAAGCATCACCATTCAGAGATGATCAGAGCCCCCCGAAGTGACAGGTATTAAGATGTACAGAGCAAGTCTTTGTGGCCGTCCAATAGCTGGGTAACTAGGGTGAACTCTGGAAGATAACTTCTAACCTACAACCAATCAAAAAGCCAAAAGCACCCATTCTTTAAGACTGCATAAAGTTCCTTAAACTCTGAGACAGAAAACTGGGTACAGTAGAATGAGCAGAAACATGTGTCTTCAGGACTGGGGTGCCAGTGATCAGAAAGACTCCAGTAGCAGTATGGGATTGCAAGATATTGGATGAAGCTCTTGATTAGAGTCAAGACTGTCCCTCAAATAGTAGACTTGGTGGTGGGTTGGGTAAGTGACTTCTGTTATGGGGAGCAGGGGATAAATAGGATACAAATGTCACAGAGTTTGATTGAACAAAACATGAGTGCAAAGTTTCAGTCATCCTCACTTGTCCTTTTCCCCCATCAGAGTCATTTTCTTCTCATTTCAAAATTGTTGACGTTTAAATAATTTCATTAAATTATTTAATGAAATAATGAAACTTATTTAAGTAGTTTCAAATACATTGGTGTATGGAATTAACTCTGTTGATCAAATAGAGTAAAATTTTAGGACTGCTTCTTCATTGTTTCTTCTAGATAAGGGGTCTCTTGCATTATTAGAATTTCAACAAATACCCTTTTCCTAAAGAAGGAAACTGTTTGATCACCTAGGAAGCACACAGAGAGCTCATCTGTGGTCAAGGGCAGGTATTTCATTTACCTGATTTCATGAGTAGCGGCAGCCAAAGCATTGTTTTGGAGAGATTTTTGGGCAGAATCTCTCGAACAAGAGCTCTCATATCATGAAAACCCAATTTCTTCTTTTCATATATTACTTCACATTAGGTCATGACTCAGTCTTGATATATTCTCATTTTAGGTATAGGTGTAGACCTGCCAGGGTATACAGGATTGAGATAAAATGGATGGAACAGCAAGCTCACCCGAGTGCTTCTATAATCCTGTCCACCTCTCCTTTTACCATATCACTCATGCGGTAGTATGGGATTGAAATACCTGATCATTTTCCAAGATGAGCTCTCTACGTGTTTCCAAAATACCTACAAGATAATTAAACATTTTCCTTCCTCAAGAAAATGTATTTGTGGAAATGCTAAAAATACGTCAACTTCTGTTTCTGAATTCAAGTCACTCAGACAACTGGTTTGGCTCTCAGAGCCTCCTAAAGGTCACCTGTGTGGTTATTTGCATTCACGGTGCCATCCACAAATATAAATTAAGCCACCTGCAAGAAAGGGAACTTTAAATTTAGGCAATGGGCATAGACTGGGCCCAGAGGATCCATTTCCATTAAATGAGGCTATAAAAACTAACCATGACCTAAGCATTCTTCTGCCCTCCAAAACAAGGCTCAGGGTGACAGTTAAGCCAAGAAAACATACTGCCTAGAAGGAAGCAAAGGACAGGACAAACACTCATCCGGCTGCGTCTTGGTACAACAGAGCACAGGTAAAACACGGATTGGAAAGAACCCCTGGCCTAATGCATTCGCTTTTCTTATATTTATCAGATGGCATTCCTATCAGATATTGACACATGCACACCATTTTCACAGGCAGATATCTTCTCAAAGATGTATTGGCAATAAGCACAACCCCCAAAGCCAAGAGGCACAGAACAACAGCATCTAAAGGATTATTACGTAGATATACTATAGCACGCATGTCTCCTCAGTGCAGAATCTCGGTGTGTAAATGTATACAGTGGAGTCTTTCCACTACTTTAATCTAATAAATTCATATGAAATTGCTTGTGGTGATCCCACTGGGTCAGCTGGTAATGCACAAAGTTTGAATCAGCTGAAAAACCAGTTTAATGGCAGTGGGGGAAAAATAAGGCAATACTACATATCTGGTATTGTGTCATTTATTGCATGTTTTTGAGCAATCATGTGGGCTCTTTGTCATGATCGCTTTCCCTTGGGATTTTTGAAGAGTTTTGTGGTTTCCCTTATATTAGTTATGGGCTTCGCAGTTATGTGGCACTAGTGGTGAAGAATCTACCTGCTAAAGCAGAGATGCAAGAGATGTGGGTTTGATCCCTGGATTAGGAAGATCCACTGGAGGAGGAAATGGCTACCCACTCCAGTATTCTTTGCATGGGAGATCCCATGGAGAGAGGGACCTGGTGAGCTACAGTCCATGGGTTCACAAAGAGTCAAACACGACTAACCACACTCCTTACCTTACCTTATATATTAATCATGCAAAGGAAAGTACCCTGTGTATTTTCCTATCATGAAAAGTTAGATCAGTTCCAGACCAAACTAAAATTCTGAACACTAACATTGCCCAAAGGAATGCTACCAAAGACAATTTAATGCTTTACCGCTGTGTAGGAAATGTTGTTGTTGTTCAGTCGCTCAGTTGTGTCCCACTCTGCGACCCCATGGACTGCAGCATGCCAGGCTTCCCTGTCCTTCACCATCTCCCAGAGCTTGCTCAAACTCATATCTATTGAGTCAGTGATACCATCCAACCATCTCATCCTCTGTCATCCCCTTCTTCTGTCTTCAATCTTTCCCAGCTGATGAGTTGACTCTTCACATCAGATAGCAAAAGTATTGGATCTTCAGCATCAGTCCTTCCAATTAATATTCAGGGTTGATTTCATTTAGGATTGACTGGTTTGATCTCCTTGCTGTCCAAGGGACTCTCAAGGGTCTTCTCCAGCACCATAGTTAGAAGGCATCAGTTCTTCTGCACTCAGCCTTTTTTATTTTCCAACTCTCACATCCATACGTGACTACTGGAAAAACTATAGCTTTGACTATATGGACCTTTGTAGGCAAAGTAATGTCTCTACCTTTTAATATGTTGTCTCAGTTTGTGATTGCTTTTCTTCCAAGAAGCAAGCGTCTTTTAATTTCATGGCTGCAGTCACCATCCACGGTGATTTTGGAGCTCAAGAAAATGAAGTCTGTCGCTGTTTCTATTATTGCCTCATCTATTTGCCATGAAGTGATGGGAACAGATGCCACAATCTTAGTTTTCTGAATGTTGAGATTTAAGCCAGCTTTTTCACTCTTCTCTTTCACATTCATCAAGAGATGCTTTAATTCTTCTTCACTTTCTATCATAAGGGTGGTGTCACCTGCATATCTGAGATTATTGATATTTTTCCCCACAGTCTTGATTCCAGCTTGTGCTTCATCCAGCCCAGAATTTCGCATGATGTATTCTGCATATAAGTTAAATAAGCAAGGTGACAATATACAGCCTTGACATACTCCTTTCCCAATTTGGAATCAGTCCATTGTTCCATGACCGGTTCTAACTGTTGCTTCTTGACTTGTATACAGATTTCTCAAGAGGCAGGTCAGGTGGTCTGATATTCCCATCTCTTGAAGAATTTTCCACAGTTTGTTGCGATCTACACAGTCAAAGGCTTTAGCATAGTCAATGAAGCAGAAGTAGATGTTTTCCTGGAAATCTCTAGCTTTTTATATGATCCAATGGACATTGGCAATTTGATCTCTGGTTCCTCTGCCTTTTCTAAATCCAGCTTGAACATCTGGAAGTTCTCAGTTCACATACTGTTAAAGCCTAGTTTGAAGGATTTTGAGCATGATTTTGCTAGCTTGTGAAATGAGTGCATTTGTGTGGTCGTTTGAATATTCTTTGGCATTGCCTTTCTTTGGGATTGGAATGAAAACCAACTTTTTCCAGTCCTGTGTCCACTGCTGAGATTTCCAAATTTGCTGACATATTGAGTACAGCACTTTAAAAGCATCATCTTTTAGAATTTGAAGTAGCTTAACTGGAATTTCATCACCTCCACTAGCTTTGTTTGTAGTGATGTCTCTTAAGGCCCACTTGACTTCACGCTCCAGGATGTCTGGCTCTAGGTGAGTGATCACACCATCATGGTTATCCAGGTCAAGATATTTTTTGTACAGTTCAGTTTATTCTTGCCACCTCTTCTTAATATAGGAAGTGGTGCTTATATTTTATTAAAATTATATTAAATAATTATATTAAGTGCTGCAAACCTCCAGAGTAAAATAGCCTATTTACTTTATTTACAAATAAAGTTAAATAGGCTGCTTTTCTCTGGGGGTTTACAACACTTATCATAGGCAAAGGTACATTAAGAATAGCTTTGAGATTAACAGATATACACTATTTTATATGAAATAGATAAGAAGGATGTGCTCTATAACACAGGGAACTATATTCAGTATCTTCTAATAACTATAATGGAAAAGAATCTGATAAAGAACATCTATAAATATATTTATGTGTATATATAAAACTGAATCACTTTGCTGTACACCTGAGTCATTGTAAATCAACTATACTTCAATAAATTTTTTATTTAAAAAAAGGTGTTTGTTGTTTTTTTTTAAAGAATATCCTACAGGGAAACAGAGTAATCAGTATTTCCAAAACCTGCTTGACCATAGAATCCATTTCTTGTGGAGCATCTCTCTTGGCAAGTGTTTCCCAGACCACACTTGAATAAAACATTGCTTCAAGTGGTTTCAACAGAAGCATCATTAAAGCCAGATCCGTTGCTCCCTCTTGCTACCTGGCTCCAGGTGACTGGAGGCAGGGACCACACTGAGTGTTACTTTTTTCTTTTTGTTTTCTGTACAGTGAAAGGACCTGGCACACCAGTTGCTTGGTTTGGTTTGATTTTCACAGAGGGTAAAAATCATCCTGACCAAACCTACATACCCAACTGGGAACACAATTTAGGGGGTTCAAAAAAGGCAGTTAGCCTTCCTTGGTTGATTGTAAAAACGAAATTGCTGTGGTAACTAGTACTTATATAAAGTTGTGAAATTTTCAAAGTTTTAATTTCTTTTTCAAGCAGAAAAAGAAGATAAATACAGTACGTACTTTCAGGGCTTTGTCACATCAGAGTTTTATATGAGGACTAGTTAGCACAGCATCTTATCTTTTTTTTTATTATGTTTACTATCAGTGAATTCTTATATGGGGCTTTTAGCTTGTGTGTGTATGTCTATATGAGTTGATCTTTGGCAATAATACTGTTTGAGATATGCTGATCACAGAAAAATATTCTGTACTGAAGAAATTCTGTTATTTTACTAGCCCAATATAAAATTTCCTATATTTTCGCATATATGTGTGTGTGTGTGTGTGTGTGTGTATAGACACACATATATAACGTATTCTGAGATAAAATATTTTCTCTACTCTCTCTCCCCAAACAAATAATCAGATGATCATGTTGTAACAGTAGTTCAATCAAGTCCAGAAATTCATATCAAAACATGACTTGCTAAAATTTTTTAAGTAAATGCAATTGTTTTTTTTTTAAGTAAATAAAATTGTTTAGACAATTTTATAGACCTCAAATTTCACTTTTCAACCAGTTTTCTGTAGCACAGACAGAGCCTACCTCAGCATTCTTTTAGGGCACCTAGCAAATACAGGCTGTAATAATGTGCTGTCTTGTAGGAAAATCCAAACAAAATGGCAGAAGCAGAAGTCATTCTGTCAAGTAGACAGTTGATTCAGTTAAGTAAAGAGTTTCATTTTGTTGGTGAGTTCTTCGGTATTTTCTAGCTTCTGTCTTAGTCCGTATGTTTTGAGGAAGTACAAACACATATTTAAGGGACAAATCCAAGTAATACAAATTAATGGTGTTCACAGGTGTCAAATTGAAGGGAGACGTTCCTGGGAGAAGCAGGCATGGTAAGGAAGTTTCTTCGTTTTCTTTCTTTCCTTCTTACAGAGTACCTTTTGGTTAGACCTTAAGAGAAAAGTGAGGACAAGACTTAATGGAAGGTTGAAAAGGCGGCATGCTTTATTCATCCACAAAAGGAGGAAGACTGTTAAGTGAAAAACAAATGAATGCAAATGATGAGCCAGTAAATTTAGCGAGGGTAGAGAGTAAGTCTCAGAAAATGACTGTTATTTGATAGTTTAAGGATGGGACACCTTAAACTACATATTGATACTTTTATATTCAATTTGATGGATGATGGGAAAAGTAACTTGAAGTTTCAGTATAAAGTACATTCTACATAACTTATTAATTTGTTAATCTAGAGCTAGACATACACATTGTATATGTAGAGATATAAAGATATGGTCTATATGTATCCAACTATAGAGATACTGTAGAAATAGATTTAGATAGATATACACAACATATATTCATGAATCTCTACATATATCTATATAATGCATATAGATGTATATGTATAATCAGATAGATAGATATACACATTGTTTACTGATATCTGTATGTAAAATACTAGCAAAAACATTATAGAAGATTGCCATATAAGAGAGAAATAAGAACAGATTACATCTATTGAGGATAATTTTTGTTAGAGAAATTTTCTATGTATATAAAATTGTTTTGATTAATATTTATACATCAAAATTCTGATAGTAACTGTTATAGACTGAGTTGTGTCCCCACAAAAGCCATATGTTGAAGCCCCAGTGCCCACCGTGACTGTATTTGAAAACAGTCTGTAGGGAGGTGTCGTTCATTCGCTAGGTTGTGTCCAAATCTTTGTGAGCCCATGGACTTCAGCCAGAGGTGAAAGTGAAAGTGCAAGTCACTCAGTTGTGTCCGACTCTTTGTGACCCCATGGACTATACAATCCATGGAGTTCTCCAGGCCAGAATACTGGAGTGGGTAGCCTTTCCATTCTCCAGAGGTCTTCCCAACCTAGGGATCAAACCCAGGTCTCCTGCATTGCAGATGGATTCCTTACCAGCTGATCCACAAAGGAAGCCCAGAGATAATAAAGTTTATATAAGGTCCTAAGGGAGGGGCCTTACTCCAGTAGGACCAGTGTCCTTGTAAGAAGAGGAAGAGATACCAGAGAACTCTCTCTCCATGAGCACAGAGGGAAGAAGCTGTCTGAGAACACAGCGGTGAGGAGGTGGCCATCTACAAGCCAGAGAGGGAGGCTTCACCTTAAACCAGCCCTGGCAGTACCTTGACTTCCAGAAGTAGACTTCCAGGCTCCAGAACTGTGCACACACACACTCCTATAGGATTTGCCTCCCCAAACTCAGGATATTTCAACAGCTGTCCTTATTTTGAAAATTTTATAGTAAACATGTGCTAATTTCTCCCCAGCTGTAACCAATATTCATTCATATAAATTTTCCAAGTTCACAGAAAATCAGGCTTCAGTGACAGCGAAATGATATAAAATGTCAAGAGAAAGATACAATAGGAAACTGGGTATGAAATTCTCAGTTGCCCAAAGTGTTATGTAAACCAACACACCAGGATAGGGCAGACCTCTTATAACGAAGATCCCAAACTCCCTAAATCTACATTTTAAAAGCACCCCCCACCACGGTTGATCCTTGAACACACTGAAGTTCAAAAGCACTATTTAAAACATTGACAGACTTATCTGTCTGCCACAGCAGGAAGCAGAGGAGTGGGCTAATGTTGAGGATCAATAAAAGCTTATTGAACTGAATTGATGATCTCTCAGGGCCTTTTTGTGTCTATGAAACTGATCATCTTTTCCCCCCAATCACGTGACTTTTTTTTTTTCTGATTCACTAACAGTGTTGGAGAAGGAAATGGCAACCCACTCCAGCATTCTTGCCTGGGAAAGCCCATGGACAGAGGAGCATGGTGAGCTATAGTCCATAGGGTTGCAAAGAGTCGGACACGACTGAGCGCACACACACACACACACACACACACACACACACACAACAGTGCAGTGTGTAGCACAAAGTAATATTTCGCTTAATAATTCCTCCTGACTTTTTTATTGAAGTATAGTTAACTTACAATGTATGAGTTTCAGATGTATAGCAAAATGATTCAGCTTTCTATGTGTGTATACATATATATATATGGTTTTTCAGATTCTTTTCCATTATAGATTATTACAATATTTGAGTATAGTTCTCTGTGCTCTACAGTAGGCCCTTGTGGTTTATGTATTTTATATATAGTGGTATGCATATTTTAATCCTAAACTCCTAACTTATGTCTCTCCCCCACCCCTACTATTCCCTTCTGTAACCATGTTTGTTTTCTATGTTTATGTCTGTGAGTTTATTTCTGTTTTGTAAATAAGTTCAAAGCTGATCATCTTTGAGGAGCAAGTCCATTGTTTTCCTATTCCACAAACTAATATTCCCACACTGGAACACAACTTCAAGCATCTCATGTCAGGCTGGGCAACATACAAGATTAACCCTTTCACTATTGCAGAAATTACCTATCTTAAGATGCTTACTCCTTGGAAGGAAAGTTATGACCAACCTAGATAGCATATTCAAAAGCAGACATTACTTTGCCAACAAAGGTCCATCTAGTCAATGCTATGGTTTTTCCAGTGGTCATGTATGGATGTGAGAGTTGGACTGTGAAGAAAGCTGGCATTGAAGAATTGATGCTTTTGAACTGTGGTGTTGGAGAAGGCTCTTGAGAGTTCCTTGGACTGCAAGGAGATCCAACCAGTCCATCCTAAAGGATGGTCCTGGGTGTTCTTTGGAAGGACTGATGCTAAAGCTGAAACTCCAGTACTTTGGCCACCTCATGCGAAGAGTTGACTCATTGGAAAAGACCCTGATGCTGGGAGGGATTGGGGGCAGGAGGAGAAGGAGACGGCAGAGGATGAGATGGCTGGATGGCATCACCGACTTGATGGACATGAGTTTGGGTGAACTCCGGGAGTTGTTGATGGACAGGGAGGCCTGGTGTGCTGCGATTCATGGGTCACAAAGGGTCGGACACGACTGAGTGACTGAACTGAACTGAACTGAATAACATTTTAAAAAATGCTGCTTCCTTAGCACCCCTTCCTTATCTTCCAACATCTTTCATCTCAGTTCTAATTCGCTCCAGAATATTTACATGTGCTTGTGCTTAGGCACTCAGTGGTGTCCGACTCTTTGTGACCCCATGGACTGTAGCACACCAGGCTCTGCTGTCCATGAGGATTCTCCAGGCAAGAATACTGGAGTGGATGGCCATGCTGTTCTCCAGGGGATCTTCCCAACCCAGGGACCGAACCTAGGTCTCCCACATTGCAGGCGGTTTCTTTACCGTCTGAGCCACCAGGGAAGCCCGAATATTTATACAGTCTCCTCCTATCTCCTAGCTAGAGTCACTCACAGGAAGGGATCAGTCCTGGTAGTGTTGTGTAGTCCTGTTTTTCCCACTTGTATAATCAGCCTGTTACCAAATCTCATGCAACGGTAAGTGAGAAAGGAAATCTCTTTCCCACAGGGGAGGTGCAGAGCGGGCTGCTGCTGCCTTGCCTCACGTCAGCTCTCCTCGGTCCTCCTGCAGGCACAGGAGACAGTTCTCATCACACTGTAGGCTTCCCACCTGCCCCTCTTCTCTGCCCCAGGCATGGAAGTCCAGGATGGGAGTCCGGGCATGTACGGCCCACCATTCCTATTCTCCTGATCTTGAACAGTAGGATGGATTCCCAGGGGTCCATAGAAGTAACTTGTTCTTTCATGTTCATGCAACTGACATTTTCCCCTTATCCTGTTCATATATGATTCCTGGGATCACCTTCCAAATAAACTGCCTGCATCCAAGGCCCTGTCACAGGCTGTGCTTTGGGGGCCCTGATCTAAGTTGAATCCCATATTCATGAAGACCTTATCTCTGCTTAGCAAAAGGGCCATAAACTGACATCTTTAATAGCACATTTTATTTGCACAATAATTTTTGCAAACTTTAACTAACATTTATAAATTATATGACCACATAAATCTAGATTTCCACCTTCTCTTTAAATATTGCTGTGTTTACCCCCATGGGGCCCTGCTGGTGCTGAGGGGTGACTGGTCTCTTTAAAGGACTCTGCACTCCAGGCCTGCCCATTCACTCCAGGAATGCAGACCTACGTTCATCTACCCCGTGCTCCTTCCTCTCCTTCCTCACGTTCATAACCTGCCTGGCTCCCGTAGGAGTTGGTGCAGCAATGGACATTGAGCTTGTGGGCTTTGTCACTCATCAATGTGGGGGAATTAGTGCACAGAGCAGCCTGGGAGTGTGGTTGGTGATGGTGAGCAGCTGTCGCATTCTCGGCACCGATGTGAAGAAAGCCCGGAAGCTTCTTTTCCCCCTCATTCCTGGACCCAGGGCTGTAGGACCAGTGGGAAACCCCAGAGAGTCCCTGGGAAGAAGTAGAGGAAAGTGAAGACCGGTAAAAGCCACAATGGCCTGACCCTGGGCCCATGCTGGTGACCAGCACCTTTTGTGATGGTCTGGTGATGCAGGCCAGAGCTCTCTCAGGCTGTTTTCTGGGGCGGGGGTGGGGGGTGGCGCTTAAGGAGGAGCATTCTTCAGACCTAGAAAAAGCAACTCGAGTTGCCTCTGATCTAGGATCTCGTCCTCTTTATTTTTTCTAGAGAAGGCATTTAACAAGGCATAAGAAACTACAAAAATCCAGACCATCTTAAAATGAGTTCCATTTACAAGCTTCCACAATAACTTTGTGTGGAGGGAGTGGGGAGCCCAGCTAACTTCTCTGTTTCTCGGCATTTTAATTTGGCCAAAAGTGATAATCACCATATTTAGTGATCTTACAGGTGCCCTGAGCGTGAATGAGACAATGTGAGAAAATTACCAAGTGCTTCATGTTAGTCCTAGTTTTACTTATTTTAAGAGTCTTTTATCTCAAAGTGAAAAAAAAAATTGTAAAATGGAAACACCTAGTACTATAGAGAATGGAGGAAAAAAACAGTTACCGAAACCACTTTAATAAAAGTAACAGCAAAGTAACACAGCCATAGAGGGGACCCTATTATGCCCACTGCTAAAGTATTAATACCACCTTCTCTTTATATTTTTGGGAACATGACTATAACTTAGTTTTGGAACCGTGTATCTATTCGAGTGGAGAAGGCAGTGGCACCCCACTCCAGTACTCTTGCCTGGAAAATCCCATGGACGGAGGAGCCTGGAAGGCTGCAGTCCATGGGGTCGCTAGAGTCGGACACGACTGAGTGACTTCACTTTCACTTTTCACTTTCACGCATTGGAGAAGGAAATGGCAACCCCTCCAGTGTTCTTGCCTGGAGAATCCCAGGGACGGGGGAGCCTGGTGGGCTGCCGTCTATGGGGTCGCACAGAGTCGGACACGACTGAAGCGACTTAGCAGCAGCATCTATTCCAGATTCCCGTCTCCTAAATGATTATAGTTAATAAAACATCTAAAATTTCTGTGGCTATTTACATATAGTAGGTGCTAAAAGATATGCTTGGAAACAGAAAGGGGGAAAGGAAGAAAGTATGGAAGGGAGGAAAGGATGGAGGGAGGGAGCGAAGGAGGGAGGAAGGGAAAACTTCCATTCATTCTGATTTTAGAATGATATTATGCTTTGAAGTAGAGAGATCAGAAACAATGAAAGAGGATTAGGAACGTTCCCTTAAATGCTGTGACCCTCAAAACCATGTCTCTCCATTTATCACCTACAAGTGTTACTGACTCTCATTGTGCCCAATGCTGGGAAAATCAAAGACATGTCAAACATGGCCCTTTGTGTGCTTCAACAGCTTAAACTCTAGTTGTAGAATTACAGCAAACAAAGATATATATATATATATATATGAAAGAATTACAAAGGATGTGGTACACATTCTGGGTTATGGCGATAACTGACATTCTGAGAGGCAAAAGGTCTCTAGGGACTGATTCAGCCGGAGAAGTCTTCTGAAGGAGATGGTGCTGGAGTCAGGCTGTGAGATGAACTCGCTGTATTCCCCATCTATGCCTCACATTAACCCTGTAAGGTTAATCTCTTTTCATAAATGAGGAAACAGCTCAGGCAGACTAAGTCACTCACCAAGGTCACTCAGATGAGGTCTATCTGACGGCAGGGGTTTCTCCTCCATACCGCACTTTTTCTGTAATGTCTGAGTTGTTACGATCATGGGATAAAAGCCAAAGTTCTGGTCTAGACTCTGCCCCGTGTACCTCTCATCATCCGCCATTTTCCCACGTGCCCTCTGCTTCAGCCACACTTTATGTGTTAAGAAGGGACCTAGCAGGAAATACATGGCACCCTTCAAAGAATTTAACTGAAAATAATATAGTGAGGAATTATTTTCAGAGAAGTTGGCAGTTCGAAGAACCAGCAAAGGCTTGGGGGCCTGGGGGGTTGGCGGGTGGGGCAGGCAGCTGGTGGTAGCCGGAAGCCAATACTACTCCAAGACCGAAGAGAAAGAGCAGAAGTGGAGATACTGCAGGCTGGAGAGTGCTGGAACCATGAAGGCGAGGTAACAGGAGCCGTGGTTTTGCATCCGCACCCTCAAAACTACAGAGAGAACACACTCCCTATCCTCTCTTACTGCCTGCCCTCACGTTGCCTACTGGGGTCTTCAGTTGGTCGAAGCCCTGGAAGACAGAGGTCAAGGGAGTCCGAGTGTTAGAGTCCATGGAGGTCAGCCTCGCAGACACAGAGGGGAAAAGGGTAGAGACTAGATTGTAGAGACAAATTGCGATCCGAGAGCTTTGCAAACACTGCTGTCACCCAGAAGGCCCCCCATTGTCTAGGTAAGCCCTCTTCTTCCTTTAAGACTTAGTCCAAGAGTCACCAGTACTAGGGAGCCGGTTATTGCCCACTGCCTCCCCTCTGTGTTTTCACAGTCTCTGTGTATACCTTTATTCCTGCCCCTGCCTTGTTCTCGGAATGAACCCGGAGTGAGCCAGGGGCACTGGGGCTGAGGGAAATCGCTATGATTCAACCAAATGCACGCAAGGGGGCCAATCAAACTGAGCTCTCCATGATAAATATATATTTCCTAACTTGTCAGTTTTGACTTAATTTTAAACACAGAGAAAAGTTGCCGGAATAACAGAAGCAATTCCCATATTCCCTTTTTTGGTCCGGGGTCACCAGTTAACATTTTGCCATTTTACATCATCATTCTGTTTATATATATCAGTGGCACCCCACTACAGTACTCTTGCCTGGAAAATCCCATGGATGGAGGAGCCTGGTAGGCTGCAGTCCATGGGGTCGCGAAGAGTCCGCTACGACTGAGTGACTTCACTTTCACTTTTCACTTTCATGCATTGGACAAGGAAATGGCAACCCACTCCAGTGTTCTTGCCTGGAGAATCCCAGGGACAGGGGAGCCTGATGGGCTGCCATCTATGGGGTTACACAGAGTCAGACACGACTGAAGTGACTTAGCAGTAGCAGCACATATATAGAATATAAAAGTATATATTTGACATCTATATGTAATCTAGATATAAAATTTTCCCTTTGTTACTTGCAAGTTGGAATGGTTACCCTTTTGCCCCTAAATACTTTAGTGCATATTTTCTAAGAACAAGGACATTCTCTTATATACTTAGAACACAATAATCAAAATTGAACACTGAAACAATACTATTACCTAGTTCACAGTCCATTTTCATATTTTGTCAATGGCATCAGTCATATTCTTAATAGCTCTTCCCACTCCCCTCCCCCGACCAGAAGACAATACAAGATTATGCATTGCAATTGGTTATTATATATCTTTAGCCTTCTTTAATCTGGAACACTTCCTCCATCTTTCTGTGTCTTGACCTTGACATTTTTGAAGAGTATGGGACGCTAATTTCATAGAATGCCCTGTAATATGGCTTTATCTGATGTTTCCATTTGATTAGATTTAGCGTCTTCATTTTTGGCAGGAATACCTGTGATGTTGTGTCCTTCTCAATGACTCATTGAGTGGTGTCAACCTGCCCTGATATTGGTGATGTTAACTCTGGTTATCATGAAGGTGTGTCTGCTGAGTATCTCTATTATTAAAAAGTATTATTTTAAATTTATAAATAAGTTGTAGAATGTGCTTTGAGACTTTGTGAGTAGCCTGTTCCTCATCAAATTCCAACCATTTTTTTTTACATTTTTTTTTGGAGTGTATTTGCTTTTCAGATTGTGTTAGTTTCTACTGTACAGCAAAGTGAATCGACTGCACATATACGGATATTCTCTCTTCCTTGGATTTCCTTTCCATTTAGGTAACCACAGAGCACTGAGCTGCCTGAGCTACACAGTAGGTTCTCATTAGTTGTCTATTTCATACATAGTATCAATAGTGTGTATATGTCAATCCCAATCTCCTCATGCATCCCATTCCCATGCCCCTCTTTTGTGTTCATGTATTTGTTCTCTACATCTGTGTCTCTGTTTCTGCTCTGCAAATATGTTCATCCATACTATTTTTCCAGATTCCACATATATGTGTTAATATACGATATTTGTTTTTCTTTTTCTGACTTATTTCACAATGTATGACAGTCTCTAGGTCCCTCCACATCTTTGCAAATGGCACAATTTCATTCCTTTTTTCTGGCTAATATTCCATTGTACATATGTACCACATCTTCTTTATCCATTCCTCTGTTGATGAACATTTAGGTTACTTCCATGTGCTGGCTACTGTGAATAATGCTGCAGTAAACATTAGAGTGTGTGTGTCTTTTGGAATTGCAATTTTCTCCCAGGAAATGCCCAGGAATGGGATAGCTGGGTCATATGGGAGCTTTTTTTTTTTTTTTTTTAAGGAACCTCCACGCTGTTAAATTCTAACCATTTTTTTTTAAAGGAAACATAAACAATTCACTGGGTATAGTGGGCAAAAAAAGGAAATGACCCTAATCTTCAGATACCCCTAGTTTTCTGCCCCTGATACCAAGGCATGTCAATTCACTGTCTGAGATTTTCCCTTTGGAATCACAGCTTGGTTCTGCAGGTCCTTACAAAGGATTCCTCTAGAAGAAAATGGAAGGAGTTGAGTCTCAATAAGAACAGACCAATCCAGCAGCACCTCCTTGGGATCACGGGTCAGCCCTTCTATAATTCCCCTTCTCCTCCGACCACCAGAAGCAGGGATTCCGTCCTGACTATTCCCACTTAACTAAGTGTACATCAAAACTGGGCAGGCTTTCCCCTGGCTTATTTACTTCTAAGGTCTGAGCGGTAGAAGCGTAGCCTAATTATTATTGACCCAAGTCATTTTTCTTGCTTAGGAAACGATTTAATAGTATTAGGAGCTGAAGTCTGGTAAAATTGGAAACCCAAATAATCTTGTCCTCAGACCTTGAAGACTAATACAAGGTTAATGTCTCTGCCTTTTTTAAAAAAGTAAGTATTTATAGTGTTTTAAACTGGTACTTGCTCTCCTTTCCATGTCTCCTTTAACACGATGATCACAATGAGAACTTTAAATCACCTGTAAAATATCATATCATAGTTGTTAGTTTAGTTGCTTGTCCCACCCTAGAATGTGATCTCTCTGAGGCCGGGGCTGTGCTCTATTCATTTACCTGTGCATCTCCTATAAGCATTTTGCATAACACATCATGAATGCTCAGGTTTAGCTGAATAATTTTAAACAATATTTATTTATTTATTTGTCTGTGCCAGATCTTAGCTGTGGCATGTGGGTTCCTGTTTCCCAACCAGGGATCAAACCTTGGCCCACTGCATTGGGAGCACAGAGTCTTAACCACAGGACTGCCAGGGAAGTCCTTAGTTGAATAATTGAATGAGTTAAGTGGTCCCCTGTATTCTAAATTATTCTTTACCCCAATCTGTTTCTTTTATTAAAATCTTTCAGTCTAGGAGCAAAAAGAATTTAATCAGGATCTGGGGTTTTTTTTTGTTTTTTGTTTTTGGCTGTAGAAAATATTGTAAAATTTTGTTGAAAAACATTAAAAAAAATCTCAGTGTACCAATATTACTTTTATAGAAAGAATCTCTTTATATTGTTTAATACTTTTTATGTTTATAAGATCATAAGACTCACAAAAAGTTATCAAAATGATACAGGGAGTCCTGGGTACCCTTCTCTCTGTACCTGCCACAGGTAATTTCTGACATAGTAGGTGTTATCATAGTGAATTTGTCCAAACTCCAAAATGGACTTTCCTGCAATACTAATAACTCAACTACTGACCAATTCTTATTTGGGATTCATCCGTTTTTACAAGCACTTTGTTTGTTTATAGTTCTTAGAAATTTTATCTCATGTCTAGTTTTGCACAAACATCAATCTGAACACAGAACTCTTCCATGACCACAAAGAAGCTGTTATCACTTTATGATCACATCTCATCACCTCCCCCCTTCCCCAAGACTAACCTCTGGAAACCTTTGATCTATTCTCTATAATTTGGTCACTTTGAGAATAGTACATAAATGGGATTACACAGTGTGTTACGTTTTGTGATCAGCTTCTTTTTTTCCCCACTCAGTATAATGCCCTTAAGATCCATTCCAGGTTCTGCCCTGTGTCCCCTTCATGTCTTTCTCTCCATAGCTTCTCTAAGCGATTTCCTCTGGTCCTATGGCTTTCAATATCAACTCCATAATGATGACTCCCTAGTCTTTATTTCCAAGTTCCTGGAAATCTAGTTTTGAAGATTCAGATGCCCACTTTATGACTTCATGGATGTTTAATACATTTCTCAAAATGGCCCTGGCTTAAACAGTTTTTCCTCCAAACTGACAGAAGATCAGAGAAAATCCAAGCTTTTTCATTTTAGTACCTACTATTTTGCCAAATTGCTCAAGACAAGTGTTGAGGAACTCTCTGATTTTTCTGTTTCTTTTCTTATTAATTCATTGGTAATTCTGTTGATTCCACTTATAACCACATCCTGAGGTTTCCTTTTTAAATTTTTATTGGAGTCTAGTTACTTTACAATATTATGTTAGTTTCTATTGCATACAAAGTGAATCAGCTAGGTGTATACGTATATCCCCTCATTTCTGGATTTTCTTCCCATTTAGGTCACCACAGAGCACTGAGTAGAGTGCTATACGGTAGAGAACCTACTGTATGTAGTATCAGTATACTATATAGTATATAGTATCAGTATACTGACACTACTATAGTATCAGTAGTGTATATATGTGTCAATCTCAATTTCCCAACATCATATATTAATGCATATTATGTGGAATCTAGAAAAATGGTACAGATGAACCTATTTGCAAAGCAGAAATCGAGAGACTTCCAAGTATGAGTGCATTTATGCTCTCTAGGAAAGAGTATGGAGGTTGAAAGCCTGGATCTGGGGTCAGACCCTGCATCTGCTTCCTGTTAGTTATGCACTCTTAGTTCCCCTGCTGAGGCTCCCTGTTACCTGAGTTCACTCAGTGACAAAAGGGCGAATGAGTATAGCTCCTCCCTCATAAAGTTGTGATAGTTAATCAAGTTCAAGTATGAGGACTTTTAACAACCCCCAGTGCATAGTAAACACTCAAACACTAGAACATATTAGCTGTTATTCATCATTTGTTCACAAATGTTATAGAGTGGCTATTACGTGATGGGTATTGGAGATAGCAGTAAACAGATCTGAGATCCTGGCCTTAGGGAGCCTACATTGTAATCGGGTAGGGGAGTGAGGGATAGAAATGAGGAACCATACCTAACTGTGGTTACTATGCAAGTGAGTAGCTCTGATCTTTCTTCTTTTAAAAAAGAAATATTGTTATATAATTATTCCTTAAAAGCATATTGGTTTTTTTTTTTTAATTTTTTAATTTAGTTTTTTTTGGCTGTACCACAGAGCACGTGGGATCTTAGTTCCCAGACCAGGAATTGAACCCATGCCCTGTGCAGGGGAAGCACAGAGTCTTAGCCACTAGACCACCAAGGAAGTCCCTTTATTTAAAAAATTTTTTTCAGGTATAGTTGATATACAGTGTTGTGTTAATTTCTGCTATACGCAAAGTGACTCATTATACATATATCCTTTTTTATATTCTTTTCCACTGTAGTTTATCAGAGGATACTGAATATAGTTCTCTATGCTATATAGTAGGACCTTGTTGTTTATCCATCTTATATATATATATAGTTTGCATCTGTTAATCCTAAACTCCCAATCTTTCCCTCTCACATCCTTCCCCCTTGGCCACCACAGGTCTGTTCTTTATGTCTGTGAGTCAGTTTATGTTTCACAGATACATTCATTTGTGTCTTGGTTTAGAGTCTACATATAAACTATATCGTGATATTTGTCTTTCTATTGGTGACTTACTGCGCTTAGTATGATAAGCTCCGAGTCCAACCATGTTGCAGCAAATGACATGATTCATTATTTTTAATGGCTGAGTAATATTCCATGGTATATATGTACCACATCTGATCTTTCCTTAAGAGAACCAGCCATGGGGAACACAGGTAGCTGAAGGCGTCTCCCTTTTCTACCTCCCAACCCCTTTCAGTGTTCACACTCAGGCCTTTTCTCCCAGGCTGATCCAGAGACTAATAAGCAGGGGTGCCAGAGCCTGGTCATCTCTGAACTCCTAACAGGCCATTTTTCCTCCAGGGCCTCCCATCAGCCCGGCCAGGACTTTCTCAGAGCAGCACTGCATCTGGGGTGCACCGCAGCACACACAATCTGAGGCCCTCACCACCTGTTCATCTTCCCTAGCCTTCCTTACTTGCCTCTCTCCTTTCACGGGTGTCAGACCTGCAATGCAATCTGAAGGCTGTGCCCACCTGTTCCTCCTCCTTCTTCCCTTTATCCTTCTGAGGAATTTCCCCCAATAATCTCTTGCCCATTAAAGTCCATCTTGGCATCTGTTTCTTGGAGGAGGCAAACTCACTCAGTGGGTTAAAGAAAAATGAAATGAGGTCAAGGAGAGAGAATGTGGCTCAGAAGTATTGAAAATATTGAGTACCTGTCTAATTGAATGGGTAGAATCTATTAATTTTTAGATAAGAGAGGTATGCCAGTGTCTGGAGGGAGTGTTCTCCAGGTGGAGACAATAACAAATGCAGAGACCCTGAGATGGGAACATGCTTGGCACCTTTAAGGACCAATAAGGAGCCATTTGGGCTTCCCTTGTAGCTCACCTGGTAAAGAATCTGGGTGCGATGTGGGAGACCTGGGTTTGATCCCTGGATTGGGAAGATGCCCTGGAGAAGGGAAAGGCTACCCACTCCAGTATTCTGGCTTGGAGAATTCCATGGACTGTATAGTCCACGGGGTCACAATGAGTCAGGTACAACTGAGTGACTTTCACTTTCTTTCACTTCAAGGAGTCATTTGCAGAGAAGTGGATAAGCCTAGAGACTGTCATACAGAGTGAAGTAAGTCAGAAAGAGAAATCGAATACTGTATATTAACACTTACATATGGAATCTAGAAAAATGATACAGATGAACTTATTTCCAAAGCAGAAATAGAGACATAGATGTAGAGAACAAACCATGGATACTGAGGAGGGAAAGAGTAGGATGAATTGGGAAACTGAGATTTACATTTATACACTATTGATACTATGCATTAAGTAGATAACTAATGAAAACCTACTATAGAGCACAGGGAACTGTACTCAGTGCTCTGTGGTGTCCTAAATGGGAAGGAAATAAAGAAAACGGGTCGTATATGTATACCTACAGCTAATTCACTTTGCTGTACAGAAGAAGCTAACACAACATTGTAAAAGAACTATACTCCGATTAAAAAACGAAGTTCTTCGTGATCTGACCCTGTCTCCTCTTCAACACGATCTCATTCAGTTTTCTCTCTTTTTCTCTCTTCTTTAGTAGACATCCTCTTTTTAGAGCAGTTCACAGCAAAATTGAGCAGAAAGTACGAAGATTTCACATATATCCTCTGCCCCCAAACTTGAACAGTGTTCCCCATTATCAACATGCCCTGCCATCTGCTCCTTTTTTTACATCAATTCTTGAACCAAAATGTACCTTTTCTGTAATGTGATTTAACAAACCTATTCTTGGTTCAGAGAATCTACTGCTCCCTCTGTCTGAAATATTCTTTCCTATAATCTTGGTATGGAGGGCTCTTCCTTTCATTGATACCTCAACTTCAATGTGTTCTCCTGAGAGAGGCTTCCCCCCAACTTCCAGAGCACCCTCTGTCTTACTCTCTGGTTGAATTCTGTTCACATGGGTTATTACCATCTGGTCTTTTTCTAGTTCATTTACTTGCTCATACACACCTGCCCCTCAAAGAATATAAGCTCTATGAAAGCAAGGACTTTATTTTGTTCACTTCAAGAACAGAATTTTGCATATGATGGATATTTATACAATTGTTAAAGAAAGTTCTCAAAGGCCAAATGTAGAATGTTCTCCTGCAATGGAAAATAGAGAACTGACTACAATAAAATGACCCTTATTCAGCTTGCTGCTGCTGCTGCTGCTGCTAAGTCGCTTCAGTCGTGTCCGACTCTGTGCGACCCCAGAGATGGCAGCCCACCAGTCTCCCCCGTCCCTGGGATTCTCCAGGCAAGAACACTAGAGTGAGTTGCCATTTCCTTCTCCAATGCATGAAAGTGAAAAGTGAAAGTGAAGCTGCTCAGTCGTGTCCGACTCTTAGAGACCCCAGGGACTGCAGCCCACCAGGCTCCTCCGTCCATGGGATTTTCCAGGCAAGAGTACTGGAGTGGGGTGCAATTGCCTTCTCTGTTATTCAGATTAGGTTTATAAAAATTGAATATGTATAACTTAAACTAATACTGCAATATAATTTTTTTTTAATAAGAGATAAATTTATCTTTTAGATGCCCAGGTCATATGTGTTGTCTTTTTAAGGCTCTTAGGATGTCAAATATCTTTTTAAAAGATTTACTTGTCAGTGATGTAAGATGTAACATCTGGTACCTAGATTCCTGGGTTAGTGTCCTGCCAGCTGTTCATCCTGAACTTCTCTGTTCGGATTAATAATAAGTAGTCAAGTACCCTATAATAAACAGGAAAGTCCTTAATGCATACTTTTCGTGTATTTTCTGACCTGTCTTCCAGAAAGATACTCATTAATCAATTTTATCTCTCGACTGACTCCTTGTTTATGTGCTGAATGTTGATGTCTCCCCTCCTACTGTTCCAAAGCTGAAGCCCTAGCACCCCCTCCTTTTTTTTTGACCCCACTGCATGGCATGCAAGCTTTTACACTGATTGGGGATTGATGTCCCTTGCAGTGGAAGCATGGAGCCTTAACCGTTGGACCACCAGGGAAGCCTCTGAAGCCCTAACCCTTAAGGCGTGCCCTAAGGTGTATTAGAAGATGGGAGCCTTTGGTAGGGAATTAGGTTTATATGAGGTCATGAAGGTGGAGCCCACCTGAAGGATTAGTGCCCTTTTAAGAAGAGGAAGGGGAAAAAAATGAAGAAGAGACCCTGAGAGCTGCTTTCTTCTGCTTCAGGTGAGGACACAGACCACTGTGTGCAAACCAGGAAGAGAGTTCTCACCAAGACCCAACCATGCTGGCATCCTGATCTTGGACTTCCAAGCTCCAGAACTGTGTGAAATAATTGGCTGTTGTTTAAATGATACAATATTATGGCAGCCCCAGTTAACTAAGGCACCACCTTTCCTTTTCTTATGCCTTTTTTTTCCTCCCTCTCACTGAGTCCTTTTCTGGATCAACCGGATTTAGGGATTCCACTTTCCAGGGGATATAGCTTGTTTGTAGCTTGTTTCATTTGTGCTTCCTGATTAGTCCTTGTAACAGTTTCATTTATCTGCTGCAGCGCCGTTCACCTGGCTTAAATGAAGCAACTCTTGTCTCCTCTATTCTACTCTGGTATCCATCAATTCCATCTCCATACACCCCAGGGAAATTCCATTCTCTTGGCAATAGGCAGAGCACTTCTTAGGCACTGCCCTGGGTCATTTCGATCTGGTCCAAGAAAGTCAGTGTGCAAATAGAGATGTGTTAGTTGCTCAGTCATGTCCAGCTCTTTGTGACCCCGTAGACTGTACCCTGCCAGGCTCCTCTGTCCACGCGATTTCCTAGGCAAGAGTGCTGGACTGGGTAGCCATTCCTTTCTCTAGAGGATCTTCGCAACCCAGGGACTGAACCCAGGTCTCCGACATTGCAGGCATATTCTTTACTGTCTGAGCCACCAGGGAAGCCAGCAAATAGAGATGAGCACCAAGTCAAATGGGGTGGGGTGAGGTGGCGAAAGAATAGTATTCCTGGGATTCTGGAATACTGAAATTGTGCGTTGCCTAGGGTCACTGTGCAGAGCCAAGGCCTTGTGTTTACTTTCCATTCTTGTTTTCCTCCCGGGCAGTAGGAAGCCTTCTTTCCCTTGCCTCCTTTGCATCTGAGTGGGGTCATATTAGTAGGATGACTAGTTCTGTTCAAGGCTACTTTTAGGCTTGAGGCCAAAGTGGGGGTGGGTGGGTAGGAGTGGGTGGGAAGAGACTGATACAATTGAGAAGCAGAATTCTCTCAAGATGATCCATCAAGATGAATGCACTAAGAAAAACAAATAATTGTCGGTTAACGCATGTATGTGGAATCTAGGAAAATGGTAGAGATGAACCTGTTTGCAGGGCAGGGAATAGAGACACAGATGTAGAGAAGGAACACGTGGACTTGGTGGGGGAAGAGGGGGAGGATGAATTCGGAGAGTAATGTTGATGCATATACACTGCTATGTATAAAATAGGTAACTAGTGGGAACCTGCCCTAAATTTACAGGAATCTGAGCTCGCAGCTCTCTGATGACCTGGAGGAATGGGGGTGGAGGGGAAGGAGGTCTTAGAGGAAGAGGATATATGTATACAAATGGCTGATTCACTTCCCTGTGCAGAAAAAAGTAACAGAATATAGTAAAGCAATTATATTCCAATAAACAAGAATAGGTGTCTGGCTGAAGGACAGTAAAGTAGACTCTCCCCCTTGTGCTATGAGGGTAGAATTTAGGAGACATCCGTATGATGCACAGTAGCTCCTGGTGGCACAGACACACATGTGTTCATTTGGGATGCACTGTATGTGGAAGAAGATCACTGTCGCCACACAGTGAAAGAGGGTGTGAAGACAGTGCCCTCAGAGTCTTACTGATGCTTCTTGTTGGAGAGACAAAAAAATATGCTGTAACACATAGATGTGGAACCGAGAAAAATGATACAGATAAACCTCTTTGCAGGGCAGGAATAGAGAGACAGATGTAGAAACCAGACATTCAGACACGATAGGAGAAGGAGTGCTCAGTTGCTAAGTCATCTCTGACTCTTTGCTACCCCCATGGACTGTAGCCTGCCAGGATCCTCTGTTCATGGGATATTCCAGGCAAGAATCATGGAGTGGGTTGCCATTTCCTTCTCCAGGGGGACGGTGAGGGTGGGATGAATGGGGAGATTAGGATTGACGTGTATACACTACTGGGTATACACAAGATAGATGGCTAGTGGGAAGCTGCTGTATAACACAGGGAGCTCAGCTCAGTGCTCCGTGATGACCTAGTGGGGTGGGGTGGGGGGAGTGGGAGGGTCGTCCAAGAGGGAGAGGATATACCATATACATAGGAGTGATTTGCTTCATTGTACAGCAGAAACTAGCACAACATTGTAAGACAACTATATCCCAATTTAAAAAAAAAAGAGTTTCTGAGATATTTTACAGAGATAAGCCAAAAATCATTTAGCTTAGAGAACTAAATAAAGCCCAACAAAGGGATCGAGAAGGTTAGGTTCCTCTCCCATCCTGAAAGTCCTTCATGTGACTTCCATCTCCGCACCACACCTGATTTTAAAACTAGCACATGTATGACATATAATACAACATTTATAAATTAAGGAAGCCCACCTCTTTTAAGTAATATTCTTTAAATCTCCATCTCTGACAGTCCTACTATTTGCAGGGTAACTGTAACAGGCGTATTTTTCAGAAAATAGTGAATAAAAACTGACAAGCTATCTGGGGAATCTGAATGTATAATTGATAGGGGCATAAATTAATATGATTAGGCCTTTATTGGGTGCAGTGGCTGCCAAACCTACAAAAGAGGCCTGGAATGAAACACGGCTATGGTCTCGGCACTGATAGACATCAATATGTAATGTGGATTATCTCAAACTTTCTCATGTGGGCTGCTGATGACAGTACTGAGCCTAATTGAAATTTTTATCTTTTCGTTGCATACAGACAGTTTTGGCTGGTCATTTTCTTTGGAAACAGGAGAAAACCAGGTGATAAAAAATAATCAAGGTTTTCAGTGAAGGTCTTAATAAAATCATTTAATGAAGGCTTTAGAAATTAGTGCTTTGTAAGTTGGAGAACCTAACTTCTGGAAATTCCTTTACATTATGGTTATTTAAATATTATTAAGCAGTCGTGTCCAACCAAAGTAACACAGAAGATTCGGTCATTTCTTCGGAAATTGATGGCATCTATATAAAATCATGGTTAATGGTTTAGCTGTTTTCGACACTTATAAAAACATTTCTTAATGCCTCTGATGAAATGCATCTTTGCAGAATGACATCTAAACAGGCTTTCCAGGTGGCTCAGTGGTAAAGAATCTGCCTGCCAATGCAGGAAATACAGGAGACACAGGTTAAGTCCATGGATAGGGAAGATCCCTGAAGAAGCAAATGACTACCCACTCCAGTATTCTTGCCTGAGAAATTCCATGGACAGAGAAGCCTGGTGGGCTACAGTCCATGGGGTCACAAAGAGTTGGACACACTGAGGGACTGAGCACACATTCACACCTATAAGTAACAAAATTAAAATAATTTCCCCATTCATTCTAAAAAACAAATTTACATGCTTAATAGTTAAACAGTTATCATCCCTGAGTACCACTATTTTTGCTAATATACCATTTTCCATTGTATATTTTAGATTGCAATGCTACGATCAAAAACAGATCAGAATTGTGATATTTCCAGAATGACATGTTAAGTTTCAGAGATCGAAGCACTTTCATCTGTAATTTTCCAGAACTTCCTCACTTTACAGCATGTATAATATTAGCCACATTTTATATCTGCCCTCGGCTGTAGTAAGTATAAGATGTGAAACAAGCTTGATATGATTTTGGGGAACATTTGTGTACTGCAACCAGAAAGGTCATATGTTTTATGTACTTTGTGATAAAAGTGAGTGTTGATATCTAGGGACTGGACAATGAAAACTAATGGGGCATTGGAACTTTCTTGGTGACCTCATGAAGCAATTTACGATCCTTTTATCACCCCCTAATACGATGTTGTCATAAAAATGATCTTTTAATTAAATGTAACAGGAAAACCCTGCACCCTCATTGGGGTGTTTCTGGTCCCGGCGAGTTAACATTTTTAATGGCATAGCATCAGCAGTCAGCAGTGTTGGATTTATAAAATGCCGTTCCTCTCGAGTACTTTCAAAGCTGTGATCCCTGTGACTGTATCTACCCAAGGGTCTGTGGTATAAAAGCAAAGCGGTTGAAAGAGTTGCTCGTGCAGAAAGGCAATGGAATATCACAGAAAGACAACTGGGTTGAAAAGAAACCTGGTCTGTCTCCTGTGAAATGTCCACTGTATGCTAGGCATTCCACCAAAAACTTTACCATTACCTCTATGTCATATTTCACCCTTATTCTCTGGAGAACTGGGTTCTTGCTCAGTCTCTGCCACTATTTGGTTGCATGATCTTAGGGTCATAGCTCTGATCTCAATTTTCTCTTCTGTATGTGGAGCGACAGAGTAAAGAATGGATCTGACTATTTGCGACCTCATGGACTGTAGCCCACCAAGCTCCTCTGTCCATGGAATTTTTCAGGCAAGAATCTAGGAGTGGGTTGCCATTTCCTTCACCAGGGGATCTTCCCAACCAAGGGATCAAACCCATGTCTCTTATGTCTCCTGCATTGAAAAGCAGATTCTTTACCACTGAGCCTCCTGCAGGGGGCCATAAGAATAAGACCACAGGCTTTCCAATTGCAGCATTAAATCTCTATACAAGAAATAAAAGAATGAGCATAGAAGAGAGAAAGAGAATCAGAGGAAAGGACATTATTGAAGTTTACCATGAACCATCTATGGTCCTGGGATCTGGAGACGGATGACCAAAATACAGTCCCTGATATTAAAAAACTCATAGTCCCATGAGAGAATGAATGCCATGTTAGCCTAAGAAAATGTATACTGGTGGGGGCAAGCACAGAGGGCTGTGGTATCAGACAAGGCGGTGCATCTCAAATGAAAAGTTGAGGGAAGGCTTTCAGAGGAGATAATGACTAGCGAAACCCTGAATAGTGACAAATGAGAGCTGGGTGAAGCGAGGAAGGACTAGCGTTCCAGGTGGAGGGAAGCCTCAGAGGGGTGAAATAGACTGGCTACAAGGCGCTGCAAGAGGTTTGCTGTGACTAGTGCATGAAGCACAAGGCTGTTAGTAAGAGGAGCAAACATTAGACATAAAGGGAACCCAATTCACAACAATTCTTGCAAGTTGGGCTCAGAAGCCTGGACTTTATCCTACAGGAAATAAAAAGCTGAAGACAGGTTGGATTGAGATTTAGAAAAAAATCAGCCTGGCTACAATAAAGGGTGGGGCTAGATCTCAACAGAGCAAAAACAGAGGTGGGGAGGTCAGTTAAGAAGCTACAGCAACTAGGGCAACATTTGTTGAAAGATGATCTGTCCCTGAACTGGAGAAATGGCCTGGGTGCTGAAAAGGAGGCAGGCATGAGAAATGTTTGGAAGCTGAAACCAGCAGGTCGTGGGCTTGACTGGATGGGAGATCAGTCTAAGAAGGGACAGTCTGGACCAAAGTGCTGACCAACTCCAGCAATTCAATGAAAACTAAAAGTCAGTTGTACTCAGTCACTCAGTCATGTTCAACTCTTTGTGACCCCATCAATTGTAGCCCGCCAGGCTTCTCTGTCCATGGAATTTTTCAGGCAAGAAGACCGGAGTGGGTAGCCATTTCCTTTTCCAGGGGATCTTCCTGATCCAGGGATCAAACCTGTGTCTCTTGCATCTCCTGCATCGGCAGGTGGATTCTTTACTACTGTGCTTCCTGGGAAGTCCGCATACTACCCTTGATCTTAGCCAAAAGGTCCTATGGAAAAATCTGTTAGATACTTGCTTTGTTACTGTGGTCTCAAAAAACTAAAAAAGTTGATAAACTGAAATCTTTCATCAAGTGCTCAGCATGGGCTTCCCTGTCACTTATCTTCCCCAGGAATCAGTCAGGGATAAAGAAAGTCATTTTTACCTCCCCTATGTAGCTAGAGAAATAGAAGTCCTAGATACTGGGTGATACAACAGGCGGATGCATGCAGAGAAAGAAGCCTGCTCACCCAGCTCCTAGTCCACATGGTTATTCCTTGCACAGTTCAGTTCAGTTCAGTCTCTCAGTCGTGTCCAACTCTTTGCGGCCCCATGAACTGCAGCACACCAGGCCTCCCTGTCCATCACCAACTCCCGGAATTTACCCAAACTCATGTCCGTTGAGTCGGTGATGCCATCGAACCATCTCATCCTCTGTTGTTCCCTTCTCCTCCTGCCTTCAATCTTTCCCAGCATCAGGGTCTTTTCAGATGAGTCAGTTCTTCGCACCAGGTGGCCGAAGTATTGGAGTTTCAGCTTCAACATCAGTCCTTCCAATGAACACCCAGGACTGATCTCCTTTAGGACTGACTGGTTGGATCTCCTTGCAGTCCAAGGGACTCTCAAGAGTCTTCTCCAACACCACAGTTCAAAAGCATCAATTCTTTGTTGTTCAGCTTTCTTTATAGTCCAACTCTCACATCCATACATGACCACTGGAAAAACCATAGCCTTGACTAGACAGAACTTTGTTGACAAAGTAATGTCTCTGCTTTTGAATATGCTATCTAGGTTGGTCATAACTTTCCTTCCAAGGAGTAAGTATCTTTTAATTTCATGGCTGCAGTCACCATCTGCATTTTGGATTCCAGAAAAGTAAAGTCAGCCACTGGTTCCACTGTTTCCCCATCTATTTCCCATGAAGTGATGGGACCAGATGCCATAATCTTAGTTTTTTTAATGCTGAGCATTAAGCCAAATTTGCACTCTCCACTTTCACCTTCATCAAGAGGCTCTTTAGTTCTTCTTCACTTTCTGCCATAAGGGTGGTGTCGTGTGCATATCTGAGGTTATTGATATTTCTTGCGGCAATCTTGATTCCAGCTTGTGCTTCTTCCAGTCCAGCATTTCTCATGATGTACTCTGCATATAACTTAAATAAGCAGGGTGACAATATACAGCTTTGACGTACTCCTTTTCCTACTTGGAACCAGTCTGTTGTTCCTTGCACAGCCTGCCTCCTTTGTGATAGAGGGACTTAAAGCAATTTTTTTTTCAATGTGTTGTTATTAGCATTCAAAAATTTTAGAATATTTAAATTCTCTTCTCTGATGACATACTGATTTACAGTCCATGGTTTTCCTTAGAGAAGTAATTGGCCTTTGAAATTTGTTTAAGCTCCTAAATATTCACATGAATAGGGAATACCAAGAGTAGCTACAGTACTATTTAAAAGCAGACCATTAACAGTATCAACACCCTTCAGCTTGAAAAGGTAGCCCAAATTAATCCATGATGGCACTCATTTCAGTGAGATGTGATTCATTCACAGGAGGATTCTTTTTTTTTGCCCATGCCACGTGGCATGTAGGATGTTAGTTCCCCAACCAAGAATTGAACCTGCACCCCCGCTGTGTTGGGAGCACAGAGTCTGAACCACTGAACTGCCAGGGAAGTCTCAGGATTCTTGACAGTAAAAATGACTCTTGATTTTCCATGGTGATTAGATAATTAGAAAAAACAAATAATCCCAGATCTCATTTTCACTAATATTTTCAACCTCCTTGTGTATCAGCCCTTTTATCAGGGCTGTGGGCAAATAGGAAAATAAACCTGCTTGAGTTTTATCTTTTTCCAGCTTCAAGACCTGTTGAAAATTTATTTCACTCTGGGACTCTGGGAAATATGGAACACAAAGACCTTGCAAATCAGCAAACAGGATGATATTTAGGAAAGACCATAAATTGCTTTCAGTAAGTCGCTGGTAAATCTGGTAATTTTGCACTGTATCTTTCCATCTTCTGAGGTATGAAATCCTAACAACTCAAATTGACATTCTCTCAGTCCCAGGTTAATAAAGGAATTGCTCAGGAACTGAGGTCAATTCCCCAAGAATTAAAACCAGGTAGGAAATAGCAAGATACCATAGGTAGAGCCACAGTGTTGGATCATGAATGTTAATAAAACAGTACATTTGATGCCTTGATATGTAAGTTTTATTCAGCACAAGTGTACTACTTTTCTCTCAGAATGAGAGTGACAAATGAATCTGAGAGGTTAAATAGTTCTCATAGGGACACTGTCTCTACTCTCACTGGTTCAGGCTACTATTACCTCTTGATTGGACTCTTCAGACACCTTCCTAACTTATCTATTTACTTCAGGAATACCAGTAGACTGCCTTGCCTTCTGTGCTGCTAAAATGATGAACCTACATGTCTTCACATTTCAATAGCTCCCTATAGTTGTACGATAAAATTCAAGTTCCTTTACTGCCATATAGCCCATTTCTGGTTCAGCCTCACGTCCCGCCACTTTCCTTCACCAACTCCAAATTCCAGTCAAGTTCAATCAACTGTAGGTCTTCAAAAATACTACTTTTGTTTATGCCTCCCCCAAACTGGCATAATGTCAGCCTACCAATCCATGAAAAATCAGCGAAAGGCTCACATCTGAGGCCAGTGATGTTGCATCATTCCTGAGAAAAGTTAAGAGCATGGGGGCCAGACAGATATAGGCTGGAATCCAGGCTACACGATTTGACTGGGTATATGACTTTGGAAGAACTACTGAAGTCTCTAACCAGAATCCTCACCAGAAAGAAGAGGATCACAATGATATCTATGTCACAGGGATATAGAAGGAATTAAAGAGCAAACATATGTAAAGCTTGTAGTACAGTGCCTGGCACTTTGTAAGTATTCAAAGTGTTAGATGTTACAGTGTAACAGGGAAGAACAAAACCTGACTCCATGTTGGGTCTGTTTCTTTTGCTTTAATCTTTGCTTTACATTGCTTTTGTTACTGTAATAAAAGGATGCTGTCTATCCCTAGAAGCATACATTACATAACAGCCAGTCTGGTGGGCTGCTGTCCATGGGGTTGCACAGAGTTGGACACTACTGAAGCGACTTAGCATGCATGTATGCATTGGAGAAGGAAATGGCAACCCACTCCAGTATTCCTGCCTGGAGAATCCCAGGGACAGAGGAGCCTGGTGGGCTGCCGTCTATGGGGTCGCACAGAGTTGGACACGACTGAAGTGACTTAGCAGCAGCAGCAGCAGCAGCCTGGGGAACCCTGCCCCTCTGCCTGAATGTGAAAGTGCCTTTGTTCAGCTCACAGGGAGGCATCCTGACCCTGCCCACCTGTGAACAGCTACAGGAAAGAAAAATTAACACATCCCTTCCCTTTTGCTGGCCAAGCCAGGAAAATTATGGAAGACTTATGGCCTTTTTACTTTACTTCCTTATCTCCTCCCCTTCTCTGTTCTAAAAAAGCAACTGGCATCCGGACCCTGATAAAATGGCACTCTAAGACTCTAGTCTGCCATCTTCTCGGAGGTTTGGCTTTCCAAGAAAGTCGCCATCCCCTGCCTGGTCTCCAGATTATTGGCTTGTCATGCGGCAAGCAGTCAGAGCTTGGACTCAGTGAACAACAGTAGTGCTGGGAGTAACTTTTAATTGTTCTTCATGTTTCCACCAAGGCCAAATGAGCAGTCTAGCAGCCGTATTCCTACACCTCTCTGGCTGTAATTGTTTAAATGTATGTGCCTGCTACCGGGCTCTGCAGAATCTGCGTACCCCACATGAAAGGATCAGGACCTGCCTTTGATAGAATTAATGAGGAAATTGAAAACCTTCACTCTACTGCTCCTGTAAATGTACAATAAGATATATATTTTTTTCACACCCATTTTAACTCAGGAAGGATTCCATATGACAGTTTATAGCACATTATCAATCTCACTTTTATTGGAAAATGGGTTTTAATTTTTTTTTCAAGAATATATGAAGGACAGCCAATGAGCCCATGTTTCACTTATTTGAATCACATATCCTACATTCTAGAAAATAATTATTTTGTGGCATTTTTTCTAGCAAATTATGTGGTGTCTTGACTGTGGCAGTGATGGTGTTGTTTTTAATCATATTCTCTGATCTTCCCTCCAGTTACTATTACTACTTTCTACTTACTACCTGTTCACTTTGGCTGTTCTGTCTCTTTCTGTCTTGTGTTTTAGTCAAGGGGTATGAGGTCTGAAAGGAGAAGGTGAAAGTGATCCCAAGAAGACACACACAGTAGTCACTGTTTGAAAGTGCCTAATCCACCACCTTGAGACAAAAGTTGATGTTTATTTTTTATTTCATGAATATCTAATTTTACAAGTAATAAAAAATAATGTTCATTGTATAAAAGCAACCACACAGAGACTAAAGCTCCCTAACCCATATTTTAGCATTTCTGTATGTATACATATATATTTAATAATGTTTTTTATTGATTATAATTCTTTTTTTGAGTGCTGAGCTTTTAGTACTCAACTATTTGTTTTAAAGATCTTTCCATGTCTTAATTTTGTTTTAAAATTTTGCATAGTATTCCATTATATAGCTATATTGTGATTTATTAACCATTCTACTATTGATGAATAGTTAGGTTATTTCCATTTTTGTGCTGCAATAATACCCTTATACACGTCTCTTTGTATACATGGATCTATATTTCTCTGGGAGTAGATGCTGAGAAGTGTAATTGCTGTGTCATACTACCTGGACTTAGAAAAAGAAATTTTATTCAATTGTTTTTTAATAAAAAACAAGCTTACAGTATAAAATCCAGATGTTGAAAAGTGCTATTTACCTTCCACTGTCTGGTATCTAGTCAAATAGTTCCCTCCCAGGGAGCAACCAGTAGTATTGTATTTTTTTTAATATGTCCTTTAAAAGATACTTTTTCATATTGAAGCAAATAATTAAGTAACTGTGTTTACATTGATGTGTATATTATGTAGCCCGCCAGGCTCCTTTGCCCATGCAGTTCTCCAGGCAAGAATATTGGAGTGGGCTACCAGTTCCTACTCCAGGGGATCTTTTTGACGTAGGGATCCAACCCATGTCTCCTGTGTCTCCTGTATTGGCAGGCAGGTTCTTTACCACTGAGCCACCTGAGAAGCCCCACTTCATTTTATGGGTGTACTATAATATGTTTAATGGTTCACTTATTGATGGTCATTTAGCTTTTTCCCAATATTTTATAAAAAATACTACAATGAATACATTTCTGAGTCAAGTATACATGCATTTATAGTCTTACAGTGAGTGAGTGAAGTCGCTCAGTTGTGTCCAACTCTTTGCGACCCCACAGACTGACTGTAGCTTACCAGGCTCCTCCGTCCATGGGATTTTCCAGGCAAGAATACTGGAGTGGGTTGCCATTGCCTTCTCCAGGGGATCTTCCAGCCCAGGGATTGAACCCGGGTCTCCCACATTGTAGGCAGACGCTTTACCATCTGAGCCACCAGGAACTCCCAAAATAGTCTTATAGGTGCAGTCAAATTTTCTTCTACCCTAGTTGCTTTGGGTTAAAATGTTAGTCCCTCAGGATGACTGTAAATTCCTTACCATTCCAACCATCAAGAGACAGTTTATTTCTCCAGCCTTTGGTTCTGTGAATTGTTTTTGCCCACTAGAATGCTGTAGAAGTAATACTGTGTCATTTTTAAAGCTGGGTCTAAGAGATCAACAGCTTTTTCTTTCTTAAGCTTGAAATGTTACTCTTATAAATGCTGGACAATAAGAAGTTCAAGCCAGATGGAGGAGAATCAAGGTAACCCCAGATGATCTGCCAGTCAGGCAGAACCAGCCAGATGAATCAGCTGTCTTGGGTTCCAGCCTAGTCAAGCCTTCAGATGAACTACCCTGGTTAGCCCAGTCAACCCTCAGAATCATGAGAAGTGATAAATGGTTGTTATTTTCAGCCACTAAGTTTTACTTTACTTTTTTCATTTTGTAATTGAAGTATAGTTGGGCGTCCCTGGTGGCTCAGATGCTAAAGAATCTGCCTGCAGTTGTGGGAGATCTGGGTTTGATCCCTGGGTTGGGAAGATTCCCTGGAGAAGGGCATGGCTACCTACTCCAGTATTCTTGCCTGGAGAATCCCATGGACAGAGGAGCCTGGTGGGCTACAGTCCATGGGGTCGCAAAGAGTCAGACACGACTGAAAGGCTCACTTTCATAGCTGAATTACACTGTTCTGTTAATTTCTGCTGTATAGTGAAGTGATTGGCATGCATACATCTCTATTAATGCATTTTTGAAATATTCTTTTCCATTATTATTTATCATAGGATATTGATTATAGTTCCCCGTGCTGTTCAGTAGGACCTTATTGTTTATCCATTCCGCATATAATGGCTTACATCTGCTAACCTCAGCCTCCCACTCCATCCAGCCCCCTCCCTCTTGGTAACCATCAGTCTGAGATGTCCGTGGTCCTGCTTCTGTTTCATAGATAGGTTTGGTTGTGTCATATTTTAGATTCCACAAAAAGTGATATCATATGTTATTGGTCTTTCTCTTTCTCACTTACTTCAGTTAGTATGATGATCTCTACTTGCATCCATGTTTCAGCCGCTAAACAGTGATTCTTAAATGTGAGAATGAACAGGATAAAAATGATATTTTCAAATTTAATCAATATATCATATTTGCATATCTAAAGCTATTAACTACTTCTCAAAAATCTTTTTCCCTGTCTACCAGTATTTCTCACATCCACTTGCCCCCTTACCCTACCATTCCTTTATGTATGTATTTCTATTCCTCATGTCTACTTCATCAGAATCTTGTAATATTTTCCCTAGAATTCTGAAATCTATTTTTGCCCCACACAATTCAAAATGGATGATTTCTGAGAGTCCGTGTGTTCAGCTCAGAACTTGGCAGGTCTCTAGGGAGCAGATTACCAAACACTACTGAAGTCCAAACTGAAACCCAGTTTCTTCCAGAATAATGACTCACAGTCTGGCTGCATGTGGGCACCTGCTGACCAGAGTTTCTTAGCTGAGGGTTCCCATGCAGGTTACCTTCAGGTGTCTGTCAGTTTTATTAAAAGTAGTCCCCATCACATCTTTGGGGATGAACATAAATCCCATATTTTTTTAGGAAGTCTCAGTTTATGCCTTTTATCTTTGGTACAATAATTCATTATGCACCTTTTCACTCTCAAAAGTATTTCAGTTTTTAAAATAAATCATATGATCATTCTAGGATGTATTGCAGAATACTTTCCAAGTTGCCGCAGAACTTACACACACACACAGATACACACACATACACACAGACAAACACACCCATGAATGTAGCAACTTAGGGTATTTGTTAGTAAATTCAAACCCAGTGTGCATTGCAACGATTCAAATTATTTAGTGATGATTCAATAACCATTCCATACTTGTTATCTTCCATATGTATTCTGTGAGTTTTACTCTCAAACTTAACTATACAGTTTTTTTTAAAATAAAAAATTACAAGCCTACTAAAGAGTATTTCTGTGAACCCAATTTAATATCATCAAGGAATATATTTTGAAACTAGAGAATGTCTCAACAAATAGATATTAATGGAGACCCATTCTCAAACTCCCATTGTGTTGTACAGGACCAGAAATGCTATACTGTGATCTGGGGTTCTAAAGATAATTAGGTATCAAAATAAGATTGAGAGAGAGAGAGAAAAAAATAAGAGCAGTGATGAAGTAAGTTCATATGCTTATTTGGGCCAAAGTACATGTACATACCCAGGTCAGAGAAGATTATGGGTCTAAGGCTGGGGCACAGGTATGTAAGAGGTGATACCTTTAACACATCAGCATGAGTAGGTCACTCAAACAAAGTCAGAAATCCAATAAAGCATCAGGAACCAACAATGTAGAAATACAGTGGAAATCAAGGAAAATCTAAGAACAAAAGCATTCTGCTCAAGTTTAACTGATTATGTCCCTCTCACTCTAGGAGAAGACTATTCCTGGTTGTTAGAGGACCAACTACGTACTGGAGGATGTAAGTAAAGACAGATAACATGGTTTGGATTGTCAGGGACCAGACACTGTTTTTACCAGAGGGAGTGTCTGGGAATAATTTTCTCTTATCAAGTATACTTTTACTAAACACTGGAACACCCTTTATATTCCAGGCATTGTGTTGGATGTAAAATGGAGAGGAAAAGAGGAAAAAATATAATTGTGATAATAAAAGGTCCGATCACTACTCTTAAGAGGTTTGTAGCCTGGTTCTTCATTTTTGGTTCCCTTCTGTTGCTATATTCATTTCAAGCACTACATGTTAATTGGATAGACATGGTACCCTTCTTAACAATTTAGTTTTTTAGTGAAATTTTGGGGAGCAACAGATATGTTTTGGTCATTGTCTTTGGTGCTAGGGCTAAAGCATTTTTCATTGTAAGCTAAAGCTCTAAAATAGTCTTTTAAGCACATTCTGAATACAAGCAGGTTGCTGTATTATTTAGTGAAAATGTTCATTTCGAGAGCTTTTTTTTTTTTCTAAAAAGCTCCAGACAATTACACATTCATCGCTTTCCTTAAGTGCTATCACTTACATAGCCTCTACATAGTATTTCAACATGAGGTTAATTGCAGCTAAAGAAAAGTTTATGATTAGTCCAGACAGGTATTTTTCTTCATTGTCTGATACCATAAATCCATTAAATTCCTATCCATCTTGTCATCCTCTCCTTGAAGACTGGGTTATATGACCTGCAATACTAGTTCAGTTTCGTGATGATAATTGTGATTGGCAGAGAGCTTTCAGAGTTGCAATAAATTTTGCCACAGGCAGAGAGGAATTTTGTACCAACCCAATTCCACTGTGAAATCAGATTTTTTAACTATCTTATTACTGGTGAATAGTTATCATTTGGAAGAAAGAACCATGGCTGTGTTCTGGCTTTAATAATTGCAGTAATTTGCTTTGGAAGATCAAGTTTGAAGCAGCTTGAGATACGTGGCTTTTCTTTGCATTTTTGGAGGGCTGAAGCACACTGCCTTCCACCCCCTATCCTGGAGTTCGTCTGCATCCTTGGATTGTTTTTTGCCTCGTTTTCGTAGCCCGTGGATAATCCTGGAATATGGGAAAAGTTGTGGTGCTCTTGTCATAGGAAGTTGACAGCACATTTTCTTCTACTCTATTTTTGTCTTTCTGAAAAAAAAAAAAAAAGACAGAGTTTAGGGACTCTGCAGTGTTTGTATATGCGTGTGTGTGCACGTGTGTGTGTATATAAACAAGAAGCCCACATACACATGATACATGTGTTCCTCCTTGAAATTTCAGTTGTTGACATGCTGGAAAAATTGGGTACGTAAATTATTTCTGCCCCCAGGCACTTTAACTTGAACGGCCAACACTTACTCACTGGTCACCATAGGTCTCCCTGTCCTTGGCAGCCTTACAGGGGTAATATTTTTTAACATGGTTGAACAGTTCTTGGAAATTTCTCCAATGTATTAAGCATGAACAAGCCTTTCTTCAACATCAGGCTTGCATGTCTTCCCTCCGCATTTATTTCTCTACAACCAACATATTTATTGGGGCCATTATGAGAAAAATCTCCCTCTCCATAAATGTTTGTCTTCCCCTTTGTCCCTTTTATAGGATAGTGAAGACGTGATGGAGGATCTTGCTGGATGATGGTATGTGTGTGTTTGAAGGGGAACTCCCTCTCGGTGAACTGTCTCCACGAAGTGTTCTTTCAAAACCCAGGCAGTAGGTTTGGGAAGTTTGCTTTGGGGTGACAGATGCACTAAGTAACGAAATAGGTGATAAACAGGGCTTATGACATCAGTAAAAAGTGGAGTATTCTCTGTACCAGCATTTGCAAAGGATTTCATTTACCACACCCATGAATGTCACTAAAATATATCTAGGATCTAATACTTTAACTGATCACCTTCTGGCCAAATAGCCATCTAAGAGCAGTTTAAATTATGGCATTCAGGTAAACAAATGCTCAGATATTCATTCACTCTGCAAAATTTTTGTCATTGTAGACCAGATGGCTCAGTGGGAAAGAATCTGCCTGCCAGTGCAGCGGACTCGGGTTTGATCCCTGGGTTGGGAAGATCCCCTGGACAAGGACATGACCACCCACTCCAGTATTCTTGTCTGGAGAATCCCATGGACAGAGGAGCCTGCCAGGCTACAGTCCACGTGGTCTCAAAGAGTTGGAAACGACTCAGCAACTGAACAGCAAGACACAGTCAAAGGAAAATAATCAAATTTTCTGACACTCGTCAAGAGTAGTTATCTCTGTGCACAGGACAGTGTTGCCAGGACCATCTAATGTGTCTGTTTTCATGGCTTCTTGGTTCATAATTAAACTAAAATTCAGGGTACTTTTGTCTCCTGTTTGTGCAAATGGCTGCCATTGAAGATGCTGTGGCATCTAGGGTGACAGCTGGATAATATAAGGATGTGTTTTCTACTGTGCCCTTACATAGGGAAAGCAGAGACCTACAGCTTATAACTATTCCAGCCAATCCCTACTTTTATTTTGGCAAGTCTGGAATTCATCCCTCTTCTAGAGAACTTGCTTACTATATACTGGATGCCAAAGGCATAAGGCAGGGAGGAAATATCTTTACATTAAGTTCCACATTAAGACATCACACAATCTCCAGTTAGTCTGCTGGGGAACTGGACTTGTGGGGTCAGAGATCAAAGGTCCATCATCATGGTTGTGATTTATCAGGTGAATTTGGGGTACACCTCCCCCCTCATGTTTACAATCACATTCCATCAGCTTCAGTTAGGAAGGAGACAATCCAAGTGCATTTCTTGGGGGATGTTTCTCAGAAAGCCAGTGACCTGGTGAACCCTCATATTGGCAGCCTCCGTGAAAGCCATGGAGACCAGATGACCCACTTCTGTCTTCAAAGCAAGGCTGAGGGACCATGAGAACAGAGATCCATCCCAGGCTCTGGCAGCTGCAGCTGCCTCACGGGCAGGTCTATTTCTAGGGAAATTTAGAAGATTCTATTTTCAGTCCTCTTACCTTCAGTGTATAACTATACTGTTGCCTTTGAAGGCATGAGATCAGATTCTGAGTCCTAGAGAGAGCCTCTCTAGTTTAATGTATTTTAAAACAGGCTGAATTTGGGCACATACCCTACCTAGTAAGCTCTCCTTTTTCTGGAACTAACAGTCACCACAGGAGTTATTTGCATGGAAGATTTGTTTATGAATGTATTTTGTTTATCTTTTAATACTTTAACTTTTTTTTTTGGCCCTGGGGCACACAGGATCTTAGTTCTCTGACCAGGGGTGGAACCTATACTCCCTGCAGTGGAAGCATGGAGTCCCAGCCACTGGACTGTCAGGGAAGTCCCTAATGCTTTAACTTTTTAGTAATTGAGATAAAATTTGTAAATGTGAAGTGTGTAGTCTTAAGTGTAGAATACCACTCAATGACTTATGACAGATGTATGCTCTTGCATACATGCTAAGTCATTTCAGCCATGCCTAACTCTTTGTGACCCTATGGACCGTAACACACCAGGATCCTCTGTCCTTGGGAATCTCTAGGCAAGAATACTGGAGTGGGTTGTCATGCCCTCCTCCAGGGGATCTTCTCAACCCAGGAATCGAACCTGAGTTTCTTATGTCTCCTGCATTGGTAGGTGGGTTCTTTATCACTCACGCCACACAGGAAGCCCTGCACTTGTATAACGTAGCCAGATCGAGATATAGAACATTTCCATCAATCCAGAAAATCACCTTGTGCTCCCTTCCACTCTCTTCCCCACCATCAGCAACCACTCTTAGTTTCTAACAGTGCCTGTTCTTGACCTTCATATAAATATTACCTCACAGTATATGCTCTTGCTTCTGACGCTTTTTGCTCAACACAATGCTTTAGAGACTTATTTACCTTGTTGAGTGTATCAGTAGTTCATACTTTCTTGTGACTAAATTGGATTGCATTGTATGACTATAATACAGTTTATTTATTCATTTTGCTATTACTGCTTTGTTTATAGTGGTTGTCTATTGTAAAGAAAGCTACTATGTACAGTCTTGTAGAAGTCTTTTTGTGAATATATGTTCATATTTACCTTAGTATATATAGAGAGAGAGCAGAAATTCTGAGCAATATATATCAAGGAATAGAAATGGTATAGGTTAAGCTTTTTGAAAGTAATGAAAGTGTTAGTCACTCAGTCTGACTTTTAGATACCAGGTGGACTATAGCCCACCAGGCTCCTCTGTCCATAGAATTCTCCAGGCAAGAATACTGGAGTAGTTAGCTATTTCCTTCTCAAGGTCTCCCTGGGTCTCCCTCACTGCAGGCAGATTCTTTGCTATCTGAGCCACCAGGGAAGCCCAGAGCTTTATATCTTTACATATATCTTTATATCTATATCTCTTTTCAACCCAGGGACTGTAGCCTGCCAGGCCCCTCTGTCCATGGGCTTCTCCAGGCAAGAATACTGGAGTGGGTTGCCATGCCCTTCTCCAGGGGATCTTCCCAACCCAGGGATCAAACCCAGGTCTTCTGCACTTCACGCAGATTCTTTACTGTCTGAGTTACCAGGGAAGCCCATGAATACTGGAGTGGGTAGCTTATCCCTTCTCCAGGGGATCTTCCTGACCCAGGAATCAAATGGAGGTGTCCTGCATTACAGGCAGATTCTTTACCAGCTGAACTACAAGCAAAGCCCATATATATGTACATGTACTTTATATGTATATATATATACATATATATGCAGAGGTGTGTGTGTGTGTGTGTGTGTGTGTGTGTGCTATTTTGTTTACTGTTAATTTATAGTAAATTTTGAAATCAGGTAGAGTGAGACTTTAAAATATGTTCTTTTTCAAGATTATTTTGACAATTCCAAGTCTTTGCATTCTCATTAAACTTTTAGAATCAACTTGTCAATTTCTACTAAAAAAAAAGCCTGATGGGATTTTGATTGGTATTGCATGGAATCCATACATCAATTTTCCAAGAATTAATACTTCAATAATATTGATTCTTCCAGGTTATGAACATGGTATGTCTCTCTACTTATTAAGGCCTTCCTTAGGCCTTAATTTGTCTCAGTTTTGTTGTGTAACTTCAACTGGAGAAGTACTACATGTATCTTTTCAAAGATGATTTCTAAATACATTTTTTAATGTTACTGTAGATGGAAACTTAAAATTTCATTTTCTAATGATTTGCTGCTAGTGTAGAGAAATACCATTTTTGTGTGTGTGTATTGATTTTGTATACTACAACTTGCTGAATTCGTTATTAGTTTCATAAGATGTGATTTTTAAGGCAGATTCTCAGTTCTTTCTATGGATGTGATTATGTCGTTTGCGAGTGAAGACAGTTTTACTTTTTCAGTTTTAGTCTGTGTCCCTCCTTTTGTTTTTCCCCTTGCTTTGTTGCACTGGCTAGAACGTCAATATGATGATGAAAAGCAGTGATGACTTGCTTTCCTTGTGTCTGTCTTTATGGGGACAGTGTTTGATATTTCACTTTTGCACACTGTTAGCAAAAGATTTTTCATGATGCCCTTTATCAGACAGAAAATTCCTTCCTATTTTTAAACTTGCCAAGATTTTTTTTTTTTTTGGTCTGTCTTAAATCATGAAGAGGTGTATAATTTTGTCAATTTTTTTCTACATCTGTTGAAATTATCATATTAATCATGTTATCCCCTTTTCTTACTGATGGTCTAAATTACACTAGCTAATTTCCAAATGTTAAACCAGTTTTTAAAATTTCTGGAATAAACCCCAGCTGGTTATTATGTATAATTTTTTCATGTAATTCTGATTTCAGTTTGCTAGGAATGTGCTAAGGACTTTTTAATTTATGTTCATGAGAGATATTGGCCTGTAATTTTCTTTTCTTATAATGTCTTTGGCAAATTGTGTCCCAGGGTTGTCCTGACCTGATAAAATGTGTTGGGAAATGTTCCCTTCTCTGTTTCCCCAAAACATCTGTGTAAGAACGTATTATTTTTTTTCGGAAATTTTAGATAGAATTCACAAGTGAAACAATCTGGGCTTAGATTGTTTATTTGTGGGAAGAGTATTTATCACACATTCAGTTTCTTTCGTTGGTATTAGTCTATTCAGAGTTCGATATTATGTTTTTTCAAGTAATTTTTCTATTTTATATAAGTTGTAAAATTTATGGGCATTAAATTATTTATAGTATTTGCCTTATGATTATAATATCTGTAAATGTATATGTCAGTTCTTTTCTTATACTGAAATTTGTATTTTTTATTCTTGATCAGTCTTGCTAAGGCTTTATAATTTTAATTGTCTTGTATGAATCAATTTTTTACATTTTTTTGGTTGTTTAGTGTTTCACCCCTTTCCTGTATTAAGGTTATTATTTATCTCCTTTATTTCCCGTGGCTTTAATTTCTTTCTTTGCCTACTTTTGTAATGTGGAAGGTTAGTTTATTAATTATACATTTTTCTTCTTTTATATGAAAAGCATTGAAAGCTGTAAATTTTCTTCAAATCACTCTTTTAGCTGAATTCTCCAATTTTTGTGTAATATAAAATTGATTATCTTAACTATTCTTAAGTATGCAGTTCCATAGTGTTAAGTATATCCAATTGTTTGTGTGACCAATCACTAAACTCTTTTCATCTTGCAAAACTGAAACTTTATACTCACTGGACAATTACCCCTTCCCCATTCCCTTGTCTAGCAACAAGGATGGTTCCCCGTGTCTAGCAGCCATCATTCTGCTTTCCATCGCTATATATTTAACTACTCTGGGAACCTTGCATGAGTGGAATTATCCAGTGTTTAGCTTTTCGTGACTGACATTCACTTAGCATGATGTTCTTAAGGTTCACTGATGTCATAGCAAATATGAAAATTTTTCTTCCTTTTTAAGGCTGAATAATATTCCATTGGGCTACACTGGTAGCTAATTTTGGTGTTGACCATCTGGTGATGTCCATGTGTAGAGTCTTCTCTTGTGTTGTTGGAAGAGGGTGTTTGTTATGATCAGTGCATTTTCTTGGCAAAACTCTATTAGTCTTTGCCCTGCTTCATTCCGTATTCCAAGGCCAAATTTGCCTGTTACTCCAGGTGTTTCTTGACTTCCTATTTCTGCATTCCAGTCCCCTATAATGAAAAGGACATCTTTTTTGGGTGTTAGTTCTAAAAGGCCTTGTAGGTCTTCATAGAACCGTTCAACTTCAGCTTCTTCAGCGTTACTGGTTGGGGCATAGACTTGGATTACTGTGATATTGAATGGTTTGCCTTGGAAATGAACAGAGATCATTCTGTCGTTTTTGAGATTGCATCCAAGTACTGCATTTCAGACTCTTTTGTTGACTATGATGGCTACTCCATTTCTTCTAAGGGATTCCTGCCCGCAGTAGTAGATATAATGGTCATCTGAGTTAAATTCACCCATTCCAGTCCATTTCAGTTCGCTGATTCCTAGAATGTTGACATTCACTCTTGCCATCTCTTGTTTGACCACTTCCAATTTGCCTTGATTCATGGACCTGACATTCCAGGTTCCTATGCAATATTGCTCTTTACAGCATCGGACCTTGCTTCTATCACCAGTCACATCCACAGCTGGGTATTGTTTTTGCTTTGGCTCCATCCCTTCATTCTTTCTGAAGTTATTTCTCCACTGATCTCCAGTAGCGTATTGGGCACCTACTGACCTGGGAAGTTTCTCTTTAAGTATCCTATCATTTTGCCTTTTCATACTGTTCATGGGGTTCTCAAGGCAAGAATACTGAAGTGGTTTGCCATTCCCTTCTCCAGTGGACCACTGGACAGAATCCACATTCTGTCAGATCTCTCCACCATGACCCACCCATCTTGGGTTGCCCCACGGGCATGGCTTAGTTTCCTTGAGTTAGACAAGGCTATGGTCCTAGTGTGATTAGATTGACTAGTTTTCTGTGATTATGGTTTCAGTGTGTCTGCCCTGATGCCCTCTTGCAACACCTACCATCTTACACATGGACATCACCAGATGGTCAATACCAAAATCAGATTGATTGTATTCTTTACAGCCAAAGAAGTACAAGCTCTATACAGTCAGCAAAAACAAGACCAGGAGCTGACTGTGGCTCAGATCATGAACTCCTTGTTGCCAAATTCAGACTTAAATTGAAGAAAGTAGGGAAAACCACTAGACCATTCAGGGATGACCTAAACCAAATCCCTTATGATTATACAGTGGAAGTGAGAAATAGATTTAAGGGCCTAGATCTGATAGACAGAGTGCCTGATGAACTATGGAATGAGGTTCACGACATTGTGCAGGAGACAGGGATCAAGACCATCCCCGTGGAAAAGAAATGCAAAAAAAGCAAAATGGCTGTCTGGGGAGGCCTTACAAATAGCTGTGAAAAGAAGAGAAGCGAAAAGCAAAGGAGCAAAGGAAAGATATAAGCATCTGAGTGCAGAGTTCCAAAGAATAGCAAGAAGAGATAAGAAAGCCTTCTTCAGCGATCAATGCAAAGAAATAGACGAAAACAACAGAATGGGAAAGACTAGAGATCTCTTCAAGAAAATTAGAGATACCAAGGAAACATTTCATGCAAAGATGGGCACAATAAAGGACAGAAATGGTATGGGCCTAACAGAAGCAGAAGATATTAGGAAGAGATGGCAAGAATACACAGAAGAACTGTACAAAAAAGATCTTCACGACCCAGATAATCACAATGGTGTGATCACTGACCTAGAGCCAGACATCCTGGAATGTGAAGTCAAGTGGGCCCTAGAAAGCATCACTACGAACAAAGCTAGTGGAGGTGATGGAATTCCAGTTGAGCTATTTCAAATCCTGAAAGATGATGCTGTGAAAGTGTTGCACGCAATATGCCAGCAAGTTTGGAAAACTCAGCAGTGGCCACAGGACTGGAGAAGGTCAGTTTTCACTCCAATCCCAAAGAAAGGCAACGCCAAAGAATGTTCAAACTACCGCACAATTGCACTCATCTCACACGCTAGTAAAGTAATGCTCAAAATTCTCCAAGCCAGGCTTCAGCAATATGTGAACCGTGAACTTCCTGATGTTCAAGCTGGTTTTAGAAAAGGCAGAGGAACCAGAGATCAAATTGCCAACATCGGCTGGATCATGGAAAAAGCAAGAGAGTTCCAGAAAAGCATCTATTTCTGCATTATTGACTATGTCAAAGCCTTTGACTGTGTGGATCACAATAAACTGTGGAAAATTCTGAAAGAGATGGGAATCCCAGACCACCTGATCTGCCTCTTAAGAAATTTGTATGAAGGTCAGGAAGCAACAGTTAGAACTGGACATGGAACAACAGACTGGTTCCAAATAGGAAAAGGAGTACGTCAAGGCTGTATATTGTCACCCTGCTTATTTAACTTATATGCAGAGTACATCATGAGAAATGCTGGACTGGAAGAAACACAAGCTGGAATCAAGATTGCTGGGAGAAATATCAATAACCTCAGATATGCAGATGACACCACCCTTATGGCAGAAAGTGAAGAGGAACTCAAAAGCCTCTTGATGAAAGTGAAAGTGGAGAGTGAAGAAGTTGGCTTAAAGCTCAACATTCAGAAAATGAAGATCATGGCATCCGGTCCCATCACTTCACGGGAAAATAGATGGGAAAACAGTGGAAACAGTGTCAGACTTTATTTTTGGGGGCTCCAAAACCACTGCAGATGGTGATTGCAGCCATGAAATTAAAAGATGCTTACTCCTTGGAAGGAAAGTTATGACCAACCTAGATAGCATATTCAAAAGCAGAGACATTGCTTTGCCAACAAAGGTTCGTCTAGTCAAGGCTATGGTTTTTCCTGTGGTCATGTGTGGATGTGAGAGTTGGACTGTGAAGAAGGCTGAGCGCCAAAGAATTGATGCCTTTGAACTGTGGTGTTGGAGAAGACTCTTGAGAGTCCCTTGGACTGCAAGGAGATCCAACCAGTCCATTCTGAAGGAGATCAGCCCTGGGATTTCTTTGGAACAAATGATGCTAAAGCTGAAACTCCAGTACTTTGGCCACCTTATGTGAAGAGTTGACTCATTGGAAAAGACTCTGATGCTGGGAGAGGTTGGGGGCAGGAGGAGAAGGGGACGACAGAGGATGAGATGGCTGGATGGCATCACTGACTCGATGGACATGAGTCTCAGTGAACTCCGGGAGTTGGTGATGGACAGGGAGGCCTGGTGAGCTGCGATTCATGGGGTCACAAAGAGTCGGACATGACTGAGTGACTGAACTGAACTGAACTGACACTGGTAGCTCAGGTGGTAAAGAAACTGCCTGCAATGTGGGACACCTGGGTTTGGTCCCTCGGTTGGGAAGATCCCCTGGAGAAGGGAATGGCAACCCATTACAGTATTCTCACCTGGAGTATTCCATGGACAGAGCAGCCTGGCAGGCTACAGTTCATGAGGCTGCAAAGAGGTGGATCTGACTAAGCAACCAACCCACACACAATATTCCATTCTATGTATATACCATGTCCAAATGATGGCCTGAGTGATGAGACCATAGGTCCCTGAACATGGAGGATAATTCATTTTTATAGTTCATGATTTATCAAATTTGATAATTAATTTTCAATCTCTTTTCACTGTTTTCTTTGGATTAGGTCTACCATCAACTCCAGTAATCCTTTATATTGTAATTTTCATTTTTTCTTTGGTCCATGCAATAGTTTTCTTTCTTTTTTTTTTTAATTTTATTTTATTTTTAAACTTTACAATATTGTATTAGTTTTGCCAAATACCGAAATGAATCCGCCACAGGTATACCTGTGCTCCCTATCCTGAACCCTCCTCCCTCCTCCCTCCCCATACCCTCCCTCTGGGTCGTCCCAGTGCACCAGCCCCAAGCATCCAGTATTGTGCATTGAACCTGGACTGGCGACTCATTTCATACATGATATTATACATGCTTCAATGCCATTCTCCCAAATCTCCCCACCCTCTCCCTCTCCCACAGAGTCCATAAGACTGATCTGTACGTCAGTGTCTCTTTTGCTGTCTCGTACACAGGGTTATTGTTACCATCTTTCTAAATTCCATATATATGCGTTAGTATACTGTACTGGTGTTTTTCTTTCTGGCTTACTTCACTCTGTATAATAGGTTCCAGTTTCATCCATCTCATTAGAACTGATTCAAATGTATTCTTTTTAATGGCTGAGTAATACTCCATTGTGTATATGTACCACAGCTTTCTTATCCATTCATCTGCTGATGGGCATCTAGGTTGCTTCCATGTCCTGGCTATTATAAACAGTGCTGCGATGAACCTTGGGATACACGTGTCTCTTTCCCTTCTGGTTTCCTCAATGTGTATGCCCAGCAGTGGTAATTTTATTTTTCCTTTCAATTCTAGAATTTCCCTTTGGTTCTTTATGAAGTTTCCATTTTTTTTCTGGATTTTTTTCTGTTATTCCTTATGACCTTTCCCTTTACGTCCTTGATTATATTTATAATTTTTTTTCTTTTTTTAACCACAACCTGAAGACCACATGATTTTGTTCCCTGAACAGAAATCAGATCCATGCCCCCTGCAGTGGGAGTGTGTAGTCCTAAACACTGAACTGCCAAGGAATTCCTATAAAGTTTTCTGTATATATCTTTTTTGCTAATTCTACTACCTGCTTATTTTCAGTTTTTTTTTTTCTTAAATATGGGTCACATTTTCCTGCTTCTTTGAATATCTAGTAATTATTATTGTTTGCTGAACAGTGTAAAAAATACATTGTATAGGGTGGATAGTGTCCTCTTTCTTTAAAATGGTTATGTAGTGTTCTGTGAGATCCTTTTGATTCCATAATAATGGATTTTATTCTTTGTTAGAGCAGGTGTTGATCAGTAAGCTAGTGGCACTGAATTATATGAAATACTCTACATGGCTGGGGTTACCCCAGCCTCAGTGACCGGGGAGAAGTTTAGGACATTATTTGGTGACAAGATTGTAGTTAAACTAATATCAGTTTTTTATCTTTTCATTGGTAAAGTTTAAATACAAAGAAGTGAGTCATCACAGAGCACCGAGCTGAGCTCCCTGTGCTATACAACAGGTTCCCGCTGCAATCTAGTTTATGCATTATGGTGTATATATATTAGTTCTACTCTCTTAATTCCTCCCACCCTTTTCTTACCTGCTCCTGTTGTCCACAGCTCTGCTCTCTACCTCTGTGTCTCTATTTCTGCCCTGCAAATAGGTTCATCAGTTCCAGATATGATACACAGATATAATGGAACATTACTCAGCTGTAAAAAGGAACAAAATAAGGTTATTTGCAGTGATGTGGATAACCTAGATCTGTCTTACAGAGTGAAGTAAGTCAGATAGAGAAAAACAAATATTGTATATTAAGGTATAGACATGGAATCTAGAAAATGGTATATGGTTTAACTTTAACTATTAAAAGAAATATGGCCTTATTTGCTATAAGCTTTGAGTCAAATGTACATATATAATTTTTTTCTTATAAAAGTTACCTCAAATGTTTTCATCTGTTATAAATGTTCTTCATATATATATATAGTCATATAGTCACATTTTACAGTTGATGGCTACATAATATCCTATTGCATAACTATACTGGATTTTACATAACCAATTCTTAATAGCTGTGCATTAAATTATAATAAATTTTGAGTTATCTTTAAACAGCTCAGCCATAAAATTCCTTGTATTAACACTACAAGTATGTATCACTTTGCTAGGACTGCCATGACAAAATACCACAGGCAGAGAGGCTTAAACAATAGAAATGTCTTCTCTTATACTTCTGGAGGTTAGAAGTCTAAGATCAAGAGGTTGGCAGGCTTGGTTGCTCTGGAGGCCTTTCTCTTCAGCTTTCAGATGGCTGCCTTTCTGCTTTGCCCTCATATGACCCTTTCTCTGTTCATGGGTGTCACCAGTGTCTCTCCCTCTGCTTATAGCATTGGATTAGGTTATACTCATATGACCTCATTTAACTTTATTATCTCTTCAAAGACCCTATCTCCAAATACCATCACATTCTAACATACTCAAGGTTACCACTTCAACATATGAATTTTGGGGGAACGTGTGCGTGCATGCTCAGTCGCTCAATCGTGTCCAACTCTGCAACCCCGTGGACTATAGTCCACCAGGCTGCTCTGTCCATGAGATTTTCCAGGCAAGAATACTGGAGTGGGTTGCCGTTTCCCCCTGCAAGAGATCTTCCCGACCCAGGGATCAAACCTGTGTCTCCTGCGTTGGCAGGCGGCTTCTTTACCACTGAACCACCTGGGAAGCCCAACATAAGCATTTTGGAAAAACACAATATATGAAAGCCCATATTTAAAACTTAGAAGTCAGTCCCAGTAGTGCTCAGTAAACATTTTCACTGGTTTTGTGGACTGGCTTGCCACGAATCTCATGGACAGAGGAGCCTGGTAGTCTACTGTCCATGGGGACGCAGAACCAGACACGACTGAGTAACTTTACTTACTTACTTTTGCCATGAATAATGCTCCTCACCCCCACTGCAAGCGTTATAACTAACACTTCACACAAAGAGCCAGTCCTGACTTCCCAGTACCCTTAGGAAGGTGGAGGGGGAAAGTGGAAAATCTGTGGCCGCTTCCATATGTATACTTAGTGAAAACGAGTGGTTTCCCACTGTGCTAGGTCATCCCCTGGCACTTTTGTTATGCTATCTCAGCTGTCTAGCACAAGCACCTCCACTTGTGTTGGGGTAGGGGAAGGAAGTAATAGGAGCAAGGCAGGAACATTCACTTGAGTGTTAACTGTCAGCACGATTACCCCTTTCCATCTGGGTACTAGAGTATCCCGTACCATAGGTCTTGACTGTCTGCTTGCATCCACAGCTTTTAATTCAAAAGGAGATGCACAGTGGTAGAGTTGTTGAATTAAGAAATTCTACTAACCGTAAGGACTTACTGTGCTCAGAAATTACCCTTCCCCAAGACAGTTCAGGCTTTGAAATGAAACCAGATTATTTTCTTTTACCAGCTATTTTAGCCCTCATTTCTGCCCAGTGGTCTCAACACTGTGCTGTATCAATATGATCCAGCTTGGTGTGGTTTTCAGTTTTGTTTTGTCATTTTCTGTTTTTTGGCAGTGTACAGCAGGGAAATTCTCTCTTTATATGTGGATATGTCGGGCTTCCCAGCTGGCATGGTGGTAAAGAATCCATCTGCCATTGCAGGAGACACAAGAGACACAGGTTCAATCCCTGGGTTGGGAAGATGCCCCGGAGCAGGAAATGGCAACCCATGCTGGTATTCTTGCTGGAAAATCCCATGGACAGAGGAGCCTGGCGGCCTGCAGTCCACAGGGTTGCAAAGAGTCAGATACAACTGAGCACAGACAGACACATGTGAATATGTCATCATTGCTGAATGATACCACAGGTACATTGCTACTAATAAATCTTATTTGATGAGGGATTAGGTAGAAACCAATGATTTGGGGGGCAGAGGATGTAGGGACATTTTTGGATTATCATGTTTCCATCAGCTTTAATAAAAAAAGTTTTTCTTTATGTTCCTGATGTGAGGACAAAGGGTAAAATTAATGAAGCTCTAAATCAAATGACAGCCCTTCCAGGTATGTCTTCTCATTTCACTAGTGAAGTGAGGAAATCCTGAAGTGAAGCCTGTTTCTTGCCAAAGTGTAGCTGACAATCTTTAAATGTCAAAAAGTTAAAAAAAAAAACAACTATTTTCAGGTATGCCAACCAGTGACTTATTTGAAATGCTAGTTGAATTATTGGGAATGCCACCGTTTTTGTGGTTTTCCTTTCAGTTTCCATTCTTTATAGTACATTTTCACGGCTCAATTACCAGACCAATTATACTTTTCTCTTTTTATTTGTTCTTTTTTATTGCCACCCAGGACAGAAGAAAAAAAAGAACATTGGTGACAGTCATCTCATTTATGGAAGGCTTTCAACGTTCCTGATTAGAATGCTCTTCAGCAAGTCGACTTGCCAATGACATACTATAAAAACAGCTTTTCTGATTAGAATCTTCATGCAATGGAGATATTTCTCACTAATGGAAATATACAAATGTGAGCTGACTCTCTGAGTAAGGGAGAAGAGGTCTGCTTGAGGAGTGAGTTTCAGGCTCATTGTTTCTTTTTTAAAGATTTTTATCATTGATTTGGAGAATGGAGTATGCTCCTGGATATTATGGAAAAGCAATTAAAATTTAAAATTACACAGGTTCTTAACACATAGTTAAAAGTAGCAGTTGAAAATTCAGGATGTCTGAATTAGATTGCAGTATGGGTAATCATATTAAGTTTATTCTGAAAGAGACCTGAAATACATATATATATATATATACACATTTATATAAATGTATATATACACACATACATATCCTAGTCAATTCAATGATCATGGACAAGTATAGTATGAGCACTGAAATCTCAGAATCATAAAATTAAGACCAAGTATAATGATAGCCTGAGGAGGGCATGGCAACCCACTCCAGTGCTCTTGCCTGGAGAATCCCATGGACAGTGGAGCCTGGTGGGCTATGGTCCACAGGGTCGCAAAGAGTCAGACGTGACTTAGTGACTTAGCACACACATGCATCACATTGGTAGCACACAGAGAGGAAAATATCCATATAGGCTGGAAAGAAGGATTACAGTCACTTCTAATGAGGTGATGACTTTTTATGAAGATCACATAAGAGTATAAACCCATGTTTAGAAGTTTATTTAAAATATTATATTTTTACTGTTAAACACTGCATGTTTTCTAAGATACTTTGGCCCCCTAATGCCAAGAGTTGACTCATTAGAAAAACCCCTGATGCTGGGAAAGACTGAAGGCGGGAGGAGAAGGGAACAACAGAAGACGAGATGGTTAGATGGCATCACTGACTCTATGGGCATGAGTTTGAGCAAGCTCTGGGAGATGGTGAAGGACAGGGAAGCCTGGCTTCCTACAGTCCATGGGGTCGCAAAGAGTCAGACACGATTGAGCGACTGAACAACAACAACAGTAGATGCCAGACTGGTCATGAAGTGAAAAAGTCAAAGTGTTAGTAGCTCACCTGTGTTCAACTTTTTAAGACCCCAAGGAACGTAGCCTGCCAGGCTCCTCTGTCCATGGAATTCTCCAGGCAAGAATACTGGAGTGAGTAGCCATGCCCTTCTCCAGGGTATCTTCCAAAGCCAGGTTTTGAACTCGGGTCTCTCACACTACAGGCAGATTCTTTACCATCTGAACCACCAGCCTTTTCCTAGAGCATGGACTGTTGGATTCCTTTTCCTGTAAGTGTAGTCCTGTGTCAAGCTCTTGGGAAAATCAGTGTCCCATCCCTACAGATGGGAAAGGTCAGGTAGGGTTCCAGATCTTGTGCAGAAACCAGGGGTTGGCTCATGATGGGCAGGCCATGGCAACACTATTCAAAGTGGAAAAGAAATAAGGAGAGTCAGTGAAGGAACTCTAGCCTTGGATAGGGGATGGAAATGTGGAGAGGGAGGAACACTATCAGAAATAATGTGTAGATGCAAGAGATAGACGCTGGTGGGGCTTGCATCTCAAGAAGACTTGAGGAGGCTTTAAACTACTGCCTCATCACTTTTATGGGCACATGGCAGATGGTATGTTTGGTGGACTTAAAGATCAAGAAAGACAGTGTCTGAGATTCACTATCATCAATCTTGCTGCCAAGTCTGGCTCTGACCTTTTATCTCCTAATTAGATAATTGGGCACCTGGTTATTCCTGACTTCAGTCCTGCCCCTCAGGTTCAGTTTGGTGTCTGAGAACTGGCTTCCAGAGATTCCCCTGCTACTATCTTCCTTTCTACTTTCCTTAGTTCGGCCTGCTCCTTCCAATGCTCTCTTTTATCTATCTTACTCTCCCTAGGTTAGGTGTTTTCCTGGAGCAGGACTTGTCATCTGTGTCCACATAATACTCTTTAGATATAGTCATCTTCCTGTTGAAGAGGAAAATTTAAATGCTTTCTCAGAGGCATACATATTGGGGCAGAGTAGGTGTGTATCTACTGATGTGGAATCTGGGTAGCAGAGCAGTGCCAGTGTCTCTCTGAAATATTTCTGACCTGACAATTGATGCCTACAAATTCAGGAGCCAAGCATTCATTCATTAAAATATAAATTCCCAGAGGAGCATTAGTTTATATCAAGCCTTTGTACCTTAGTGGGATTAAGGGATCTGAGAGAGAAATTTTTGTAGAGGAGAGAGGAAGAGGAAAAGAACATTATTGGTTTCCTAATGTCAGTTTCAAGGTGGAAATTTTAAAGCCCAGAAGATGACTTCACCTTTTTGGATCTGAATATTCTAGGCAATCTGACTGTAGCAATTGGCCAGAGACATCCAAGCAACCTGGCCAAAGATCGAGCCCTACATCCTGTATTTGTAGTCTCATACAATGTTCTCAGTTCAGTTCAGTCGCTCAGTTGTGTCCAACTTTTTGTGACCCCATGAATCGCAGCTCGCCAGGCCTCCCTGTCCATCACCAACTCCCGGAGTTCACCCAGACTCACGTCCATCGAGTCAGTGATGCCATCCAGCCACCTCATCCTCTGTCATCCCCTTCTCCTCCTGCCCCCAATCCCTCCCAGCATCAGGGTCTTTTCCAGTGAGTCAACTCTTCACATGAGGTGGCCAAAGTACTGGAGTTTCAGCTTTAGCATCATTCCTTCCAAAGAAATCCCAGGGCTGATCTCCTTCACAATGGACTGGTTGGATCTCCTTGCAGTCCAAGGGACTCTCAAGAGTCTTCACCAACACCACAGTTCAAAAGCATCAATTCTTCAGCGCTCAGCCTTCTTCACAGTCCAACTCTCACATCCATACATGACCACTGGAAAAACCATAGCCTTGACTAGACTAGATGATGATAAATCCTCTATTCTTTATCTGTCAGTTATTCTGAAAGCATTATTCCCAAGTCTTTCTCAGCCGACCATCCACAACTGTTATCCCGCACCCCACCCTTTTCACTCTCCCATGTTTATACTTATTAAACACCCACCAGGACTGTTGGCTACTGTTGTGTTGTAGCAACCCAAGCCGTGCTTCATTGTTTCATTTTGGATTTCAATTTATGCTTTCATCAGAACCCTTGATCATGGGTTAAGAGTCTAAGAGTCTTGGCTAAGAGTCTAAGACAGGATGGATTTTTCAGATGGTAGACTGGAACATGAAGACAAATTATAAAGAGACATCAAAGAATTTAGGTATATTTACCGGGTAACAAATATTTCTAAATGATGATGTTGTGAAAGTGCTGCACTCAATATGCCAGCAAATTTGGAAAACTCAGCAGTGGCCACAGGACTGGAAAAGGTCAGTTTTCATTCCAATCTCAAAGAAAGGCAATGCCAAAGAATGCTCAAACTACTGCACAATTGCACCCATCTCACACGCTAGCAAAGTAATGCTCAAAATTCTCCAAGCCAGGCTTCAACAGTATGTGAACCAAGAACTTCCAGATGTTCAAGCTGGATTTCAAAAAGGCAGAGGAAGCAGAGATCAAATTGCCAACATCTATTGGATCATAGAAAAAGCAAGAGAGTTTCTGAAAAACATCTAGTTCTGCTTTATTGAATATGCCAAGGCCTTTGCCTGTGTGGATCACAATAAACTGTGGAAAATTCTTCAAGAGATGGGAATACCAGACCCCCTGACCTACCTCCTGAGAAATCTGTATGGAGGTCAAGAAGCAGCAGTTAGAACTAGACATGGAACAACAGACGTTCCAAATCAGGAAAGGAGTATGTCAAGGCTGTATATTGTCACTCTGCTTATTTAACCTATAAGCTGAATACATCATGTGAAATGCCGGGCTAGATGAAGCACAAGCTGGAATCAAGATTGCTGGGAGAAATACCAATATCCTCAGATGTGCAGATGACACCACCCTTATGGAAGAAAGTGAAGAGGAACTAAAGAGCCTCTTGATGAAAGTGAAAGAGGAGAGTGAAAAAGTTGTCTTAAAACTCAGCATTCAAAAAACTAAGATCATGGCTTCTGGTCCCATCACTTCATGGCAAATAGATGGGGAAACAATGGAAACAGTGACAGACTTTATTTTCTTGGGCTCCAAAATCACTGCATGTGGTGACTGCAGCCATGAAATTAAAAGACGCTTGCTCCTTGGAAGAAAAGCTATGACCAACCTAGAAAGCATATTAAAAAAGCAGAGACATTACTTTGCCAACAAAGGTCCATCTAGTCAAAGCTATGGTTTTTCCAGTAGTCATGTATGGGTGTCAGAGTTGGACTATAAAGAAAGCTGAGTGCCAAAGAATTGATGATTTTGATCTGTGGTGTTGGAGAAGACTCTTGAGAGTCCCTTGGACTGCAAGGAGATCCAACCAGTCCATCCTAAAGGAAATCAGTCCTGAATATTCACTGGAAGGACTGAAGCTGAAGCTGAAACTCCAATACTTTGGCTACCTGATGCAAAGAACCGGCTCATTGGAAAAGACCCTTATGCTGGGAAAGATTGAAGGCAAAGGAGGAGAAGGGGATGAAAGAGGATGAGATGGTTGGATAGCATCACTGACTTGATGGACATGAGTTTGAGAAAGCTCTGAGAGTTGGTGATGGACAGGGATGCCTGGCATGCTGCGATCCATGGGATCACAAAGAGTCGGACACATCTGAATGACTGAACTGAACAAATATTTCAAACAGCCTTACGATGGAGAAATTAGAGGTGAATTTTATGGATGATGGGTATTGTCAATTGATTTTAGAGTCTAATGATTATAATCCTGTAAGAATGAAATATTTATGGTACTCTATAAATTTTCATATTTTCTCTCACCCCTTCTTTTGTGTGCTTTGTTGTCTGTCTCTCTTTCCCCTAACATTTTAGCTTTTTTCTGTTTCTTCCAACCTTACTCAGTAATTGCTGTAATACGTAATAATATCAAAGTGTAGTTGTCACTTACAATGAAGAGTCTTCTTGAACTCTTAAGACTGGGTTAGGAATCCCTCTTATGTCCCTCTAACAGCCTCTTCTTGCACCCAAGATAGCTTATACACATTGTAACATCACTACCATTTTATTTGTCTAATTTCCAATCAGACCTTAAACATATTTTTGTGACCATTTCTCTGTCTGGTTTGCCATGAGATTCCCTTCTGCCTGGTACCATGCTTGCAACATTCTTGGGGCTCAGAACTATTTGAACCACTTCTGCCACTTCAGACATCTGTAAAGAAGTTTCTTCCCTTTCTTTATTTTCTATACTTGTCTTAGAAGACGGGGAGCAGTATTTATACAATTTGCTCCAATTTCAGTAGAGATGTTTATCATGGTCTTCATGTCAAGGGTATCTCAGAACTTAATGCAAGTCAATAGAAAGAGTGCATTTTTATAGGGATAGTATAGAACTTGGAGCCCAGGAGTCAACTTAAGGAGGTGGCTAGCACTGCTGTGGTCACCTCCAAAAGAATACAGCAAACACAGTTCTTTCAGAGGGTCACTACCTGAAGAGTCCAGTCTGGTAGAAGGGGTAGCATCAGAATTCTCTGAAGAATGCAGCTCCCTAATCATAGGTCTAAGAAGTTTTTATTAAAAAGGAACAGATCTCAAAGAAGCAGTATGGTCTACTTTCCGATTGAGAAGAATGGAGCAGAAATTGGACAGGGGACCAGGTCTCCAGACCCAAATGCTAAGGAGTATTAAGAAGCTGAAACACAGCCCCGAAACTGATATAGAAACTCCATCAAGTGGCCCAGGGACCCAGAGTGAGAGTTGGGCACGGTGGCTGTACCTTATTGGCGTGTGAACACCCAGGGGTCTCCCGGTCATAGCGAACACCATTCAAAAGGCAGTAGTCAAATGCTTGTCTTCACAGGACTCCAGGGAAGGATCAACAGTGGCTTATCTTCTAACAGCTATTGTAACAGAGCCTTTGGTAAGAAGCTTTGTCTTGTAAGCTCTGAGATTGTTCCAAAATGGAATTCAAATTTGAATTACATAGTTTATAGCCAGTGATTCAGTTACCAGGGCACACACCAAGGAACTCTGGGGAGAGTTTCTGAACAGCACAGGATACTGAAGGAGAACAAAGTCATTTTCTTAGGCATCTAGAAATCAGACTCATCTTTAAATGTCAACTCTGGGGTTGCCCATGATCCAACATGCCCCACAGATATAAAAAGATACACTAAAGTGGCCATAAAAACAGTGGCCAAGATGATTGGGCCAAGTTCATAAAATTATTGAATCTGTTTGTTTTATAGGCTATAACTGAAAAGTGATAAATGCTTTTTATACTGAACTGCAGTAGAAGACCCAGTGGAATATGGATTATCAAGGCACATCTCTATCTTTGCCCTTTTATATTGTTTTATAATTACCTGTTTATGTGTCTGTCTCCCTAATTGGGTCTAATAACCCCAGATCATGAAGCCCTTCAGGAACTAACTTTGTGTTTTCACTTCATGGTACAGTGGCCCACACTTAGTGTGATACAGACCAATAGCTCTCCTCCAAAAACTGTTTTCCTTTTCTTTGGCCACACATGTAGCTCTCTGAGTAGTTTGGTATCTCTGTAAGTCATGTCTGAAATAGCACTTTGTCCTGAAGCCAGGAAACCAAGTCTTATCCTTTGTATTAATATAAGCAAATGACATAGACCAAATCTGGCCAATGCCCAATGACTCAGAGCAGTATGATGGCACTACGAAACCAGGCTAGCCATGATCACACTCTGAATATTTTCAAGGGTGATTTTCCCCTAGAAACCTAACTTGAATAAATGTTGAAATACAGATTCAATCACCTGGTTGTCTGAGATGGTTTTTCTGATAGGAAATGATGTCTTTTAAAGGGTCATAGTATAAAAAAATGAAAAATTTTAACAACGCATTCTTATCAGTATGCTTTTCTCTTAGGAACAACTACAGTAGAGTGTATTAACCCCAGGCAACCAGTCCTTTCCCACTTTCTTGCTTCTGTTCCTATACTTTATGGATATTATTTCTCCTTCCAGAAATACATTCTAGTTCATATTATTTTAAAAATTCTACTCCATATTCATTTCTGGTAGTAAAAATATTCTGGTCTAGGAAGTACATATTTGTCAGCATAAATCACATTTGATTTTTCCATTTATTCTGAGAGTCTTCTAGGTCTTGAGTATATATAATGGTTCTTGTAATGAAATCAGCTTGTTTGAAAACTGGACAAGTAGTTTGCAAACCAGCAGAAAACTTTCCAAGTATAGAAAAAAAAATCTGATCCAGGGATTGAAATAAATGATGACATTAATGTAAAAGTCTATTTTTCCTCAGTCAAAACAATTAACTTAATTAACAAACACTTACTGAGTTGACATAGTGAGTTAAAAAATAATGACAATAATAAAAAAGCTTTTATTTAGTTTCAAATCAATGATATTAGTTTAATTGTTTTTAAACTCATTATTTCTGAACTCAATACTTTTGGAAAATTAACTTCATCATTCTTAAGTCATAAATAAAGCTTCTATGTTTTTAAGCAATAAATAAAGCTTCTGTACTTTGATAGGTCATGTCTCTTAATTTACAAATGAGTCATTTTCTTTTGATTATGGCTTATATCCAGGTTAAATTACATTGCAACAAATCACAGTACATTATAGTGAAAGCTCCTTCTTGAGTCACTGTTAATTCTAATTTTCCCTTATTCCAAATAATATTTAATGCAACAGAATCCAAATACAAGGGAACTTTGATCCCTTAAGAATTTTGAAAAAGTAGCTTGCCTGTATTTATTTATAGTTTTTCTGAGAGCTATAATAAGAATGGTTCTTGTGATAAAAGTATAGTGCATATTTAGAAAATAATAGAATAAAACCAAATATCTAAAACATAAAATAATTGAGTTCGTTATTTATATAGGTTAAATGCCTCTTTAATCTTTCTTTTATTGAGATTTTGTTTTGTGAATAGATAGGCATGCAAGACACGTTTTAGATTGATTACTGTTCTCTATCATTATCTTGAATTACAAGTCTGATTCTAGGACCCTAATGAATGTGAATGTGCTTAGTTGCTCAGTCGTGTCCAACTCTTTGCGACCCCATGGACTGTAGCCCGCCAGGCTCTTCTGTCCATGAGGATTCTCCAAGCAAGAATCCTGGAGCGAGTTGCCATGCCCTTCTCCAGGGGATCGTCCCAACCCAGGGACTGAACCCTGGTCTCCCACATTGCAGGCAGATTCTTCACCATTTGAGCCACCAGAGAAGCCCCAAAGTTAGTTGACACCACAGCTATCTCCCACGGCATACTAATACAGTGTCTGAAAGTGTTAGTCCCTCAGTCATGTGCAACTCTTTGCAACCCATGGACTGTAGCCCGCCTGGCTCCTCTGTCCATGGGATTTTCTAGTCTAGAATACTGGAGTGGGTTGCCATTCCCATCTCCAGGGCCCTGACCCAGGGATCGAACACAGGTCTCCTGCACTGCAGACAGATTTTTTACTGTCTAAGCTACTGGGGAAGCAGGACCCTAACCCTAATGGAAAATTTCCAATCTTTAGTGAGAAGAGTCCTGACTGATTAGAAATCTCTAGGCTTCTTCTTTTCTAGATTAAGAGTGACTCACCTGATAGCAAATACTAATTCCACACCTTGGGATCACCCAAAATTTTTTTATGTTAATTCACTTGATCAGACATCCTTGTGTGCAGATTATATGAGTTATTAACAGATAACAATGGTGAAATAGAGCTTGTTGTTTACGATGAGTTAGTAAGAAATAATTCTTAATAATGCAAATGAACTTTTCATAGACACAATTATATTACTTGTTTGAAGGCATGAAGTTAAAATACTAGTGGGAGTCAATAAGTACATTGATGAAAACACTGGTACTTAGCAGAGTAAGTTTTTCTTATGAAATGAATTTACCATATCTTACGTAGATGTAGGGTACCTCTGATCATATAGTGCTTTATAGTGACAGAGAATGAGATGGTAAGATAGCATCACTGACTCAATGGACACGAGTTTGAGCAAATTCTGGGAGATAGTGAAGGACAGAGGAGTGTGGTGTGCTACAGTCCCTGGGGTCACAAAGAGTCAGACATAGCTTAGCAACCGAACAACAATAAATGTAGAACCACTAATGAATTATGATAAGGGAGACTGGAGAAATACATACTCCATCATTCCATTTTATCTAAGAAAGGGGAGAGCAGGATGTCAGTTGGAGGTGTGTTAGAAAGCACAAGGGATTGAGAGCATTTTGGAGAATCTCTGATGGAAAAAAAAGCTTGTTCAAGTGCCAAAAAAAATGTCTGATATGTTTTGAGCCCACCTAATATTGGAAAACCATAAATTTAGATGCAGTATTGAAATTCCATAAATATTTAAACACTTAATATATGCCTGGATGTTCTAGGCACCGGGGATTCAGCCAAGTCCTCATGGAGTTTGCCTCCTGGGGGGATAAAGAGTTTCTGTGGTACAAAGAAAGAAGACTGCTTGCTTAGCGGCTTCAGATTGGAGAATTTCAAGAGTTAAGTGTGGAGGAAGGGCAGGAGTTTAATTCATTTCATTGCAGGAAGCATTTATTGACTACCTATAATATCCCAGCCATCCTGTTAGTTGTTGGAGAATCAAGGATCAAAAAATAGTCTCTCTCTTTCAAGAGCACGTACAGCTTTCTGAGAAAGGCAGAAGTGCTAGCAGGTATTGTCACTAGCGTGTGGCCAGTACTCTGATGGCCTGGAGGGCAGTGTGTGCAGGGCCAGAGGTCCTTAGCTCAGTCTGGGAAGGGCCTGTGGAGAAGTGTCAGGGGGATGAAAACTAGGCAAGAGGATCCCTGGGCCAAGCCTTCAGACAGCATAGCCAGGCTCAAAGACCTTAAAGAACCTTGTGTGATGCCTGAAGAAAACTGTATACTGATTGATACCCTCCTGCATAAAGGATGAGGAAAGCAGGGTCTGGTGATGAGGCTGGTGGGATAGTGAAGGGATCACAGAGCTTCTTGGTGGTTGGTACCAGTAAGAAAATAGACTGTACTCTATAGCACAGGGAATATATTCAATGTCCTATAACAGACCATAATGGAAAAGGATATGAAAAAATATATATATATATACACACACATATGTTTCTCCCAGATATCTTGATTCCAGCTTGAACTTCATCGGCATATAAGTTAAATAAACAGGGTGAAAATATACAGTCTTGATGTACTCCTTTCCCAATTTGGAGCCAGTCCATTGTTCCATATCTGGTTCTAACTGTTGCTTCTTGACCTGCATACAGGTTTCACAAGAGGCAGGCAAGGTGGTCTGGTATTCCCATCTCTTTAAGAATTTTCCACAGTTTGTTGCGACCCACAAGGTCAAAGGCTTTAGCATAATCAATGAAGCAGAAGTAGATGTTTTTTCTGAAATCCTCTTTCAGAAAAAGAGGATTTCTCTATGATCCAGAGGATGTTGGCAGTTTGATCTCTGGTTCCTCTGCTTTTTATAAATCCCCTGGAACACCCTGTTTATTTAACTTATATGCAGAGTACATCATGAGAAACGCTGGACTGGAAGAAGCACAAGCTGGAATCAAGATTGCCGGGAGAAATATCAATAACCTCAGATATGCAGATGACACCACCCTTATGGCAGAAAGTGAAGAGGAACTAAAAAGCCTCTTGATGAAAGTGAAAGTGGAGAATGAAAAAGTTGGCTTAAAGCTCAACATTCAGAAAACGAAGATCATGGCATCCGGTCCCACCACTTCATGGGAAATAGATGGGGAAACAGTGGAAACAGTGTCAGACTTTATTTTTCTGGGCTCCAAAATCACTGCAGATGGTGACTGCAGCCATGAAATTAAAAGACACTTACTCCTTGGAAGGAAAGTTATGACCAACCTAGATAGCATATTCAAAAGCAGAGACATTACTTTGCCAACAAAGGTCCGTCTAGTCAAGGCTATGGTTTTTCCTGTGGTCATGGTTGGATGTGAGAGTTGGACTGTGAAGAAGGCTGAGCGCTGAAAAATTGATGCTTTTGAACTGTGGTGTTGGAGAAGACTCTTGAGAGTCCCTTGGACTGCAAGGAGATCCAACCAGTCCATTGTGAAGGAGATCAGCCCTGGGATTTCTTTGGAAGGAATGATGCTAAAGCTGAAACTCCAGTACTTTGGCCACCTCATGTGAAGAGTTGACTCATTGGACAAGACTCTGATGCTGGGAGGGATTGGGGGCAGGAGGAGAAGGGGACAGCAGAGAATGAGATGGCTGGATGGCATCACTGACTCGATGGACGTGAGTCTGAGTGAACTCCGGGAGTTGGTGATGGACAGGGAGGCCTGGTGTGCTGCGATTCATGGGGTCGCAAAGAGTCAGACACGACTGAGTGACTGATCTGATCTGATCTGATCTGGAACATCTGGGAGTTCTTAGTTCACGTACTGGTGAAGCCTTGCTTGGAGAATTTTGAGCATTACTTTGTTAGCATGTGAAATGAGTGCAACTGTGCAGTAGTTTGAGCATTCTTTGTCATTGCCCTTCTTTGAGATTGAAATAAAAACTGACCTTTTCCAGTCCTGTGGCCACTGCTGAGTTTTCCAAATTTGCTGGCATATTGATTGTAGCACTTTGGATTTGAAATAGGTTAGCTGGAATTCTATCACCTCCTCTAGCTTTGTTTATGTGATGCTTCCTAAGGCCCATTTGGCTTCATGTTCCAGGATGTCTGGCTCTAGGGGAGTGATCACACCATTGTGGTTATCTGGGTCATGAAGATCTTTTTTGTACAGTTCTTCTGTGTATTCTTGCCACCACTTCTTAATATCTTCTGCTTCTGTTAGGTCCATACTGTTTCTGTCCTTTACTATGCCCATGTTTGCATGAAAAGTTCTCTTGGTATCTCTAATTTTCTTGAAGAGATCTCAAGTCTTTCCCATTCTATTGTTTTCCTTTATTTCTTTGCATTGTTCACTTAGGAAGACTTTCTTATCTCTCCTTGCTATTCTTTGGAACTCTGCATTCAAATGGGTATATCTTTCCTTTTCTCCTTTGCCTTTCACTTCTCTTCTTTTCTAAGCTATTTGTAAGGCCTCCTCAGACAACCATTTTGCCTTTTTGCATTTCTTTTTCTTGGGATGGTTTTTCCTATTGCCTCCTATACAATGTTACGAACCTCCCTCCATAGTTCTTCAGGTACTCTGTCTATCAGATCTAAACCCTTGAATCTATTTGTCACTCCCACTGTTAGGGATTTCATTTAGGTCATACATGAATGGCCTAGTGGTTTTCTTTCCTTCAACTTAAGTCTGAATTTTGCAGTAAGTCAGCTCCCAGTCTTATTTTGCTGATTGTATAGAGCTTCTCCATCTTCAGCTGCAAAGAATATAATCAATCTGATTATATCAATAACCTCAGATATGCAGATGACACCACCGTTACTGCAGAAAGTGAAGAGGAACTAAAGAACCTCTTGATGAAGGTGAAAGAGGAGACTGAAAAAGCTGGTTTAAAACTCAACATTCATAAAACTAAGGTCATGGCACCCAGTCCCATCACTTCATGGCAAATAGATGGGGAAAAAATGGAAACAGTGACAGATTTTATTTTGGGGGGCTTCAAAATCACTGTGGATGGTGACTGCAGCCATGAAATTAAAAGACACTTGCTCCTTGGAAGAAAAGCTATCACCAACCTAGATAGCATATTGAAAAGCAGAGACATTATTTTACCAACAAAGGTCATTATAGTCAAAGCTATGGTTTTTCCAGTGGTCATGTATGGATGTGAGAGTTGGACCATAAAGAAGGCTGAGCTTCAAAGAATTCATGCTTTTGAGCTGTGGTGTTGGAGAAGACTCTTGAGAGTCCCTTGGAGATCAAACCAGTCAATCCTAAAGGAAATCAGTCCTGAATATTAGTTGGAAGGACTGATGCTGAAATTGAAGCTCCAATAGTTTGGCCACCTGATGCAAAGAACTGACACATTAGAAAATATCCTGATGCTGGGAAAGATTGAAGGCAGGAGGAGAAGGGGATGACAGAGGATGAGATGGTTGAATGGCATCACTAACTCAATGGACATGAGTTTGAACAGTCTCCAAGAATTGGTGAAGGACAGGGAAGCCTGGCGTGCTGCAGTCCATTGGGTCATAAAGAGTCAGACATGATTTAGCAACTGAACAACAATAACAATATAACACCGGCCTGTTTCCTGCTCGTGAAATTTATAGTTCTGCATGCCTTTGTTTTTGTAAAATATTTTTGCCAACATTATCATATTTCATCACCACAACATCCCTTTGAGCCATAACCAATGCTTTTCCCCTTTTACAGATGAGGAAACAGTCACAGAGATGAAATATTTTTCTCCAAGTCTTATATGGCAGAACTGGGCTAAAAACTGAGATTTCTGGTTTTTATTTTCTTTTTTGTTTTATTTGTTTGGAGAAGAGAAAAATTTGTTGCAGGGCCAACAAGGAAAATGGGTAGCTCATGCCTAAAAACCTCGGACTTCAAAGACTGACTTTTCAAGAAATAGAACAGGCAAGGGTCCTTTCTTATTTTATATATCAGAGGCAAGCATTTGGTTTATATAATTTTCTAATACAAAATTTGGTTGCTTTTAGAACTAACTTTGGCCCATTATCTTCTTGAATCTTTCAGAAGCAAGAAAAAACTCAAAAGTAGATTTTTTTTCAAAACCTTGTTAGCTACAATCTTGAATCTGTGAGAAAAGATGTATCTTTCTAGGCCTAGTTTTATACTTAATAAGATGAGACATGTTTAATTTTATTTTTAAAAAGAAATTAAGGCACAAGGAGGATAATTTGCATCATCTGTGTATCAGGGTGTGGTGACTTTTTTTGATAGTAAACATCTATCAGGGAGTCATAAAAATTCAACAACCTTCATGTTCAGTTTTAAAAGCTAATTTTTGGATTTTGGTCCAAGATACCAAAAATATTTGTACTCTTTTTCACATACTAGTAAATCTCATTTTCAGAGATGCCTAGATGGTATTCATTTAGAAATGTGTGATCATTACCAAGTGGGACAGTCACATGCTTGCCTTTGTGAACCACTTTATACCCCTTCCCAATGGGTGATGCAGTGGACTTACCAGACCAGTAGGTAAATCATTAAAAAAAAGAAGCGATTTATTTAAAATTCCTCTTTTTGCTGCTAGTCATAGGCAAAGGAAGCTGCCCAAATGGTTTCTACTTCTCTTATTTTCATTTTTCCCCCTAAGCTTCCTCTTAAATTGTCATTTACTGCCACTGGTGTCAAATGTGTTATTCCTTGTTAAGAATAAACTTTATTGAACGGGAAATCTCATCCTCTTACTATTTATTAATACAGTTTTAGAAGAATCCTCCCATTCGGGTTGGTAGCTGCTCAGTTGGGTTTCAATGCGATGTACTTGTTGGCTCTTTAGTCTCATGGGGACTGTGCTGAGACAGACTTACCCAGGCTTCCTTTGAACACAGAAATGAAAATCAATAAACAATTTGAACTTCTTCAAGGAGAATTTTTCTTCTCTAATGAATATACAAGCTTGGTTACAGCTTAATTCAAAGATTGAATTTAGTGAGTGTTTTTGAATGCACTATAAGCATGACAAACGCAAACCTCAAACAGCATGTCTCACAGGGAGACAGTGCTAAACAATTCCTACTCTCCCATTCCAAGTGCACATAAAAACGAGACAACGCAACTGTGGTCATATTAACTTGGACCAGTCTTGAGACACGGCCCAGGGAATGCCCGGTCATATTATGTGTGCTATCTTCACATGAAGATTTTGAAAGCGAATATATGGACAAACATAAAAAGAGCCCAATTAAATGAAACAAATATTTTATCAGTTAGGATTTTGCTATCTTTTAAGTGGAAGAAAATTCAACTCTGGCCTTAGTTAAGTCTTGATCCAGGGGCTCATCTGGTGTTAGTAAGATCCACTTCTTTGTGTCCCTCGGCTCCTTCTTCTGTGTGTTAACCGGTGCATGTCTGACTCTGCGACCCCATGGACTGTAGCCTACCAGGCTCCTTCATCCATGGAATTTTCCAGGCAAGAGTACTGGAGTGGGTTGCCATTTCCTTCTCCAGGGGATCTTCCTGACCCAGGGATTGAACCCAGGTCTCCCACATTGCTTTACCACCTGAGCTACCAGGGAAGCCCATAACTGTGTGTTAACTTCATCCTTATTCTTCGCTTCAGAGCAAGACACTCCCACATGACATCAAAATGCCTCCCAAGGAAATGAGCTAAGCTTTTTATTTTTCACAATAATTGAAAAAGAGCCCAGATCCTGTTTCTCATTGACCTGATTAGGGTCCCGAGCTCACTGTTATCTCTGCGGCCAGAGGGGTAGGATACACTGATTGACTGAAGGCTATCTGAGTTCACCCCTTGAATTAAGGATGGTATCAACCTCAAGCAAGTCTTCAAGTGTTTGCCAGAAGTGATTTCTCTGAAAGAATTTGAGGAAATAGTTCCCCAAAAGAGGGGTGTGAAAGTACTGTATGACCAAAATCACAGATAGAGGCCAGGAAAACAGATTTGAGAAATAGTTGAATAAATTAATTAGTTAATGCTACTATTAGAAACATCTTTTAAAATGTGGTAATAAGTTGGGCTGTGACTGTAATTCATCACCAATGACATAATATTAAACACATATGTTAATGGATGGTGACACTTTTGAAAGTTTTAAGAATAAAGATACGACTGTATAAATACCAATTCAATACTGTAAATGCAACTCATTGCTAACCTGTAAAGTCTATTATTAAATGCCTGTGAAAAATAAGGATTTCATACCTCTTACTGTAAATGACTTCCAAGACAATATCCTTTGTCTTCATAGTGTTTTATCATTAAGTTTCTAATTTTCCTGCATGATTTAACAATATACACATTGGAGCCATGAAAGGGAAAAAACATTGCATTTCCCTCCTCACCTCCCATTTTTCTCTGGCAATAGAGAAGGAACATGCAGAAAGAGAAAGTCATAGGACTCACCGTTCTTTATCTTGTTAAATCCAGAGACAACATCCTTGTGCTGGTTTATGACAAGAGTCCAGTTGAAAAATCCACAAGATAATCTGTTGGTTAATGATGGCTGGAAGTTTTGGAATTTACAAATGTAAACAAACTACATCTTCCTGACCCTGCTGAGAAGATTGTCGATTCTTTAGTCTAGTCCTAGGTTCTTGCTTTTCACTCATGTCTACTGACAATATCTGTGGTGGTTTTGCAGTATGGTCATAAGTTCCTCAACACTTCTCCTTCTACATATTTTTGTTGTTGTTGTTTAGTTGCTAGGTAATGTCCAACTCTTTTGTGACCCCATGGACTGTAGACCACCAGGCTCCTCTGTCCATGGGACTTGCCAGCAAGAATACCGGAGTGGGTTGCCATTCCCTTCTCCAGGGCATCTTCCCAACCCAGGGATCAAACCTGCATCTCCTGCATTGGCAGGCGGATTCTCAGATGGTGCTGAGCCACCAGGGAAGCCCATCCCTCTGAATGTTGGAGCCCAGTTCCCATCCTCTTGCATATGTCTTGGCCTTACTTCTAACAAATAGAAGATGGCAAACATGATCATATACCTCCTTTAGGTCATTAAAGGTATAGCAGTTTCCTCCTTGATTTCTCTTTCTCCTTTGGACCTTGTGCTGGAAGCCAGTGGCCATTTGATAACAACACTTCAGAAGCCCTGTGGCGCAGTCCTGTGCTAAGAAACAAAGGCCCACTGCCTACTGCTGAAGGAAAAAACAGACAGAACAGGCTCCATCTTGAAAGCAGGACTCCATCTTGGGCCAGACTGTGGACTTTGAGCTACATGTCCAGTATCTATGGAAGTGACGTATCAACTGGAAAACCAGACCCCCCCAGATGGAAGAGCCCCAGAGCTCATACGTAGACTCTCGGTCACCTAAAAGAATACCCTAATTATCTGTGTAACCAAATAGAATTATAAATTCTATTATGCTTATTGGGGTATGACCACAGGCCCATTGATAATTGTCCACTGTTAACTACCTAGGTTTAAGGCATATGAATCACAAGTTAGCTTTGATTGTATCTTTCTCTTCCTTTGTTCAGACTAGTTTCAGGGAATTTGGGGAGGTGGGTTTGGGCATGTACACTTAGGGTATATAAAGTTTTCACAAAAACTGGTCGGGGTCCTTGGCTAAGAGGAGACTCTGCCTTGGGCCCCTGGTGTAATAAATGGCACTCCATTGTCTATCTGAGTGAGTTTGTTTCCCGGAAGCATGGCTACAACACTGCCAGCTAGAGAGAGAGGTTCCCCACCTAGAGCCGTGTGAGTGAGCCATCTTAGAAGTGGGTCCTTTAGCCCCCTTTCATTCAGCTGAAACTTTCGGCCATATCTTGACCTCAATCTCACGACAGACCCTGAACTAGAACCAGGAGGCTAAACTCTTTCCAGATCATTACCTTCAGAAAATGTGTGAGATAATAAACATTTGTTGCTTTAAGCCACTTGCGGGATTCATTGGGGATTATGTTTGGGAATCTTATTCCCTGTTGCTCATCAAGATACAAATTCTCGTGACATGTGTTGTTGTTTAGTCACTAAGTCATGTCCTACTCTTTTGCAGCCCCATAGACTGTAGCCCTCCAGGCTCCTTTGTCCCTGGAATTTCCCAGACAAGAATACTGTAGTGGGTTGCCATTTCTTTCTTCAGGGGATCTTCCCAAACCAGGGATCGAACCTGCGTCTCCTACATTGGCCGGGAGATTCTTTACCACTGAGTCACGAAGGAAGCCCCTCATGACATGTATTGACCAATAAATTAGTCAATCAAGCAGTCAACCAATTGAGCATATATTTACTACTTATCCCTTCCATGCCCAGGATAATCTCAAATCTAACTGCAATACCTTCCTTACCTCATCTTATCTTCTTTACATGATTTTCTAGTAAGTAGCATACAGATGAGCACATGATTTTGCTTTAAGGAACTTCTCTCTGTTATATTTGGCCAATTTCCCCAAAGCCAGAGATCTTCCTGTTTTAAAACATTTCTGAATGCATTTCTGGACTCAGAAGAAGTCTTGATGAATTGAAGTAGCAAATTAACTCCTTCAAGTTGCTTGACTCCCAAGGAAATTAAATAAATGACTCTTTCAGAGCAAGTGCTTTTTTGCAGTCTTAGGAGAGAGGAGTCAGTTTTCCCCATTCCAGTCACTTCCTGCTTTACCCCTTGTGGGAAGTAGGTATCAGCAAACAGTTTCTGTAAAGGGCCAGAAAGTAAAGAGTTTGGGTTTCTCGGGCATATGCAACTACTCAGCTGTACTGTGATGATGTGAAAGCTGTTGTAGACAGTAAGTAAATTAGTGGACGTGATGTGTCCCAATAAAAGTTTATTTACATACATAGGTGCTAGGACAGTTTTGGCCCCTGGGCTGTAGTTTGTGGACCCATGCTCTAGGGTGGTATTTCCCAACATTGTTTATCATAAGCATCACCTGGAAAGCTTGTTTTACAATAACCACACCTCTGTGAAAATGTGTTTTGACTAAGCACCTCCACTGTTTCTTATAATCTGACAAATTTGGAAGCCCTAGAGAAATGAATGAAACCTGTGGTTTCCTTTGAACCAGGGGATGCTTTCTTCTGTGAGATGTAAAATGAGAATGTGAGGCAAGAATCACACATTGCATTTCTTTTTTTTATTTCTTAGGTCACTCTGTGAGGCAAGTATGATCTTAGTTTCCTGATGAGGAATCTAATCCCACCACCTGCAGTGGAAGTACAGAGTCTTAACCATTGGGCCACCAGGTGAGTCCCACAAATCACATTCTTTGATGTAGGATTTCTCCAATTTCATGAGGCTACACAATCTAAGGACTGGCTATTATGTTTCTCATAAACACATGGCTGAATTTCTTATGGTAGGAATGACAACAACAGGTAAAATCACTTCCCCCATTTCATTAAGGAAAAATTAATGCCCCAGGAAAATTTCTGGACTTGGTTTGAAGGATGCAGTCCCCCTGTTCTTCTACACAACGTGTAGTTTTCTTAAAATGATAGTTGCTTCGCAAGATTAAGATTTTTTAAGATATAGAATTCAGATATGTAATATGAAACTAGGCATAGGGCAGAAACACTTAAATCTGTGCAAAGTTTGACCCAAGAGATGGCGCATATCTATAGCATTATGCTCTGATTTCAAATGTGTGGTTCATTTGTTAAAAATAAACTTACAATTGCAATTTTTGAATGAGTTTCCTATGTGTATTCTGGGACTCTTGTTCTAGTCCAAATTAGTGAGATACAGTATATCCTGGGTCAGGACGATCCCCTGGAGAAGGAAATGGCAACCCACTCCAGTGTTCTTGACTGGAAAATCCCATGGACAAAGGAACCTGGTGGGCTACTATCCATAGGGTTGTGAAGAATCAGACACAACTGAAGCGACTTGGGATGGATGGAGTACATTAAGATTGCCTTTCTTTTCATTTTTTATTGAGTACATGTGTTTTGTAATTTCAGCAAATATCAGCAAGGAACAAACGAACCCTAATAATTGCCCCCAGGGCTCCCACTCAACTCTTTGGGTGTCACAAAGCAGAACTGTAGCTAGATTTGTAGAGAGTACATGGTTGGCAATATGGACCTCTTGCACTGGAACTCTTTTATCGTGGGAGACTGTTTTGTGCATTGTATGTAGGCTGGTTTTCAGCCTTCGTTGCCTCTATTTGCTGGATTCCAGTAGCTCTCTCAAGTTGTAACAATCAACAATGTCTCCAGACCCTGCCAAATGTCCCCGGCTGAAGGTGGGAGGGAAGGGCGGGAAACATCCCTGTTAAGAACCATTGTCATCAAGACTGTGTGAATACCGGAAGCAAAGTGAAGAAGTGGGACAGCTTCCCAGACATCTCATATTAAGTCCCTGCCCTCAGAGTCTCCTGAAATCCTTAGATAAGGAGAAGATGGGCTCATTCAAGCTGTAATTATTCAGGTAATTGACTCAGTGCTCCTCTTTGCTTTCACTGTGCGAACACCAGCAGTGAGACTTAGCTCTCCTGGGAACTGCATGGGACTCCATTGTTCAGGAACACCTGGGGACCATCATGTGTTGGCTCCCTCAGTAATAATTTTCCAGCACCCAGATGTTAGAAAAACCATTTGTACACACTGACCCAGGCTCACAGATTTTAATAAATCTGCACCCAGAGAATGCCAGGGAGTATGAGGAAGAACTAGGCAGCGTACACCATCTGGTGTTTTTAAAAATACATGCCATGAGCCCAATTAAGAATTTATTTTTAGGCTATTTATGAATGAGCTGATTTTGAATGAAACAGGAGCAACCTAACCCTAAAATAAATGAACTAGCTTCAAAATTTTCTTTGAAATTGAATTTTTAAGTGTGATTTCATAATAATGGGATTTTAGAAGACAACCTAAGACTTTGCATGAGTTGAATTGTTTCCTCCCTGCAAAAAATTCATTTCTCGAAGCTCTAACCCCTCAGTATTTCACAAAGTAATCATATTTGGCACTAAAGTCTTTAAAGTGGGAATTAAGTTAAATAAGGTCACCAGTGTTAGCATGTTAGTCGCTCAGTCAGTCGTGTTTGACTCTTTGCAATCGCATGGACTGTAGCCCGCCAGGTTCCTCTGTCCATAGAATTCTCTAAGCAAGAATATTGGAGTGGGTAGCCATTCCCTTTTCCAGGGGTTCTTCCCAACCCAGGGATTGAACGTGGGTCTCCTGCATTGCAGGCAGACTCTTCACCACCTGAGCCATCAGGGCAAGCCCTAATTCATTAGTGTGGGCCCTAATTCAATGACTGGTGTCCTTATAAGAAGAGATTTGGACACAGATGCGTGCAGCACAGAGAACACAACGAGAAGGCGGCCGTCTTCGAGTCAATGGGAGAGGCCTCAAAAGAAAGCAAACCTGCTGACACCTTGGTTTTGGACTTCTAGCCTCCAGGATTGTAAGAAAATCCATTTACCTTGTTTAAGCCACTACATCTATGGTATTTGGTTATGGTAATTCTAGCAAAGCAATATAGTGGGTTCTGTAACCCATTTGTTCCCTAACCAGCAAATAAGGGTTGTAAGTATAGGAAAATGACCAAGAAATGACCACTTCCTTGAAATTGCCTCTCTCTACTCCCCACCCAAGTCAAGATCATGTTCCTGATGCAGACTCAAAGATGAGTAATCTCATTAAAAACTAGAAAGATAGAGCACGGTGGTATCTCATCTATCTGTTTAGTTCACTTGTTTGGTCTCACCAAAACCTAATGTATCTTAACAGATGATAGTGAACTTCTGTAAACTAGTTGATAGGCTCAAGTTGCAGCTATTATCTGGGTATGGTATCATCACTGAAGAACATGAACCAACACAGCCCCTTGTACTTGGTACATATGTATTAACTGACAAATTATTTTTTCTCAGAACTCTAATAGAATTAAAAGCAGTTTGCATTTACATGACAAGGACAGGAGTATACCTTTATTATCTTTGTCCTGATCTCTTAACTTATCCTGCTTTTTTTAACATAACATAATCCATGGGGACCTTAATCATCTTTACATTGTATATAATATCACAAAGTGTACCCTGTTGATGATATCATGCTAACTGGCCTTGAGAAAATAGGAAATAGTTATAGTCTTGGTAAGACATCTGCCTGCCACAGAGTATGAGAAAACCATGAAGATCCATGAACCTACCACACTGGGGAAGATTTTAGGAGTTTAGTCACCTTGGGCATGCTGGCATATCCTCTCTAAGACTGTAGTACTTTGTTACTTCTACCATTAAGAAGGGCTTCCCTGATAGCTCAGTTGGTAAAGAATCCACCTGCAATGCAGCAGGCCCTGGTTCGATTCCTCATTCAGGAAGATCTGCTGCAGAAGGGATAGGATACCCACTCCCATATTCTGGCCTGGAGAATTCAGGACTATACAGTCCATGGGATCTCAAAGAGTCAGACACAACTGAGTGACTTTCACTTTACTTTCCACACTTACAATTAAGAAAGAAGCCAAGTAACTGTTAGATCCCTTTGAATTCCAGAAGCAAGATTACACCACATTTGGGAATACTGCTGTGATCCATTTACAATTTTTCTGATTTTGAATCAAGCACAGTGCAAGAGGGAGTTCTGTGTGGTTCAGTGGGGTTAGCTTCTCTGATGCCTAGGCTATATCAGCAAATCCTATGGTGCCCCAGCTGTCTGTAATGGATGAGATTGCTCTGTGGCATTTCTAGCAAGCTCCTGGAGGAGAGTCAAGGTTAGAACCTTAGGGTACTGGGATAAGAACTGCATGTGGTGAAGTGCCATTCTGTGTTTTTAGAACAGCTCCCGATTGACTACTTGGTCATCAAGGACACAGAACATCTGATCACTGGGCTCAAGTGACTCTTCGGAGCCACCCATTATGAATTCAGCATTATTAGATTCACTGAGTTATACACTGGGATGGACCCAACAGCAGTTCATTATGGTATGGAAGTGATGCATCCAGAACCAGCTCAAGCAGATCCAGAAAGCACACATGAATTATATGCAGAGACAGTCCAGGCTCCCTCATAACCCACCTGTGCTTTTCCACAATGGAGCTTCCTTCACCCTATACCATGCCTTCATTGCTGATATGTGTGTGTGTATTGGGTGAAGGGTGATTTGCTTATAATCAACCAACAGAATAGCAAAAAAGACATAGGGCTAGTTAACAGGCTTGAAAAAATGTTGGCTGTGATTGAAATGGTTTGCATAACAGCCACACCTAAGAGAGCCCTGGAGGACAGGAGGAAAGGGGAATCTTCCTAGTAGGTGGAGCTTTGAGACATAAACTTAGTTGTACCCTTTGTATGAAGGGAAGTGGTCTGAATTCCAAAATACAAAGTATGTATTGATTCTCGTTGTTGCTCAGTCACTGAGTTATGCCTGACTCTGCAACCCCATGGACTACAGCACACCTGTCCTTCACCATCTCCCAGAGTTTGTTCAAACTCACGTCCATTGAGTCAGTGATGCTATCTAACCATTTCATCCTCTGCTGCTCTCTTCTCATTTTGACTTCAGTCTTCCCCAGCATCAGGGTCTTTGAGCTTCAGCATCCATCCTTCCAGTGAATATTCAGGGTTGATTTCCTTTAGGATTGACTAATTTGATTTCCTTGCAGTCTAACAGACTCTCAAGAGTCTTCTCTAGCCTCTAAGAACACAATTCGAAAGCATTAATTCTTTGGCACTCAGCCTTCTTTATGGTCCAACTCTCACATCTGTACATGACTACTGGAAAAACCACAGCTTTGACTATACCTTTGTCAGCAAAGTGATGTCTCTGCTTTTTAATATGCTGACTAGGTTCGTCATCACTTTTCTTCCAAGGAGCAAGTGTCTTTCAATTTCATGGCTGCAGTCACCACCCACAGTGGTTTTGGAGCCCAAGAAAATAAAATTTGTCACTGTTTCCAGTTTTTCCCCTTCTATTTGCCATATGCAGAATACATCATGAGAAATGCTGGACTGGATGAAGCATGAGCTGGAATCAAGATTCCAAGGAGAAATATCAATAATCTCAGATATGCAGATGACACCACCGTTATGGCAGAAAGCAAAGAGGACCGAAAGAGCCTCTTGATGAAAGTGAAGAAGGAGAGTGAAAAAGTCGGCTTAAAACTCAACATTCAGAAAACTAAGATCATGGCGTCTAGTCCCATCACTTCATGGCAAATAGATGGGGAAACAATGGAAACAGTGACAGATTTTATTTTGGGGGGGGGCTCTAAAATCACTGCAGATGGTGACTGCAATCATGAAATTAGAAGACACTTGCTCCTTGGAAGAAAATCTATGACCAACCTAGACATCATATTAAAAAGCAGAGACATTACTTTGCCAACAAAGGTCCATCTAGTCAAAGCTACGATTTTTCCAGTAGTCATGTATGGATGTGAGAGTTGGACTATAAACAAAACGGAGTGCTGAAGAATTGATACTTTTGAACTGTGGTGTTGGAGATGACTCTTGAGAGTCCTTTGGACAGCAAGGAGATCCAACCAATCCATCCTAAAAGAAATCAGTCCTGAATATTCATTGGAAGGACTGATGCTGAAGCTGAAACTCTGATAGTTTGGCCACCTGATGCAAAGGACTGACTCATTTGAAAAGACCCTTATACTGGTAATGATTGAAGGTGGGAGGAGAAGGGGATGACAGAGGATGATATGGGTGGATGGCATCACCAACTCAATGGACATGACTTTGAGTAAGCTCCTGGAGTCGGTGATGGACAGGGAATCCTGGGGTACTGCAGTCTGTAGGGTTGCAAAGAATCAGACATGACTGAGCGCCTGAACTGAACTGATTTGCCATATGATTCCTAGGCAGGAGCAAATGGTTTGCCTGATTGGTCAGGGGTCTGTGCAGAGGAATACTGGAAATCGTAAGAAGGAGGGCTATGAAAGAGCTGGGTGACAGGACCCGGGAAGGTGGTCTCCAAATATTAGGATTTTTGTACTTCAGTTTGATGTTCACTCAGAAAACCTTTCTTTTGTCACTGAGAGTCTCACTATTCTATCAGCTGGACAGAATAACCTGTTCTGGGGATATCAGCCAGCCTCGCCGAATGGGGAATATGGATTCTCCTGCTACCAAAGGGGCCCAGTTTTCTGCCCAGAAGTAGAAGGTGGTTATCTCGTTATGGGGTGAAATTTGACCAATGACAGAAGGAGATGAGAAGGAATCAAGCAGATAAGGAATTTATTGTAAGCATAGTTTCTCCATGGCCTATTGGAATCCAGTCTCTGCAGCCTCCTCAGTGGTATAATGAAGCTAGCTTATACAGTTTTCTGTGGGGTTTTTAGCTTTTCATTTTATATTGGAATATCCCATGGCTCAGCAGTAAAGAACCTGCCTACAGTGCAGAAGACATAGGAGCTGAAGTTTCGATCCCTGGGTTGGCAAGATCCCCTGGAGGAGGAAATGGCAACCCATTGCAGTATTCTTGCCCGGGAAATCGCATGCATGGATAGTTGATTTACAATGTTGTGTTAGTTTCATGTGTACAGCAAAGTGATTCAGTCATACATATACATATATCCACTCATTTCTAGGTTCTTTTCCCATATAGGTTATTACAGAGTATTTAGTAAAGTTCCCTATGCTATATAGTAGGCCTTCGTTGGTTATTTTATATATAGCAGTGTGTATATGTTAATCTCAAATGCCTAATTGCCCCGACTTCCCACTTTCCTCTTTGGTAATCTTAAATTTGTTTTATATATCTGGGAGTGTATTTCTGTTTTGTAAATAAGTTTCTTTGTATCATTTTTTTTAGATTCCACCTATGAGTAATATCATATGATATCTGTCTTTCTCTGGCTTACAGTTTTGCAAGAATTGTTTGTATGCATCTCTTCCCAAGTTTGCATTCAGTGATGTAACTTGGTAGCTTAAAATCAACTGTGTTAGGAGTATTTACACTAGGGAAACTGGCAGACACTAGAAATCAGGACTCTTCTTCCCTAGAGAAAGAGAATGAAAGTCATTCAGTTGTGTCCAACTCTTTGTGGCCCCATGGACTATACAATCCATGGAACTCTCCAGGCCAGAATACTGGAGTGGGTAGCCTTTCCCTTCTCCAGGGGATCTTCCCAACCCAGGGATCGAACCCAGATCTCCTGCATTGCAGGTGGATTCTTTACAAGCTGAGCCACAAGGGAAGCCCAAGAATACTTGAGAGTGAGTAGCCTATCCCTTCTCCAGTGGATCTTCCTGACCCAGGAATCGAACTGGGGTCTCCTGTATTGCAGGTGGATTCTTTACCAACTGAGCTATGAGGGAAGCCCCTCCCTAGAGAGCTGGTTGTTAAATATTTACTCTGAATCCTGCTGAGCCATTGGACATTCCCACCACTGTTTCTCTATGGCCCTTCATGAAGCAGTGACCATAACTAATGCATCCCTCACATTGCTATTCACCTTTCTCTGCTTCGCTGTACTCTTACTATTGCCATTGTGTATCACTTCCCAAATAAATCATTAGCATGCAATCTTTGTTTCAGGCTCTGTTCACTAGGAACCTCAGACTAGGACAGGAGTTAAAGGGAACTGAGTGAAAGGATTCTAGATCTTTGTTCACAGGTTGATGTAGAATCCATGTACACACTATGGAGACTTTCTCTAGCAACCTTATACCAACTTGGGAGCAAGAGTGAATAAAATGATTGATGAGACTTATTTAGGTTTGGATAAGTTGAGAGATGGTCCAGCAGGAAAGAGATTCTGGGCTTCTGTCTTTCTCTAGTTGAGGTGGTTGGTCTGCATTTAAGAATGCCTACAGAGTTAAATGTAGGAGGAGGCAAAAGGCTGGGAGATCAGAACCAACACACATCAGAGGTATGGATGAGGGCATGGGACTCCCCCGATGGTCCATTGGTTAAGACTCCATGCTTCCTCTGCAGGGGCTGTGAGTTCAATCCCTGGTGAAGGGATTTAAGTTCCTCACTGATGCATGGCATGCTCCTCTCCCCCCAAAAGAGAGAGGAAAAGAAGTATTGATGAGGGCAAAAAGCATATTTCATAAACAATGAAGTTGTGAGAAATTTCTTGGAAAACAGTTTTCTGAATTTTTCTTCCAATATATCAAAACATATATGTATATAATTTAAATATATTACAAATACATACATATATCTTCTAATATACATACATATATCTTCTAATATGTCAAAACATATGTGTATATAATTTAAATAGAATAAATATATACTACAAATGCATATATAATATGTATAATGTATGTATTTGTAATATTTATTTATGTACATATATATAATTCCATATATATTAACCCACCATTTTCTTTTATTTTTTTAATTTATTTTAATTGGAGGCTAATTACTTTACGATATTGTATTGGTTTTGCCATACATCAACATGAATCCACCATGGGTATACACGTGTTCCCCGTCCTGAACCCCCTCCCCACCTCCCTCCCCAAACCATTGCTCTGGGTCATCCCAGTGCACCAGCCCCAAGCATCCTATATCCTGCATCGAACCTGGACTGGCGATTCGTTTCTTATATGATATTATACATGTTTCAATGTCATTCTCCCAAATCATCCCACCGTTGCCCTCTCCCACAGAGTCCAAAAGACTGTTCTATACATCTGTGTCTCTTTTGCTGTCTCGCATACAGGGTTATTGTTACCATCTTTCTAAATTCCATATATATGCGTTAGTATACTGTATTGGTGTTTTTTTTTTTTTTCTGGCTTACTTCACTCTGTATAATATGCTCCAGTTTCATCCACCTCATTAGAACTGATTCAAATGTATTCTTTTTAATGGCTGAGTAATACTCCATTGTGTATATGTAGCACTGCTTTCTTATCCATTCATTTGCTGATGGGCATCTTGGTTACTTCCATGTCCTGGCTATTATAAACAGTGTTGCAATGAACATTGGGGTACATGTGCCTCTTTCAATTCTGGTTTCCTCAGTGTATATGCTCAGCAGTGGGATTGCTGGGTCATAAGGCAGTTCTATTTCCAGTTTTTAAAGGAATCTCCACACTGTTCTCCATAGTGGCTGTACTAGTTTGCATTCCCACCAACAGTGTAAGAGGGTTCCCTTTTCTCCACACCCTCTCCAGCATTTATTGCTTGTAGACTTTTGGATCAAAGCCATTCTAACTGGTGTGAAATGGTACCTCATTGTGGTTTTGATTTGCATTTCTCTGATAATGAGTGATGTTGAGCATCTTTTCATGTGTTTGTTAGCCATCTGTATGTCTTCTTTGGAGAAATGTCTATTTAGTTCTTTGGCCCATTTTTTGATTAGGTCGTTTATTTTTCTGGAATTGAGCTGCAGGAGTTGCTTGTATATTTTTGAGATTAGTTGTTTGTCAGTTGCTTCATTTGCTATTATTTTCTCCCATTTGGAAGGCTGTCTTTTCACATTGCTTATAGTTTCCTTTGTTGTGCAAAAGCTTTTAATTTTAATTAGGTCCAATTTGTTTATTTTTGCTTTTATTTCCAATATTCTGGGAGGCGGGTCATGGAGGATCCTGCTGTGATGTATGTCGGAGAGTGTTTTGCCTATGTTCTCCTCTAGGAGTTTTATAGTTTCTGGTCTTACGTTTAGATCTTTAATCCATTTTGAGTTTATTTTTGTGTATGGTGTTACAAAGTGTTCTAGTTTCATTCTTTTACAAGTGGTTGACCAGTTTTCCCAGTACCACTTGTTAAAGAGATTGTCTTTTCTCCATTGTATATTCTTGCTTCCTTTGTCAAAGATAAGATGTCCATAGGTGCATGGATTTATCTCGGGGCTTTCTATTTTGTTCCATTGATCTATATTTCTGTCTTTGTGCCAGTACCATACCACCTTGATGACTGTGGCTTTGTAGTAGAGCCTGAAGTCAGGCAGGTTGATTCCTCCAGTTCCATTCTTCTTTCTCAAGATTGCTTTGGCTATTCGAGGTTTTTTGTATTTCCATACAAATTGTGAAATTATTTGTTCTATCTCTGTGAAAAATACCGTTGGTAACTTGATAGGGATTGCATTGAATCTATAGATTGCTTTGGGTAGTATACTCATTTTCACTATATTGATTCTTCTGATCCATGAACATGGTATATTTCTCCATTTATTAGTGTCCTCTTTGATTTTTTTCACCAGTGTTTTATAGTTTTCTATGTATAGGTCTTTAGTTTCTTTAGGTAGATATATTCCTGAGTATTTTATTCTTTTCGTTGCAATGGTGAATGGAATTGTTTCCTTCATTTCTCTTTCTAGTTTCTCATTATTAGTGTATAGGAATGCAAGGGATTTCTGTGTGTTGATTTTATATCCTGCCACTTTACTATATTCATTGATTAGCTCTAGTAATTTTCTGGTGGAGTCTTTAGGGTTTTCTCTGTAGAGGATCATGTCATCTGCAAACAGTGAGAGTTTTACTTCTTCTTTTCCAATTTGGATTCCTTTTATTTCTTTTTCTGCTCTGATTGCTGTGGCCAAAACTTCCAAAACTATGTTGAATAGTAATGGTGAGAGTGGGCACCCTTGTCTTGTTCCTGACTTGAGGGGAAATGCTTTCAATTTTTCACCATTGAGGATAATGTTTGCTGTGGGTTTGTCATATATAGCTTTTATTATGTTGAGGTATGTTCCTTCTATTCCTGCTTTCTGGAGAGTTTTTATCACACATGGATGTTGAATTTTGTCAAAGGCTTTCTCTGCATCTATTGATATAATCATATGGCTTTTATTTTTAAATTTGTTAATGTGGTGTATTACATTGATTGATTTGTGGATATTGAAGAATCCTTGCATCCCTGGGATAAAGCCTACTTGGTCATGGTGTATGATCTTTTTAATGTGTTGTTGGATTCTGATTGCTAGAATTTTGTTAAGGATTTTTTCATCTATGTTCATCAGTGATATTGGCCTGTAGTTTTCTTTTTTTGTGGGATCTTTGTCAGGTTTTGGTATTAGGGTGATGGTGGCCTCATAGAATGAGTTTGGAAGTTTACCTTCCTCTGCAATTTTCTGGAAGTGTTTGATTAGGATAGGTGTTAGCTCTTCTCTAAATTTTTGGTAGAATTTAGCTGTGAAGCCGTCTGGACCTGGGCTTTTGTTTGCTGGAATATTTCTGATTACAGTTTCAATTTCCATGCTTGTGATGGGTCTGTTAAGATTTTCTATTTCTTCCTGGTTCAGTTTTGGAAAATTGTACTTTTCTAAGATTTTATTTATGTATATTATGTATAATTCCATATATATGAACCCATCATTTTCCTTTACACTTTTCTGCTCTAGCCACTGGGATTTTCTTTCTGTCCTTTAAATAAGCCAAGCTCATTTTGCCTAGTGCCTGGTAGATTCTCTTTGCCCAGATATTCATTTGGCTTTTCCAATTAGATTGCAGTTCAAATGTCACCTTCTCAGAGAGGTTGTCAGATTGTCCTAACTAAAAGAGTGCACTTCTCTCCCTTCACTTACCCAACTTTATTTCTCTTCATAAACCTTATTACGATCTGGCATTGTTTTATCTATTTGCTTCATTTTTGTCTTCCTCACTAGAATACAGGCCCCATGGAAGCAGAGATATATCAGTTATGCAACTCCAGCACTTGTATTAATAATAGTGTCAAGCACATCATAGATCATTTATGAATATTTATAGAGTAAATGAACAATTATCATTAACTGTTAATTAATTGTTTATAGATGTGTCAGGATGGCAAAGTGGTCTAAGGCACCAAACTCAAGCTTATGCTTTCCCCCACTGGGGCTTCTGGTCTCTGAATAATGGGGGTGTGGGTTTGAATCCAAATTCTGATACATCCTTATTTGGGCTTCGCTGATGCTAAGAGGAGAAGGCAATGGCACCCCACTCCAGTACTTTTGCCTGGAAAATCTCATGGACCGAGGAGCCTTGTAGGCTGCAGTCCATGGGGTCGCTAAGAGTTGGACATGACCAAGCAACTTCACTATCACTTTTCACTTTCATGCATTGGAGAAGGAAATGGCAACCCACTCCAGTGTTCTTGCCTGGAGAATCCCAGGGATGGGGGAGCCTGGTGGGCTGCCATCTATGGGGTCGCACAGAGTCAGATACAACTGAAGTGACTTAGCAACACCAGATAGCTAAGATGGTAAAGAATCTGCCTGCAATGCAGGAGACCTGGATTCAACCTCTGGGTTAGGAAGATTCCCTGGAGAAGGAAATGGCAACCCACTCCAGTGTTCTTGCCTGGAGAATTCCATGGACAGAGGAGCCTGGTGGGCCACAGTCCATAGTATCACAAAGAGTCAGACAAGACTGAATGACTAACACAACACATAATTAAATAATTGGATGTTTAAGAATTGATGATAATTAATTAATTAATGATCTTGTGTGTGTCTGTCCCTATGGCAGGTCAGAAGACCAGGAATTGGAAGACCTGGTTATAGCTTTTGGGCAGCCAGCAGTTACACTGAGGTGATAAGGCATGTGCACACAGACACCTGGACACAGTGCAGTAGAGCAGGTGACGTATGTCACATCCATGATGAGTCTTCTGTTTGACAAGTGCTAGGAGAGTTCAGAGCACAGTGCACTGGAGCAGCCAGAGATTTTCGGAAGAAGTAGGTTTCCATGGTGCTCATGAGCATGGGTTGGATGTGGGAGTAAAGGGTAGAGAGAGGATTGTTTTAGTATCCCTCCCATGACCTTACCAGTGCTAAATTTGTTGGTGTCCAGGCATACAACCCGTTAAAAACCCCCAAATAGTCATTTTCCAATTACTTTGTCTGCATGACACAAGTGCAGGCAAAAAAGTCATCTGTGAGGGTAAGATACAAGTTTAATACTTAAACAGCTCTCTGTTATGTTTTGACCTCTGTTGCAATGAGATGAATAAATATTGATTGGTTTAAGTGAATTCAGGAACACTGAACTCATGTGCTGAACTATGTCTGTGTACCACTTTAGGAAGGAAAAAACAAGATGGATTCTGTTTGTCAAGGACTGACTGATGTCTAGTCGAATGTCCTCATTTAGTGTCAGCTTCTCATAAAAATGAAGCTGGTTGATTTATTCGAGTATTTTTTCAATGTGACTATTTGATAAAAACCCATTTAAATTGCCCTCATCAATTGTACTCTTTTATTCTGGTTTCATGGAGTAGGAAATGTCAACCCACTTCAGTATTCTTGCCTGGAAAATTCCATGGCGGTGCCTGGTGGGGTCGCAAAGAGTTGGACATGACTGAGAGGGTCCATGCATGCACACACGTGCACACACATACACGCACACACACACACATATCCTGGTTTCATCTCTTCTTTGTGTTGTCTTATCTTCTCAGTGATGGTAAAAATTTTTCTTACTTTAACTTTAATTTTTTGAATCCAAAATCTTCATACACCCTAAAATTGTTTATCTTAGTTTTTAAAACTAATAACAAAAAATCTAACCATCCTATCCCCAGAGCTTTGCCTGCCTGCTCCTGAGTGTTTAAGTAGGATTTAGTTCATAGATGGCTGATTCGCTGATTTGAGTAAGGCCAGGATTTGTTTTCCTCCTTTCTGAATCAGTCCTCAGCAGCTGCTCCTGAAGGAACAGTATTGTTCTTAGTGACTTTAGAACAGAAGAAGCTAGAAAGGCCCATTATTTCTAAAGCTAGTTTTTCTTGGCCCATAAATATTTGACACACTAGTAACTCTGAGCAGGGCATTAGGACAATATCAACTCACACAGTAGGAAATTTATACCAGTTTCCTTTTCTTAAAGAAAAGGAAGAGAGCAAATTCTCTGATGGCCCAGGGGTTAAGACTCTGCACTTCCAATACAAGGGGCACAGGTTCAATCCCTGGAGGGGGAACTAAGATCCCACATGCCATGTGGCCATAAAATAAGTAAGTAAACTGAAAGTCTTACTTTAAAAAAAATAAAGGCAGAGAAATTCAGCTGCTACCAATATTTATCAAGGCCACTCTGGAAATTATTGAGCTGTGAGGCATTCTGAGAGGAAAATGTAAAATTCTCATTTTGGCTTAGAAAACTGTTTTAAACATATTCAACAAGCAATATTCAGAAGTTTGATGATGAGAAGAGCAATTCTAAGAGAAGTAAGAGTCAAGTTACGACTAGAAAGTAAAATCATGGTAAACTTAGGTTACTCATGTAAGAGAAGTCAATCAGATTATTACTATTAAATTTTCAGGGGACTTGTACTCAGAACTAAAGGAAGAAAAAAAGACATTCAGAAGAAGGGATGTGTGTTGAGGGTTTAAAAAAAAGTTTATCTGAATAAATGAATGAATGAACCAGCAAGTCTTAGAGAATTTTATTACTTGTTGGTTAAAGTATAAAAACTTGTGAAAATGTAGATTTATGGCAGGATTATGTGTAGATCTATATCTCTGAATGATGTAATCCCACTGCTATATTTACTGAAAAGCATTCTTACTTGAGGCCATGAGGATTAATGTTGCTCTCTTGGTAACATACCAAGAAACAGTCTCATGTCTTTTAAAACAAAGCAATATAACACTCTGAATGTACAAGCAACATTGCTCCAGGAAACACATTTGTCTGCCAGAGCCAAATAGTAAGCCTAATTTAATGAACATCGGCAGTTTGTTGAGCCCACCAGGGAATAAGAGTCTTTTGGGAAAGCCTGAAACTGAATTGTGCCAATTTATTAGGTAGCTTTTTATTTAGGGAGGAATTTAAGTGCCTGGAATACTTCACCAAAAGATTCAAGAGTTCTCTCAAAACTGGGTCTCTTATTCAAGATATCCCTTAAATGTTGAGGGAAATGGAAATAGTCATCTATGTATTACTTGCCTTGCTCACAGACACATTATACTTATACCTTTGTATCTTAAGTTCACCTTAGGACATACTCCCTACGAGGAATAACACTGCACAATCAAAAAAGGAACAATATGAGATTTATTCATTCATTCCTGAAATATTAGAAATGCCTGACCATCCTTTCTTAGGGTCCTTTTATAGAGAATTGCACTTACAAAGCAACACCAAGAAAATATAAAACAACCATTATTTTCTGGAATATCTTGGTGTCGTGGTATCGGCAGCCATGGAGCTCTGTATGTGGGCCTTGGTCAAGAGCTGTATTGAGGTCATTATTCAGCTGTGAGTCATTATTCAGACAGGCCTCCCTACCTCTCAGACATTAGCATCCCTGTCTATTCCTTCTGAAGCCCTCCCTTTCACTTGCCATCATTGTTGGTATTAGTAAGGAAGGGAATGAATGCTTTCAGAACTGTTGAGATGTCCCTGCCTAGATTAGGGAGACAAACTTTGCAATCAGCCTGCCTTGGACTATTCTGCACTCTGTCCTCCCAGGATAATAGTGTTCTTTATGATTTGACAACTCCACATTGGTGGTAGCTGGTATTCTTTTTTGTCTTAGAACTTCTGTCATAGAAATAGTGCTCTTTTCTTCTCCCTTATTTGGCACATATGATTTCTGCATTTGAGTACCCATCTTGTCCATTGATGATGCTGGGCTCTGGGAAGGATATGAGTATCTGTGTATCCGTGTATGGAGAGTACCCACGCCTACCTGGTGTCTTTTCCAGTATTTGGGAACTAGTTCATTTTTCACATGATTCCAAGTGCCCATAAGCAGCAACAAGGAATGGAATCTCAATTCCGAATCTTCTCTGAATTGGAAGCATAGATCACAATTGCATGTTTATTTTTTCTAGATCTTCTGATAAATCATCTGTAAACTAGCATGGGGGTATGCCTTGTTATTATGGGGTGGGATGAATTGGGAAAATTATATGACATGAACAGGGGCAGAAATAATATAAATCATTATGAAAATTTCTTCTTGGAAACTGGACTTGTGATATTTTATTGCCTGCTCCCAAGATGCCAGTAGGCATCATGAGATCGATAAAAATTTCCTAAGATTCAATGAGCCAAACTGGTCTCTTGCTTCACTACATTACCCTGGGTCCCAGGGAAGCCATAGTGCTGAGCAGGGGTCCGGGAGCTGTAACTGCCTTTTACTTAAAATAACAAGTGATCTGTGAACATCCTGGCACAGAGGGAAGAAGTGGGCAATAGAATTTTCAAATAGGACTTATTTCTGTAACACCACTGTATCTGTTTCTTGTGGTTATCATAACAAAGTACCATAAACTTGGTGGCTCAAAACATCAGAAAATATTGTCCCTGGTTCTGAAATCCAGAAGTCTGAAATCAAGGTGTCAGCAGGGCTACCCTCCTCTGGAAGCTTATGGAAAGAGCCTGTCCTTTGGCTCTTCCAGCTACTGTGTTTCTTGGCATCCTTGTGGCTGCATCCATCTAATCTCCCCCTTGTCATCTGTATCTTCTCATCTGTCTCTTAGAAGACACTTGTTAGATTTAGGCCCCACCCAGGTAGTCTGGGATGATCTCATCTCAGTTAAGTTAAAATCCTGAACTTAATTGCATTTCAAAGACCCTTTGTCCGAAAGGTAACATTTACAGGTTTTAGGAATGTGGATGTGGACCATTATTTTGGTCCCTATTTTGGATGTGGACCATCAAGCCCACATGTTCCTTGTGTCAGGTTCTCCTCTAGGTACTTTACTCATACAGTAAGTGCCCTACGTATGAACCTTCAAGCTGTGAACTTTCAAAAATGTGAATGTGTGTTCCATCAGCATCAGGTGTGAGTGCAGCCGCCGCTTGCCCTCTGTCTCCCATTGCAGACGATCATTCAGCTCTACCATCTCCCACCTCCTCTCCCTCCTCCAGGCAGTAACTCTTCTTGCCTCTTCACTCAGTGCCAGCCCTTGTATGCCAGCTGTTGTACTGCACTACTGCATCTTTCAAAGTCCTGTTGCATGCATGGGTGCTCAGTTGCTCAGTGGTGTCCAACTCTTTGGGACCCCCATGGACTGTAGCCTGCCAGGCTCCTGCTATACTGTAAGATTAAAAATATTATCTTTCATGTTTTGTGTTTGTCTTTTATGTATTAAATACGTGAAAAGTACTTTAAGCCTATTACACTATAGTACTATGTACCCAATTGTGTTAGTTGGGTACCTATGCTAACTTTGTTGGACTTATGAACTTGCTCTCAAAATGGAGCTCATTCATATGTAGAGGATTTACTGTATTAACTTTTGAATTTCTGAAATCTGTATAGCTCTATCACCAGCTAGCTGTGTAATCTCAAACAAGTCATTTCACATTTTCAGTCATTTTGTCTGGGTAGCAGTCTCCTCCTTTGTGAAATGAAGAAGATTGGATTACTTAAAGGAATCCATATAATAGAGTAGGGAATAGCCTTAATTTTAGAAGACATGAAAGGATTTTGTTCAAATCTACATAGGAACTGATCATCTACAATTTCCCAAGTGCTGTACTAAGGCAATATAGAGGAACATAAGACCCTGGCCTTTGTTTCACATGCCCACCGTCTAGAAGAGGCAACAATATTATCTGTGTGCCCAAGCACTGTCACTCAAGTAAGTGAAGCCAAAGAAAGTTCTTGTGGGAAAAAAAACTAACAAATTGAATCAAGAATAAATCTGCGTAGAAGATGCAGAGCCAGAGCTTGTTGGCTTCATTGCTAAATCATGAAAAAGTGGATGCCAGTTGCTCTGCCACTGAAACCCCAGAGGGTACAGCTACTCGTGACCATCCAGGGATTAATGGTGCATTTAAATTGTTCTCACCAGAGGTTATATATGCACTGAGCCACAGTGGAGGCCAGAGCTGCATGGCACCTAATGGCAAACTCCAAAACGCCCTTGCATTTTTCTGAAAGGAGGATTGATAACATGCAAAGATATTGTGGCAGATAGTTCTGACATCTGACCTTCAAGAAGGTCTCAGGTCCCATGAGACCAACCACCCAGGTTCTAGAAAATATGTCCAGAGGAAATCTGTCCCCTGGCCAGATGTAGGCTGTGAGCTTGTACTTTGGTTCAGTGATCTGTACACTGCAAGGAGGAAGTTCATCATCATACTGCCTGAAGCAGGGGCACTTGGAGACGTATAAGGCACCAAACGTCTCCGCTAAATGTCAGGGTACATTTAGTGAACTTGACAAACTCAGACTCAGTCCCAGTTAACATTTTTCTCCAAACCCCCAGCAGGCAGCCTGGCCTGGTTGGCAACCTGCTCGTAAGAAACCCAGAAATACATAATCATTGCTTCAGCTAAGCAAGCTCTAGAAAAGAGATTCAAGATACAAAAGAATGCCCAGGTTCAGCCTTAAGTAGATCAACAATGACTTCTCAACCAGAAATGGAAGGAGCATCCAGACCAGCTTGTGTGGAGGAAAGCTGTAAGACTCAGTCCATCTGCAGTAACCAAAGTTCATCTGATCATCATGAGAGATAAGCTGTTTCAGGCAACATTCAGCATGGAGAGACATGCTCAGAGCAAGTCAGGCACATGGCAAATCAAAGAGCTACAGGAATATAATAAGAGAAAGCTAGGGTCATGCTGGGTGCCCACCTCAAAAAGTGCCAGAGAAGGCCAAGACACTGAAAAGCCTAATTATTTGAAATAATAGCTTTCATGTGACATACCAGAGCCTTCAGTTTATGGAGACTATCTAAATATTCACAGTTCCTTACCCCTAATGTCATGTTTTTCTCCAATTATATACTGCTAAGTCACTTCAGTCGTGTCCAACTCTATGCGACCCCATAGACCCCGGCCCACCAGGCTCCCCCGTCCCTGGGATTCTCCAAGCAAGAACAGTGGAGTGGGTTGCCATTTCCTTCTCCAATGCATGAAAGTGAAAAGTGAAAGTGAAGTCGCTCAGTCATGTCTGACTCTCAGCGACCCCATGGACTGCAGCCTTCCAGGCGCCTCCATCCATGGGATTTTCCAGGCAAGAGTACTGGAGTGCCATTACCTTCTCCGAATTATATACTAGGGGCTAGGAAATACTGCTAATTATTTTAGTCAAGTGGCTATAACTCTTGCTGTTACAATGAAATACCACAGGCCAAGTGGCTTAAACAACAGACATTTCTTTCTCACAGTTCTGGAGGTTGAGAAGTCCAAGATTAAGGTGTGGACAGATGTGGTTCTTGGTGAGGGCTTGCTTTCTGGCTTGTATACAGCCACATTCTTGCTGCATCCCCACCTGATAGACAGAGAGAGGGTTCTGGTCTCTTCCTTTTCTTAGAAGGGCACTAATTTTATCCTGGAGGCTCCACCCTCATGACCTCATCTAGATCTCATTCTTACTGCTTCCAAATGCCACACATTCGGTATTAGGGCTTTGACATTCAAATTTTGGGAGACACAAACATTCTGTATATAGTGAAAATAATAAAATAGTAGTAATAATAAGCAGATACACTTTTTCCTGGTGGCTCAGATGGTAAAGCATCCGCCTACAATACGGGAGACCTGGATTCAATCCTTGGGTTGGGAAGATCTCCTGGAGAAGGAAATGACAACCCACTCCAGTATTCTTGCCTGGAAAATCCCATTGATGGAGGAGCTTGTAGGCTACAGTCCATGGGGTCACAAAGAATTGGACACGACTGAGTGACTTCACTTTCACTTTCACTCTTTTTCCTTAATCAAGCTCACAGTCTAGTAGAGTTACAGATATTCATCAAACTTTCACACCCAAATATGTGAAATTACAATTGTGTTTCAGCTTGAAAAAGAAGAGGTGCATGAGGGTATTAGAGCAGATAGTAGGGGGATTTGACTGATAGGAGGTCAGAGATTCCCCTGCAACAACTGAGCTGAAATTGAAGGGCAAGGAGGTGCCAACTTGTAGTGGTGGTGCTCAGATGCTCAGTTGTGTCTGACGCTTTGTGCCCCCATGGACTGTAGCCCACCAGGCTCCTCTGTTCATGGGGATTCTCTTGGCAAGAATACTGGGGTGGATTGCCATTTCCTTCTCAAGGGGATCTTCCTGACCCAGGAATCAAACCCCAGTCTCTTGCATTGGCAGGTGGATTGTTTATGACTAGTGCCAGCTTGTGGTATCAGACAAGTAGCTAGAAGGGAAGGGAAAAGATGGAGGATGGGACCAGATGGACCTGTGGTGTCCAGGAAGCGTGTGCATGTGTGTGTATTTGGAGTTAGGGTCTGTAAGGAGGTAGTTAAGGTTAAGTGAGGTTATAAGGTGGGATCCTAATTTGATAAAACTGGGTACTTATAAAAAGAGGAAGAGATGTGGTGCTGTTTCTCTGTGCCCAGAGGAAAGGCCGTGTGAGGACATCGGGAGAAGGCGGCTGTCTGTAAGCTGAGAAGAGAGCTCTCACCAGGAACCAAACTGGCTGAGACTTCTGGCTCCTCGAACTGTGAGAAAATACATTTCTGTTGTTTAAGCCGCCAGCTGGTTACAGTCTGTAAAGGCAGCCCAAGAAGAAACAAAGACAAAAATAAACTAATATTTATTGAGTACGTGCCAGGTGCCAGAATCTTTGGGTTAACAGCTAGTATTTTTGGATACTTACAAACGAAAACATTTATAGGAAATTATCTTCTTCTCTGTAGTTCAAGATAGCTTACCACAATGTCCACATTGCAACCACAAGATAAGAAAAGATCCCTTCCCAAAAGGCATCACCCAGAAATTACACATTCTGTTTGCCTGCATCCTATTGAAAGACCTTAATCACATAGCTACCCTTAACTACAAAGGAAGCTGAGAAATGTAGTCTTTATTTTTTTCTTTTGTCCGAATCAGAGGTTCTATTACCATCAAGGAGGAAAGAATGCCCATTAAGGGAAAAAAGTCACTCTCCTACACCCACACCTTCAAATGGCCTTGGATGTTCCTGAATAAAATTGTTGTTGCTTTGTTGTTTAGTCACTAAGATGTGTCTGATTCTTTGAGATCCCATGGGCTGTAGCCTACCAGGCTCCTTGTCCATGGGATTTCCCAGGCCAGGATACTGGAATGGGTTGCCATTTCATTCTGTAGGCGGTCTTCCCATCCCAGGGCTTGAACCTGCATCTCCTGCATTGCCAGACATATTTGTTACCACGCAGCCACCAGGGAAGCCATCCTGAATAAATAATGTTTTTAAAGTATTTGATTAGTCAAGGATAATATTTTCTACACATCTTGGTTACCAACTCCTGTTGCAATGAAGACAGCCCACCCTTTTGTGGATAAATAATAAACTTCAGTTGTTTATTACCCATATAATGGAAGAAACACTAATTTTTCTCACAGCCATGAAAGTAAAGTGATTTGCTTAAGGATTGACATAGTCAGCAAATAGAATTACTGGGATATAAGTGAAGATTTTGGCAATGCAAGTACAGTTTTGTTCCCACTTAACAACCAGATGATTTAAAAGTCCTCCTTATATGCCATAAGATTTACAAATGAACTAATTTACACATACCTGAAGATACAAGGTAGGCAAGTTGGATGGTGAAGACCACCCTGAACAAATGGGAAAAAATTTTGCATTTCATCTGTTTCTTGTTTCTTAAAGAATTCAACTTTCAATCATTGATATTTCATAATATGAATGTATCATGGCTTGTATCATGAATGTACTAAGTTGCTGATTCCTATGAGCACCAGAGAATTGATGCTTTTGAATTGTGGTGCTGGAAAAGACTTGAGAGTCTCTTGGACAGCAAGGAGATCAAACTAGTCAATCCTAAAGGAAATCAACCCTGAATATTCATTGGAAGGACTGATGCTGAAGCTGAAGCTCCAATACTTTGGCCACCTGATGTGAAGAGCTGACTCATTGAAAAAGACCTTGATGCTGGGAAAGATTGAAGGCAGGAGAAGGGGACAACACAGCATGAGATGACTGGATAGCATCACCAACTCAATGGACATGAGTTGGAGCAAACTCTGGGAGATAGTGAAGGACAGGGAAGCCTGGTGTTCTGCAGTTCATGGGGTCTCAAAGAGTTGGACATGACTGACTGAACAACAACAACAACAAATATATTTATATTGTTTTCATTCGATTCCCCTGCTGTTATAAACCATACTGCATCAAACTTAACTACATAAATATTTTTATGGGGGGAATAGTTGAACAGTTGTACACATCTTTTAAAACCTGTTGACTGTCTTTGGCAGTATTGCCAAAGTGAAAGAGTACTGTTCAAAAAGACGACCTGAAATTTACTTTCATCAAGAATATATGAGACTATGTGGAATCTAAAATCTGACACATCTGAACCAGTCTATGAAACAGAAACAGAATCATGGGCATAGAGAATAGACTGGTAGTTGCCAAGCAGAGTGAGTTGGCAGAGGGATGGAGTGGGAGTTTGCGATTTGCAGAAGCAAGCTTTTATATAGAGAATGGATAAACAGCAAGGTCCTACTGTAGAGCACAGAGAAGTATATTCAATATTGTATGATAAACCATAATGGAAAAGAATACAAAAACAAAGAATGTAGATATATGTATAACTGAGTCACCTTGCTGTATAGCAGAAATTAACACAACATTGTAAATCAGCTGCATTTCAATTAACAAATAAATTATTTAAAAAAAATTTTAAAGAATATGTGAGACTAAAAAAAGTAGAATATATGAGACTGAAGTTTGAGGTCCTAGATTGGGGTCTCCAGAAGCAAACCTTGATATGAAAATCCTGTGTAAGTGATTTATGCAGGAAGTGTTTCCTGGGGAGACCAGTAAGGACTGGAGAATCAGGACAGGGAAAGGAAGGAAGCCAAGTAGAGTTTTGTTGTTGTTCAGTCGCTCAGTTATGCCTGACTCTTTGCAACTCCATGGATTATAGGCACTCCAGGCTTCCCTGTCCTTCACTATCTCCTGGAGTTTGTTCAAACTCATGTCCATTGAGTCAGTGATGCCATCCAACCATCTCATCCATTGTTGTCCCCTTCTCCTCCTGCCTTCAATCTTTCCCACCATCAGGGTCTTTTCCAGTGAGTCAGCTCTTGACATCCGGTGGACAAAGTATTGGAGCCTCAGCTTCAACATCAGTTCTTCCAATGAATATTTAGGGTTGATTTCCTTTAGAATTGACTGGTTTGATCTCCTTGCAGTCCAAGGGATTCTCAAAAGTCTTCTTCAACACCACAGTTCGAAAGCATCAATTCTTTGGTGCTCAGCCTTCTTGATGGTCTGATTGTCACATCTGTACATGACTACTGGAAAAACCATAGCTTTGACTATACTAATTTTTGTCTGCAAAGTGATGTCTCTGCTTTCACACTGCAGAGCTTAAGCTTCAGCCTTGTCCCTCAGGAGAAATCTAGAGAATAAATAAACCTCAGAATTGTCCTGAACAGAGGCAAGGGAGCTGAGCTTTCACATTCTGATGTCTGATGGTCATTTGTCAAGGGCCAGCCCAGGGAAGAGGCAAACCCCAGGCATGCATGTTTTGATTCCTGGTATACAGTAAAGCAGCTCTGATAGCCTGAGGGCAGTCCTCCAAAGCAGAATCTCAAGTTCCAGACTTTAAAACACAGAAGTCAGTGGTAGAGGCAGCATAGGTTATATACAGAAACTATTACAAGAAATCTGAGAGGACCTGGAAAAAACACCAATATTTTCTGCTACAGTTCACCCTTTGCTCTTGGTCAGGCCCTCTGACATTTCATGTCAGTTTCATTCCATTCTTTGAAAACGTCTTGAAGGTTGCTCAAAATTTCTGGGGCAAATTGTATTATAAAAATTGTATATTAAATGTGAGAGTCATTGAACACCCTACAGTCTCTCCTGCTGCAGCTGGCCCTACAGGGATTACATTTTCTCATCTCCCTCTTCTGCCACCCATTCTAGATTCCTCTAGACCAGTTTTCTTTTTTTTTTAAGTTATTTATTTATAAAGATCTTATTATTATTTATTTATTTAGCTGCACCATGTCTTAGCTGTATCAAGCAGGATCTTCATTGCCCCATGCAGGGTTTTAGTTACAGCATGCTAACATCTAGTTCCTTGACCAGGGATCGAACCCAGGCCCCGGGCATTGCAATCATGGAGTCTTAGCCACTGGACCATCAGGTAAGTCCCCTCTCAACCACTCTTGAATGTAACAGTGACACTATCTTCATTGCCCTAGTAAAGAACCTTTCACTGGGCCTTCGTAAGGAACAGAGGCATACTTATAACCCTAAATCTTTTGATTCTTCTCTCAATACTCTGCCAGGTCATTATTTGTTACAAGTTGCCAGGAGCCATTCCAGTGGCTTATTAGGACCAGCTCCAGGGGCTCTTGCCAGAGTGTTAAATACTGAGTCATAGGACAGTGGCCCTTATATTAATAAAATGTCCCTTATCAACCACTGTGGTTTGGCATCCTCAATACTGAATTCCAGGCCTGCTCTCCCAGGACCAGGAAGTACACATTCCCCAAGTCCTATGGATCTTTTGGCAAATAATTTCTTTCTCCTTTAATAAGGTCAAAATTTCCCCAGTTAAGTCATGCTGAAGCTTGACCCTAGTTTTCCATCTAGAAGTCAAAAAGAAAGGTGGGAGGGGGCGATCATAAGGAGAGCAAATACCGCCTTTCAATGTGTCTGTCTTAGTAGAGGCTTCTGAAAAGTCTCCAAGCTCATAGGGGACTGCTTTTGTTTGGAAAAAGAGAGTTTGTCAATCTGGCAGGTTCAGCGTGTTCAGCTGACTCGAGGAAATCAATGCTTCATAGCACACCTGCTCAGATTACCTATCTTGAGTCTCAGGGTCCCCCTCCTTCCTTAGTAGAGCCCTGATTTTGGTGCAGGGGATTTGCTGTGGTTAAGTCATCTTCTCTGAGGTTCTGTTATTCTTACAGCCAAGTCTGGTCTTCAGTACACCCTTTCACTGCCTCAGTATTATGAGGGTCTCCTTCAACTCTCTTCAAGGCCTGTTGGCTTTCCTACTGTGCCTTAAGTTGATAACTGACTGACCTAGGCTTGTATTTTTCTGGAGAAGGAAATGGCAATCCACTCCAGTATTCTTGCCTAGAGAATCCTGTGGATGGAGGAGCCTTGTGGGCTGCTGTCCATAGGGTTGTACAGAGTCGGACACTACTGAAGCGACTTGGCATGCATGCATGCATGCATTGGAGACGGAAATGGCAACCCACTCCAGTGTTCTGCCTGGAGAATCCCAGGGTCGGAGGAGCCTGGTGGGCTGCCGTCTATGGGGTCGCACAGAGTCAGACACAACTGAAGTGACTTAGCAGCAGCAAGCTTGTATTTTCCTCGATTTGATGCACTGATAGCACTCAGAAACAACTCACCAGTTCATAGCTTTTGTAATTACAACTTGCCCCGTATCTTTCAAATGCACACAGTGTTCTGTGTGTCAGAGCATCCTTTCCATCCCTATGCCATCTTAACACCGGTGAAAGTCTTAGTAACTGTGGGCTAATGCCAGGAAGAGTCAGCAGCCCACCCAGCACCAATAAAGGGGCCTTTGTTTTCAGATAGCCATTGAATAGCTAACTCCAAATCTGGCTCCTAGAGTCAGCTTCCTAAGGCCAGTGGGGGTACCAGCTACCTTAGGAGGTTCTAAAAAAGCAGTTCCTGAAATGAGGGTGGGTTTGCAAACAATTTCCAAAAAAATGATCCCAGGAAAACCAATAATAGAGTAGGAAATAGAATAGGAAAAGGGGAAAAGCCCAGCACTGGTGTGGTCTCCGGCAGAAGGCTCTCAGAAGGTAGATCTTTGAGGGGAACTCTGGACTCTGAGTGACAGCTCACCACTATCCCAATCTGATAGGAGCTAGACTATGGTACTTGTTCACCTGTTTGTCTCTGGACAAAGTCCAGCTGGAATGTAAACCCCTGAATGCTTGCAATTCTCTGTGCAATTCTCTTGCAATTCTCTGTGACAAAGTGGCTCCAGCAGCCCAAGGACCGGGAGGGCAGAGCTGCAGATACCGGTCCATGGAAGAGCAAGTGTGAAGAAAGTGGGCATGGTGAGGGGGCACAGACAAAGTAGAAAGGGATCCTGGGAATCTGGGCAGACCACTATATCTGCTAGAGTTATACTCCTCTTTTCATAGAGTAAAAGATATATCATTTACTATCTTTCTGTTTGTTTGCATAACTTCTTTTATCTTGATTCATTTTTTCTTCTTAAACTTTCAAGTTTCATTTACTTGCAGAGTGGGTGATAGTTTGCATATAGGACAAAATTCAAATTTTCCAGAAGGTATACAGGAAACATCTTCATGTTTATCCTTTCAGAGATATCTTCTGAGAACAGATTTTACGTGGTACAAAAATCACTATAAACATCCTCTGTTTCGTGTACATGGAATTCTTCTTTACACTTCTGTCTTCTTATTTAAAGGAATCAATTCTTTTCTGCATGGGAGTCCAGGACAAAGATAGCATCCCATCAGCAAAAAAGAAACTGAAAGCTATTGAGTTGTTGAGTGCTAGCTACATAATATGCAGGAAGGAAACTAACAATGAGGCCTAATCAGTTCAATCAGTTCCCCACATCAGTTCAATTCAGTTGCTCAGTTGTGTCCAACTCTTTGTGACCCCATGGACTGCAGCATGCCAGGCCTCCCTATCCATCACCAACTCCTGGAGTTTACTCAGACTCATGTCCATTGAGTCAGTGATGCCAGCCAACCATCTCATCCTCTGTTGTCCCCTTTTCCTCCCGCCTTCAGTTTTTCCTAGCATCAGGGTCTTTTCCAATGAGTCAGTTCTTCGCATCAGGTAGCCAAAGTATTTGCATTTCAGCTTCAGCATCAGTCCTTCCAATGAATATTCTTGACAAATCATCATTGTTCATGGAAGCAGTTTGTTTTCATTCAGTCGATCAGTCGTGTCCAACTCTGTGACCCCCATGGACTGTAGTCCATCAGGCTGCTCTGTCTATGGGATTCTCCAGGCAAGAATCCTGGAGCAGGTTGCCATTTCCATCTCCAGGGGAACTTCCTGACCCAGGGATGGAACCTGAGACTCCTGTATTGGCAGGCAAATTCTTTACCACTGAGTCACCAGAGAAGACCTTTAAGGAAGCAATAATATTAATAATAATTATCAATTTAGGGGAAAACATCTATTAATTGACAAAAATGTTTGTCTCAAAATTTTGAGACAATTTTTTTTTGTTGTTATACTGTGAGAAATAGAGAAATTGTTATAGTATGGGCTGGTAAAATATTGGATGATAACGAAAGGCAATGGATGGGTTTTAGGGGCATCCATCTGACTGCACCTTTAAAGAACACAAGCGTTTTACTTATTTTGGAAAAAAATACTGTGAAAATGGAAAGAACACCAGGCAGAATTAAGAAAACCTATGTGCTGTTGCAGTTTTGCTGGGAACTTGCTGTGTTTTGGTTAATGCTCTTAACCTCTCTGTGCTTTCATACTCATCTGTAATCTTCATTCAGGAATATTGTAGAGATGGAAATGAAATAAGTAGCTTCAAAGCAGAGCATTTGGGTAATTTTATATGCAGCAATATAATTAATAATAATACTAGCATGAGAGATTAGGCCAGTAGGCAAGGTTTTTCCTCTTGACTTATTTTTAGATTGCCACTATTATTTAGCCATCTGAACAAAGTATCTACTGATTTGGTTTATTTTCCAAGACCAAGTCAACTCACCCTGCAGATAGAAAGGTACAGTTTCACAGCTAGCAGTACTGTTGGGGGAATGCAGGATATCAATTGAGGATAAATGATGTGGTCAGCTCCTGGTCCTTACTTTCTTCTCATGCACAGAGCTTACTTTCAGGACTAGTTGAGATGCTTGGGAAGGAGGGACTTATCAAAAGTTATATATCATGAAATTAAAATTTGCATATAAAAAAGCCTGTAACTGACTGCAGAAAAATACTGTTTGATTCCACTTATACGAGGTACCTAGAATAGTCCAATTCAGAGTCAAAAGTATCTTGGTAGATGCCCAGGCTATGAGGGGTGGGTTTGGGTGGGGGTTGGAGTGAAGTGAAGTGAAGTCGCTCAGTCGTGTCTGACTCTTTGTGACCCCATGGACTGTAGCCTATCAGGCTCCTCCGTCCATGGGATTTTCCAGGCAAGAGTGCTGGAGTGGATTGCCATTTCCTTCTCCAGGGGATCTTCCCAACCCAGGAATCGAACCCAGGTCTCCCTCATTGCAGGCAGACGCTTTACCGTCTGAGCCACCAGGGAAGCCCAAGGGGTTCCTGGGCTTCCAGGGAACCCTCCAGGGGGTTGGAGACTTAGTGTTTAATGGGGACAGAGTTCCAGATTAGGAAGGTGAGAAATTTGGAGATGGATGATGGTGAGAATTATGCAACAATGTGAATGCTGCTGAACTGTATGGTTAAACATAGTTAAAAAGTATGTTTTATCTTATGTGACTTTTTCTACAATTAAAAAAAAAGATGTTTGAAGAAATTGAATGAGTGGATGAAATTATCAATTGCTTTTATTTATGTTGTTTCCTAAGAGTACAGAGAAACTTTAAAGCTCCTGATCTTCAAGTATAGTCATGCTTGCATGTTTTTTTATGCAGTTCCCTGTCTATCAGGCGTCTGCATATCACAGGCTGGGTTACATGGATCTCGAGAACAGCCATGCCTGAATTATCCCTGTAATAGTTTTCTATTGTTGCCGTAACAAATGGCTACAAACTTGTACCCATACCAAACTTGTACAAACGGCATACATTTATTACCTCACAGTTCAGTAGGGCAGAAGTCTGAGGACAGCAGGCTGATTTGCTTAGGGTATCATGGGACAGAAATGAAGATGTGGGTAGGGCTATGTTTCTTTTTGAAGGCTATAGGTCTCCTTCTGGTTGTCGGCAAAATTCAGCTCCATGTGGTTGTAGAACCGATGCCTTATCTCCATACTGGCTATATGCCAGTGGCTGCCCTTAGCATCTGGTCTCCTGTCTGCAGTTCCTACAGGTTGCTCCCTGTGTTTCAGGGCCAGCAGTAATGCACTGAACCTTTCCCACACAATTGCTTCTCTTCTGTGTCCTCTTCTTCTGCCACATCCTTCTCACTGACCATTCTGCCTTCTTTTAAAAGCTCAAGTGATTAGATTGAGCCCACCAGATAATCCAGGATAATCTCTTATTTTAAGGTCTGTAACCTCAATCACATCTGCAAAGACCCTTTTCCTGTAACATAGTCCAAGGTTTGAGGGATTAAGACATAGTGTGGAAATCTTTGGGGGTCATTATTCTGCCCATTGCAATCTCAAAGACCAGAAGAGGAGTCATTATGGGATATTACATCCCCATACGGCTTCCCTGGTGGCTCAGTGGTGTAGAACCCTCCCTGCCAATTCAGGAGACACAGGGATGTTGCCTTCCGTCTAGAATTATTTATTGTGATTAGTTATTAGCTATTTCCTGGTTTAGCTAGGAAGTGTTACAAAAACCATAGGAAGCAGGTGAGATACTAAGATAGGGAAAGGAGCCGGGTGTGTGTATGTGGCACATTTGCTTCTCCTGGTGAGATTCTCTAGCAAAAGAAATTTTTGGTCTCTCTTACACACTGCCTGATTTCTCCTACCATTATGTGGCTGATGACTTTGGAGAAGGAAGTGGGACTGCAGGGATCAGCCCCTGTTGAGGGTCACATTTGGGATCTATCTGCCTGTGGGGAGTATGAACACTGGTCTGCCTTTGGCCACATGATAAGCTCAGGGTAAATTCCCTGCCTTGTAGGGGAAGGACTCTAATTGTTGCCTGTAATTGAGTGTATATGTTCAAATGGATTAAATCATTCTTCCAGGCCAATTCAGCCATGAACAAGTCAAGCTCAATCTTTTAGATGTACTGAGTCACTATTACATGCAGACCAACGTGTCTCGTACTATGGAGTAGACAAAGATGAATTGAGACCCTATATATAAAACAGGAGAATAAAGATATCTTTTCTCTCTTCTCTTTCAAATCACTCCAACAAAAACAATATAGTACAATGAATAATAGTGAGTTGAGACAGCAACGAGAAGGAAGAAGGCAATATATATAAACTGATATTTTCACCTTTTATATAGAGGAAGGGGGAAGGTGGATGTCAAACGATCTAAGTCTGACCAATTAAGTAGTATATATTTAAACATATTTACAGAAACCCAGGAAGGTTCTAGAAAACCTAGTAACAATGATATGATTAGCTAAAATTAAGGGGGGGAGGGATGAACAGTGGGAAGAAATACAAATGTACTAGTTTTACCATTGGTTGAAGTAGGAAGACAGTAGATACTGTCTGAAGAAACAGTGTTTATTATCTTTTATAAGTTTTAATTATAAATTTTATCACTGGATTAAAAATAAAATACACATATACAGAAGGAAACTTTAACAACAGTAAATAAAATTATTAATAAATAGTACAATGAAAGATTGGAAAAAAACAAAATAAGAATAGAAAGGTAACATAGAACTGAAAGTTATATTTTATATCAACAGCTATAAAAAGATAAAGACTTTCAAATTGTATCAAAATGTAAAATCCAGGCATATGATATATAGAATACCATACACATAAAACTCACTGACAAAGAAAGGTTGAAAATGAAAGAATGAACAAAAGCTTATCACACAAATAGAAAAAGTCACTGAAAAGAGATAAACTAGTTTTCAAACATATGAAGAGACCCTAACCTCATAGTAAATGTAATTCAAAATAAAACTGCTCTACAGGAGCCTGTCCACTCTTAAAATTAGCAAAGATCAAAAGCCAGGTAGCACAATAGTTGCTGAAAGTGAGACTACACAGATGCTTCTATGTATTGCTGGAAGGATGTAAATTAGCCCAGCCTTCACAGAATGTAACTTGATGTACAAGTGCACTGACTCTATGATGCAGCAATTCCAGTTTAACGAATTTATTCTAGAGCAGTCCTCACACATATGTACAAGGCTATTCAATGCATATTATCTATAAGAGCAAATATTTGAAAGTAGTTCAATATATCCATTAATCAAACTTATTGAAGCCATTAAGAATGAAACTGTGGCTTTCAATGTATTTGTGCAAAATGAGTTCCAAGATTAAGAGGGAAAGAAAGTGTCTCTGTCAAAGGTCATTGCAAGCCCACATATTGCTTTTGTACAAATTAGAAAAAGATATTCCCTTCTCCTGCAAGGATGCAGTCTCTGCCTGGGTCCTTTTCTAAGTGGAGCAGGAGAGAACTTTAGCCTGCATGCACCTCTCAACCACACGCTTGTATGGAGAAGAGTTATACATGGGTGCCCTGACTCAAGAGCAAAAACTTGCATTACTTTTTAATACATTACTTTTTACTACAGCATTTAAGAAAAAAGAACATCACATCTTCTCTTCTTTTAGTACATAAGCATACTATCAAACAATTATGTGAGTAGAAATAATGAGTTGAAGATATCTTATTGTAACAAGGAAAATAATAATTGGTGGATCATTAAGATGTAAGCATCTAATGGAAAGAGTAGGATTTTATTTACCAGGCAATCTTAATTTGCTTTCTGAATTGAATTAATTGATTAGTTAATTTAATGCTTAACACCATTCGTTACCTCTGAATAGAATCACTAAAGTTTAAATTAGTAAAGTTTGTAAACAATAAATTGGAAGATGGATCTCAGATTTGTATCAAATAAATGTTGTAGTCTATGTTTCTATGATACTTCTTGATAGATATTTCATATTAATAAATATAAATGGTATACACTTTCTATCTATTTGTATATTTAGAGAGAGAATCAGTTATCTACAAGTTTGGCCCATATTATACTCAGATACAGTTTGTTTTAGAGTTATTAAAACAAATATACACCAACATTTCAGTAACTTAACATATAATAACCCAATGCAGATGTTTCTGTTTGGTTGATGGCTTTCTAACTCCATGGACTGTAACCTCCCACGTTCCTCCATCCATGGGATTTTCTAGGCAAGAATATTGGAGTGGGTTGCCATTTCCTTCTCCAAGGGGGTCTTCCCAACCCAGGGATCGAACCTGGATCTCCTGCATTGCAGGCAGACTCTTTATTGTCTGAGCCACCAGGGAAGCCGCCACACACACACATGCACACATTTTTAATTATTTATTCTTGACTATGCTGGGTCTTCATTGCTGCACAGGCTTCTGCGTAATTGTGGCAAGTGGGGGCTACTCTTCATTGTGGCTCACGGGCTTCTCACTGTGGGGGTTTCTCTTGTTGTGGGGCACAGGCTCTAGGGCACAGGCTTGATAGTCGTGGCACATGGGCTTAGTTGCTCTGCGGCATATGGGATCTTCCTGGGCCAGGGATGGAACCCATGTCTCCTGCATTGGCAGGTGGATTATTTACCACTGAGCCATCAGAGAAGCTCATGGCTTTCTTCTGGAATGATCTGGATACAGACTCTTTCCATCTTGTGCTCTGCCATGACCTTGGGTCTTGGAATCCTCTGCATACAGCTGACAGAAAAGAAAAGAAAAGTGGAGAATCCTGCTTCTTCAAAGCCTCGGACAGTGACAATTATCATTTCTACTGTCATTACATTGGTGAATTCTAGTCTTATGACCACACTTAAATACAAAGGCTGCTGGAAATGTCTGTAGTGCCACAGCTGTCAACCAGGAACAGTGATATAGCATGAAAAGGGGAGTATGAATTTTGGGTGAACAGCTAAATATCTCTGCTGCAGAGTTGAACCCTATAGGACAGTATCTGATTGAATAATAACTTTGAATTTAGATATCTGACATTTTGTGAACCCAGGATTGACCTATGACAACCCACTCCAGTACTCTTGTCTAGAAAATCCCATGGATGGAGGAGCCTGGTAGGCTGCAGTCCATGGAGTCGCTAAGAGTCGGACACGACTGAGTGACTTCACTTTCACTTTTCACTTTCATGCACTGGAGAAGGAAATGGCAACCCACTCCAGTGCTCTTGCCTGGAGAATCCCAGGGACAGGGGAGCCTGGTGGGCTGCCGTCTATGGGGTCGCACAGAGTCGGACATGACTGAAGTGACTTAGCAGTAGCATACATGGAATGGAAGTTCTGAATCAAATACATGATAATTATTGAAGGACTTGCCTACATGTGTAGTCTCTTTCCCTGGGATTCTTCTACCCAAAGTTTACTCCCAAAATTTCACTGGACAATCTTAGTCAAAAATATACTGAGCTCTTCCGCAAATTCAACCTGCATTTATCAGTCATTACATTCATGGACCTTCACTGTAACCAACACTGGGGACTGCTTCCTCTTCCATAGCCTTCTCTTCTCTTCTGTGCGTTTTGCTTCTTTTTTCTCACTTCTTCTGGACATTTCATCTCAGGTCTCTCCCCAGGTTTCTTCTCTTAATGCTCTTTAAATATGAGTGTTCCTTGAAGATTAATCCTGACTCAGCACTTTGCCTCTTCCAAACCGTCCTGGAATGATCTTATCCTTCCTAAAATTATAACCATCACCTGTATGCAGTTGGTGCTCAGATTTGTTTCTCTAGAACTTATCTTTTACCTGAGCTTCAGGCCATGCTTCCATGCTAAACATTTTCCCTAGACACCACACAAAAACTTCCACTAAGTCCAAACATACCTCTTTCTAAAGTTTCTCTCCCTCTAGTATTTTCTGCTGTAAAATTAGACACTATTTATCCAGTTATATAAGCCAAAGTCTTCATGTGTGATCCTGTTTATTTCAACATTAACCATATGCATAGCTGGCTTATTTTACCTCTTAAAAATACTTCATTCCCTTTTATTCCTCTCCTATTATTATTGCCTTCTTTTGGAACTTTAAAATTTCACCCCTGGAATACTAAAATAATCTCATCTTGGGTCCCTTACTCTAGTCCTCTCTTTAGATTGCACACGTTTGCTCATAGTGATTCCACCCTTGACCTAGTGGCTCAGGATATCCTGAATCAAGTCAGGATTTTCCATTTGAGTTTTTACAGTAGCTCTTAGGTGATTTTGATCACCAGCCAGTTTTGGAAATCACTGTCCTAGAATAAGTCCTGTGAGCAAGCCCCAAACAGCAGGTTTTATGGCAACCAATCCCTGTGTATAGTTTCAGGCCTTTATAGATTATCTCTTGGTATTCTAAGCCCTGAAAACAACAAAGGAATGACATTGAGGCTCTGGCATGATATGTCTCGCTCCTTCAACTGCTTCAAGTTCAATTCAATTACCATCACTACAGAGTGACTGTGAATTCGAGGAAACCTTGGTTCATACTGTGAATTTTATACACCTCTGTGTTCAGTGCATTAGTCAGATCATGGAATTTTTTCATCAGGCCATGTCAGGCAAATATTAGGGATGGGATCTTTCAGGAACCTACTATATAGCCTTGATTCTGAGCTCTGAATGCCATTGATCAATAGAAATAGAGCAGAGCAGGAAATGGATGAATATGTATCAGTGTTTCTTAGATTGGCTACTTTATGATAAAAGGAGTTTGTGGGGAGGATATTGGGGAGCTCACCAAGTGGGCTGGAGGTATAAGAAAGGGCTGGCTGGTCAAGGAAGGAAGCTTGGAGGTATAGGAAGCAGAAAACAGAGCGGTCCTGTTACAGAGAGAGAATAAAGGCTAAGCAGCTGATAAATGGCAAATATCCATTGCCGTGCACCTAAGGAAATAAAGGAGAGAAAGGGAAAAGGGTGGGGAAACAAGACTGAGGAAGCAGGGAAAATACTAGGTTTAAGCTTCATATAAACAGCCACATAGGAATTTTATTTTGTTTCTCTTTGTTTTTATTATTTTTTAAGTTAATCAAAAGAAAATCTCTTATGTACTTGATAACAATACATCTGGTCCTAATAATTCTAGAAATCTCTATTTATAGACATCAAATGTGCTGTTGAAATTAAACATAATGCATGAACAAAAATTGCAAGATAGATTTAGGGCTTGCTTTTTCAGTAAAGTAGACCACAAAGGGAATAAAGAAATTCTTTCCTCAAATTAATGGTGAATTCTTTTGTCTTGAGAATAGGAGTTTATATTCATTTCACTGAAAGCCCATAAATTGTTCTAGACAAGAAAAACAAAAGTAGCCCAAGGCAGTATTTTCATTATAGAAAAAGGCACATGTCCATGAATATCTAGTTTAATATTAACAAAAGTCATTCAATTAGCTATGCATGTGCCATTGTTATGAATATTTATTCACGTCTCAACTAAGTAACACTGATATCTTTTATTCACTGGTTCAGAGATTCAGATGTTATAAACATTACCCTTCGTGCCCTGGTGTGACATAAAGAGATTTGAGTCCAAAAAGGATCTGACACTTCCCACCACTGAAAATGCAAATTTCTTTAGAACTTCCAACTTTTTGTTATGGAAAATGCCTTTGTTGTTTGCTGATTTTATTTCTTCTGTAGAATCATTAAAAGAAAAACCATCCTGATGAGCTAATATTGGTTCTTTAATAATAAAAATTTTTTAAAATCTAAAACATGGTTTCCTTTCCCTCATCGCTTGGAATCTCTCTAGGTGGCTCAAAGAAAGAGAAAAGCATGTAAAATGCAGATGAATGAGATTATTTAGAGCAGGAATAGCAAATTCCCTTGTCTATGATAGGCTTTGCTAGTCAGTTTGGGTACTCTTTTCTGCTAAGCCCAGATATGGTTTCTATATCCAAAACTCACTTCTTCAGTTCAGTCGCTTAGTCATGTCTGACTCTCTGTGACCCCATGGACTGCAGCACATCAGGCTTCCCTGTCCATCACCAACTCTTGGAGCTTGCTCAAACTCATGTCCATCGAGTCAGTGATGTCATCCAACCATCTCATCCTGTCGTCCCCTTCTCCTCCTGCCTTCAGTCTTTCCCAGCATCAGGGTCTTTTCCAATGAGTCAGTTCTTTGCAGGTGACCAAAGTGTTGGAGTTTCAGCTTCAGCCTCAGTCTTTCCAATGAATATTCAGGACTGATTTCCTTTAGGATGGACTGGTTAGATCTCCTTGCAGTCCAAGGGACTCTGAAGTCTTCTCCAATACCACAGTTCAAAATCATCAATTCCTCAGTGCTCAGCTTTCTTTATAGTCCAGCTCTCACATCCATACATATGCTTTTGATTTATATGACTTGGCATATAAGATGAAACATACTGCTAAGTCACTTCAGTCGTGTCCGATTCTGTGTGACCCCATAGACAGCAGCCCACCAGGCCCCCCCACCCCTGGGATTCTCCAGGCAGTAACACTGGAGTGGGTTGCCATTTCCTTCTCCATGAAACATACTGGCTATACACTATTTAGATCAATTCAGGAAAAAATACAAGTTTCTGCATGCTACCCTATTTAGAAGATGTATAGAGCACCAGTGACTCAACGGTATCAATTTCCATTATTTGGAAAGTCTTACACTATCCAATCAGTAGTGACTTGGAATCTCCTATTTTCCCTTATTCTCTCAATTTTGACTTCTTCCACCACCAATGAGAATGGTTGTTCTAACCCTTACATTCTTCTCTTCTGGGCTTTTATCCTCTGATGTATCTTCCCTGACCAGGCATTTCCTATTTCAGCAGGCTCTGTTCTAGAAATGAAACACACACACACCCATTAAGTTTATATGCTCCCAAAAAATTCTGGTTGAGAGAATGAAGTGTTTTCTTAAATAAATATTATGTAATGCCTGTAGATTTCTGTTGTCTAGGCTTTATCTACTCTCTACTCTCTTAAATAAATTCTTTTCATTAACTACAATTAAATTATCAAATTTTCTATATATGCCAAGTTTCATTTCACAAAAACACCAGAAATAATCTCTCCAACAAAGATATTTTCATGTTTTATATACTATCCTCTTTGGTTTTTCAATAAGAAATTCTATCAAACAAAGGCTGTCTTTAAGAGGGCTGAAATCCCTTCTAGTTAGGCTCAAACTCTGCTGTTTTTCTTTACCTAGGCAATTCCTACATCTTTATTCTTATTTCAGATAGAGTTCAGGGGACACTTTCTCAAAGAAGCTTTCCATCCTTGACCTCCTATTTAGTTTCAAGTCCCTTACAATTACTAGTGACCAGTGCATAAGATGATGTCGTTCTCTTTTGTTTAGCTGTGCCCTGCATTCACTGAAGCAATTTTTTTCTGTTACTATCTGTTCCTGCTACTAGACTATAAACTTTGTGAGATTAGGAGCTATAATTTGGCCACCTGATGCGAAAAGCTAACTCACTGGAAAAGACTCTGATGCTGGGAAAGATTGAAGACAGGAGGAGAAGGGGATGACAGAGGACGAGATGGCTGGATGGCATCACTGACTCAATGGACATGTGTTTGAACAGATTCTGGGATATGGTGAAGGACAGGGAAGCCTGGCGTTCCACAGTTCATGGGGTTGCAAAAAGTAGGACACTACTTAGCAACTGAACAACAACAACAAATTGGATTTTGCTTTACCTTATCTACCCAATGCTTAGCACAAATGTGACCTGTGCTTGTGGCTCAATAAATAATGGTTGAATGAATAAGTAAGTATTCATTCAAATGCATGTCACTTCAAGGTACAGGCGACATGATAGTCTAATACTGAGTGCATGTGAAGGCCAGAGGAGAAAATATCTTAGCCCAAAGGACTCTCCAGTGGACAGCGTCAACTATCTGTGATGGGACAAAGAGAAAACTTCTCCTGGGAAGGAGGTAAAGCTCCTTCCTTACACTCTTCAATGGATGCCACACAAGGGGCCTTCTAATACTTTCAAAAGAATATCTATGGTAGCTGCCTGCGTTATCAGAGTGCTTCAGATTCCAGCTCCATTTCTGTGAATGTGAGCTCTCATCTCCCTCCAAATGACCCCTCGAGGGCCTCAGCAGCTTGATGGGTCCAATATCCAGCCACTGGGTTAGAGTGAAGAGATCAGTTAAGCAATGGGATAGCAGTGTTCTCCTGGCCAAGGGCTCAGAGTGACCTGGATATCGTGGGATCCTTAGTACTTCAGGCTTGTTTCCCTGTTTTTGTACCTTGGGTCAACATCATAAAAGTGACTGAAATTGCTGTCCTCGGTTGGTACGGAATTAAGGAGAAACTTTGGTCCTTATAACCATTAAAACCTTAATTAAGTCAAAAATGGGAACTCATTACCTCCTGCGTAGCTTGTGCTCTAGCTTTCAAATTACATCACTGCCACACGCCTGGGCCTGCAGTCTCCACTTCTAACCAAAAGGCACTTTGCCCTCAAGACTGATCAGCAGACAATCTTGTCCTGTTATGAAGGCAGAAGTCAGCTCTTCACTGAACAATGCTTCCATTTGATAGTCAAGATGGACAGAAGGTATATAGTATTTGACCTTCATGAAAATGCTGGAAAACTCCACTGCACTGTGAAAGGCAAATTATAAATTCCTTGAAAAAAAGGCTGTCTTACCTACTTCTTATGGCCTGCCCAGTGCCTAACAATTATTTATACTAAGTAAAAATTATTGGTTAACTGATTATTTTGCAGATGGATTAAATGAACATTGTCTGTGAGGGTGCCTACACCATGATAAACAAGAACTGATCGTTGTTACCTGAGATGCTGGTGCTAGAGAGAGTATTTAATGAGAGCAGGTTACCAAGCTGCACTCCACAAATATTATGGCTCCTCGTGTATGAGGTAGGGGCTTCCCAGGTGGAAGAATCCACCTGCCAGTGCAGGAGACACCGGAGATGTGGGTTCAATCCCTGGATTGGGAAGATCCTCTGGAGAAGGAAATGGCAACCCCTCTGGTATTCTTACCTGGGGAATTCCATGGACACAGTATCCTGGTGGGCTATAGCCTATGGGGTCATAAAGAGTTGGATATGACTTAGTGACTGAGCACAAGCACAAGTATGAAGTAGAGCCTTGAAAGCTCAACTTCATGAAGCTTCCCTACTTGACTCACCACACTGGATCCAATCTAAAACACCATCAGCTGTAGAAAGGAACATTATTTGCCTATCTCTAAGAAAGAGATTGTCGATTAACCTGTGCTATAGTATAGAGGCTTCCCTGGTGGCTCAGAGGGTAAAACGTCTGCCTGCAATGTGGGAGACCTGGGTTCGATCCCTGGGTCGGGAAGATCCCCTGGAGAAGGAAATGGCAACCCGCTCCAGTACTCTTGCCTGGAAAATCCCATGGACTGAGAAGCCTGGTAGGCTACAGTCCATAGGGTTGCAAAGAGTCGGACATGACTGAGCGACTTCACTTTCACATAGTATATAAGTACTGTGTATAGTACTTATGAAGGCATAGGTCAGAAACTGCAACCAGATTTTAGAGTTGTAAATGGAAAAAGCAAGAGAGTTCCAGAAAATCATCTATTTCTGCTTTATTGACTATGCCAAAGCCTTTGACTGTGTGGATCACAATAAACTGTGGAAAATTCTGAAACAGATGGGAATACCAGAGCACCTGACCTGCCTCTTGAGAAACCTGTATGCAGGTCAGGAAGCAACAGTTAGAACTGGACATGGAACAACAGACTGGTTCCAAATATGAAAAGGAGTATGTCAAGGCTGTATATTGTCACCCTGCTTATTTAACTTCTATGCAGAGTACATCATGAGAAACGCTGGGCTGGAAGAAGCACAAGCTGGAATCAAGATTGCCAGGAGAAATATCAATAACCTCAGATATGCAGATGACACCACCCTGATGGCAGAAAGTGAAGAGGAACTCAAAAGCCTCTTGATGAAAGTGAAAGTGGAGAGTGAAAAAGTTGGCTTAAAGCTCAACATTCAGAAAACGAAGATCATGGCATCTGGTCCCATCACTTCATGGGAAATAGATGGGGGAACGGTGGAAACAGTGTCAAACTTTATTTTTCTGGGCTCCAAAATCACTGCAGATGGTGACTGCAGCCATGAAATTGAAAGACACTTACTCCTTGGAAGGAAAGTTATGACCAACCTAGATAGCATATTCAAAAGCAGAGACATTACTTTGCCGACAAAGGTCCGTCTAGTCAAGGCTATGGTTTTTCCTGTGGTCAAGTATGGATGTGAGAGTTGGACTGTGAAAACGGCTGAGTGCCGAAGAATTGATGCTTTTGAACTGTGGTGTTGGAGAAGACTCTTGAGAGTCCCTTGGACTGCAAGGAGATCCAACCAGTCCATTCTGAAGGAGATCAGTCCTGGGTGTTCTTTGGAAGGACTGATGCTAAAGCTGAAACTCCAGTACTTTGGCCACCTCATGTAAAGAGTTGACTCATTGGACAAGACTCTGATGCTGGGAGGGATTGGGGGCAGGAGGAGAAGGGGACAGCAGAGGATGAGATGGCTGGATGGCATCACTGACTCGATGGATGTGAATCTGAGTGAACTCCGGGAGTTGGTGATGGACAGGGAGGCCTAGCGTGCTGCGGTTCATGGGGTCGCAAAGAGTCAGACACAACTGAGTGACTGAACTGACTGAACTGAAAAATGTACAAACATGAAACATGGTTTTCCAGCATTTGGAGTGATTCTGAGGGTATATTGTTGTTAGTGGTAACCATGAAGCAACAACTTGAAGGTCAGAGGAGGAGAGGAGGGTAAAAATATACCATTAATATGAGAAAAACCTACAGATGATTTCTGTTGTTGTTTTAGTCACTAACTCTCATCTGACTATTTGTGACCCCTGGGTTGTAGTCTGCCAGGGTCATCTCTCCATGGGATTTCCCAGGCAAGAATGCTGGAGTGGGTTGCCCTTCTCCAGGGGATCTTCCAGACCCAGGACTCGAACCTGTATCTCCTGCATTGTCAGGCCTACTCTTTACCATGGAGCCACCTAGGAAACCCACAGATGATTTCTAGCTGTCAGTGAAAAAGTTTGTAAGCAACCAGGGTGAATCTATACTTTTGTACTTCGAAGCTCAAACACCAAGTTAACACTCTTGGTTTGATTTACAAATTCAAGCTTAATGAAATTTAAAATACTTAAAAATGAAATACTTAACCACATGTAGTTGTTCATTTTGATGTCTTTTTTTGAAGGGAAACTATGTACAAAAATGTACCATCTTATAAGAGTCCATAAGAACAGGAAATGATATCTTCATAAATGGTCAAGTGGTCTGCTGTCCCGATTTGGTTCTGACAACCTGTGTTCAGTTGGGTGTCATTCTTCATCAGTTCTGTCCAATAGAAATAAAAGGCGAAGCCACATAGGCTACTTTGAATTTTCTAGCAGCCATATTTCAAAAAGTTAAAAGAAACAGGTGAAATTAATGTTAAAGTATATTTAGTGGAACACATCTCAAATACTTTGGCCACCTCATGCGAAGAGTTGACTCATTGGACAAGACTCTGATGCTGGGAGGGATTGGGGGCAGGAGGAAAAGGGGACGACAGAAGATGAGATGGCTGGATGGCATCACCGACTTGATGGACATGAGTCTGGGTGAACTTCGGGAGTTGGTGATGGACAGGGAGGCCGGGCATGCTGCGATTTATGGGGTTGCAAAGAGTCAGACACGACTGAGCGACTGAACTGAACTGAACTGATTCCAAATACTGTCATGTCAACATTGAAACAATAAAGTAATCATGAATGAGTTATTTAACATTGTGTTTTTCCTACTGTCTTCAAACTCAAGTGTGTATTTCCCACTTCAGTCAGTTTTAACTGACTGCATTTCTAATGCTCAGTGGTCACATATGGCTGCCACGTTGGATTAATGTAGCTTTATATCAGCCCTGGGTGTTCTTTGGAAGGAATGATGCTAAAGCTGAAACTCCAGTACTTTGGCCACCTCATGAGAAGAGTTGACTCATTGGAAAAGACTCTGATGTTGGGAGGGATTGGGGGCAGGAGGAGAAGGGGATGACAGAGGATGAGATGGCTAGATGGGATCACCGACTCAATGGATGTAAGCTTGAGTGAACTCTGGGAGATGGTGATGGACAGGGAGGCCTGTGTGCTGCGATTCATGGGGTCGCAAAGAGTCGGACACAACTGAGCGACTGAACTGAACTGATAGTCTCTCTGCAGTTTATGTATCTCTATATTAGAAGAGTATCTATTCCTTTATAATTCCTCCATTATTCCTCTATAATTACAGGAGGAAACCTTCTGGAATGGGTGCTGAATTCCCTTAAGATTTCTCTTCCATTTCCAAATATTATAGTTACTATCAGTATAAATACAAAGTAAGAATTCTTATGTGTCAATGGAAGTTGAGCTTGTATATATAGCTTTACCTAATTCAGAAACAAACTATCTTACTTTGACATAGCTTTAGGTATCTCATATATATATTTTATGTATAGCAGACACATTTGTGTGTCTCAAATTCAGATGTCAGTCCAAATTCAGATTCTGGTTTTGCTCATCTGAGACTGAATTGGTAGCTGAAATACAGGGGATACAAAGAAATGGAAGACACATGGTCCCTTTCCTCTAGGAATTTATACTGTTAACTTAGGGAAAAATGCATGGGGCCCCAGTGAGCTCTAAGATATTGCCCAAAATACTTTGGCACACTGGAATTTTGTTAAGATACATATAACATGAAATAAGCAGGATACTAGCTGGGTTTTGCATGTCCTGTTGGCCAGGAAGCATTTTCATTGTAACGAGTCCAGGTAATGAGACGACTTGTATTTGTATTGAGTACCAATTCTGATGCCATAGATGATTTTGATTTTTCAAAGGATTTCAAAGCAATTCACAACACCACTAAAACAGATCTTGCTGGTTGTTACCTTAGTTTTATGTCAATTCTTAACAAAGCATATACGTTAGCCCTTGGAATGACACAACTACAAAAATACAGATTATGATGATTAAACAAGAACAAAATCAAATTAACTACTATGAACCACAGAAGCCACTAAAATCAAGCTATATTTGAACACAAACATGTCCTAAATTTAATTTTTCCTCTAGAAGAACTTCTGAGTCACAGTAGCAGACTACATGCCCATCAAACCATGTTATCAGAGCCTGCCAGCAGGTGGCCACAGGGCCTTTGCATAGCTCTCTCTCCTTTTACAACCTCATCTGGTTACTGCTAGATTTTTTTTTTTTTAATGTGGACCATTTTTAAAGTCTTTATTGATTTGTTACAACATTGCTTCTGTTTTATATTTTGATTTTGGCATGTGGCAATCGGGGATTGAACCTGCACCCCCTGCCTCAGAAGGTAAAGTCTTAACCAGTGGACTACCAGGGAAGTCCCTGGTTACTGCTAGATTTGTAGGTTCATGGTTGTTTGCAGGTTCTGCAAAAATTTCCTAAATGAAAAAAGAAGAGAAAATTCCCTGTTCATTTACTTGTCTCAGTTTAATACCAGGTAAAGAAATTCTGCCTCAGAGTGAAACCCTGTTTTCTGAGCTGATCATTCGAACACATTGAAGTAGGAGAAGCCAAATGGAGAAACGCAGTGATAAAATATCCGAGATTAAAAGCCCATTTTATTTTAGTTCTTTTGAATCCACTTTCACTCATTAGTGTTTTATTTTATATCCTTCTCCAAAATTGCCTGATGTCTGATGGTTCTGAGGAGACAGCAGAAAAGGTTCTTGGCATCTGATCAGAAGCCAAATTATTGAGTAGATTTACATTCTCCCATAATGTTGGCTTAGAGATATGTATGTCTCCCATCAAACTCATATAACCTTCCCTCTGACTTAAAGTACAGGTAATCAATTGCATGGCAATAGAAAGAGACTTACCTATTTCTTGAGAGGGAATAGAACAAACAAATGTTTGGACAACCGCTGCTGTATTAATATACATGAGAAAGCAACAGCTAGTGTTATTCTACAGAAATGAATGAATGAATAAATAAATAGACTCTAAGCACTTTATTCTTCTCACATAATTTCTTCTCAGTGACATTATTGAACAGGCTGTTGAAAACAAACATCGTTAAATGAGAAAAGAAGAGCAGCCGCCTTTCTGATTCCCTGCTGCAACATTTTCCAGTGACGAATGCTCCCTAAATGGATTGAGCTTTTCGAAAAAGAAGTCAGAGAGAAATTTGATGTGGCCCCCTGACCCCTGGTAAGCACATGTATCTTCACCTGCCACGCAGCATGCTGGCACTTGCTTACTTTTCAGCAAAGACTATTGATTTTGCTTATTGGCTTCAGGCGAGTCCATAAAGAACAAATTACAAAGTCAGAGGTCCACGGTTAGCAATTGCTTGCATGATAACAGGGGCCTCACTCCACCCCCAGCTTTCACTATTGACATCCTCACCACCCCAGCCAAAGGAGAAGGCTGGATAAGAAACCTAGGATGTATTTTCAACCACTGTAAACTCAGTGTTATATACAAAGGTTTCTGTAAAGGATGAAAATGCAGGAAATTGGCTACAACTGTGTGGGGTAGAGTGTGTGTGTGTGTGTGTGTGTGTGTGTGTGTGTGCGCGTGTGTGTGTGTGTGTGTGTTTACTTGACGGGAAGCACAAGCCTTAAAATAGAGAAGACATGCCATTCTGGATGTAGAAAAGGAAGCTTGGAATGGGCACTGGATGCTGCTGTGAAACTGCCCTTTCTTGAGGCTTAAAAGAAAAGCAGGTAGATATATATCTGATATAAATGTGTTTCTAATGGAGACAGTTTATGGACTGAGCATTTTCTCCAGATAACTTCTAAGTCAAAGAATCTATGATGTTCTTATTTTTTTAATTAATTAACTATTTTTGGCTGTGCTGGGTCTTCATTGCTGTGTGCGAGATTTCTCTAGTTGGGGCCAGCGGGGGCTACTCTCCACTGGGGTGCGGGGGCTTCTCATTGGGTGGCTTCTCTTGTTTTGGAGCACAGCCTCTAGGCATGTGGGCTTCAACAGTTGCAGCACGCCATCTCAGTAGCTGTGGCTGCCCCAAGGCATGTGGGATCTTCCTGGACCAGAGATCAAACCCATGTCCCCCGCATTGGCAGGCAGATTCTGAACCACTGGATCACCAGGGAAGTCCTCTTATAGAGATTTAAGGGTGGTGGAAAACATATTTCTTCTGTAATTAAACAAAACCTATGAGTTGAACTTGTAAACAAATTAAAATCAGATGGAAAGCAATGTGACTCAATGCCACTATAGTGACTTGTTTTTCCATCAATTCATTTCTTCCAGCACCTTAAATGGTTTAATCCATTGACTCAAGCAGGCAGTAATCTGAATTTGTTTAAACTCAAAACTTTTTCCACATGACAAATTTCATCTGGGTTATAGTCCAAGATTTGATGGTCACTATAGTCGATAGTATAAATAGCTAGGGGAAATTAGTGGCTACCTCTTAAAATAATGAGAGAACCTACATTTTTTGGCCAAAAATTAGTCTGACTCCAAAAGTCTAAATACCAAGATGCTAATAATTAGAGAGACACAGGATGTTTTTAAAATACATATCATGAATCTCCTAGCACTTCTGATTCTTCAGAGGGCAGATGTTAGAGACAAGTCAGGTTCTGAAGACATAAAATTATTGATGGACATGGAGATGAAAAGTGCTCAGAGTTTTCAGAGTTTGATGAGGAAAATAAATATTGGAGAAACATATCTGAAGGCTCTCAGCAGGTCATGTTGGCCACACAAATAACCAATGAGAAAGACCACTGCACAGTCCTGAGTTCTGGTGTGCTTTGCTTCCATCTTATAGCATGAAAATGAAAATCTAGTTTGACTTTAGTATGTATTTGCTGACAGTCTTTTACTATATTTGAGGGGATGCCATGCTAAGGAGATGGAAATAGCTGCACAGAAAGCAAAACTTCTAAATATACCTTCCCACAAGACACAGGCTCTTATGAATATTACTCTGCATTAACATCACTTTGACGGAACTGCTGAGCTAGATTGCAGTTTTAAATGAAATCTAAAATCCTGGTCACTTTATTTCTGATGACACCATAGAGATTCCCACGTAAGCTCACCCCAGAGAGAGTTTTCAAGAAATGTTTGGCTATGTAAATTACCTGCTACAATGGATTTTGTTGCAATGGCTTCTGGGAGGGTTATGTGAATTTGTGATGAAAATGACAAGTCCAGCTTGGGGCTCAGGGTAGGAATCTTGGTTGAGGGTTATTGGCTGCCCTCATAGGCCCTATAAAACCTACAGAATGTCAAGCAAGGAAAAGTCTCAGGCTTCAAAGCCAAACTTCTTGCATTCCCATGACACTCCCTATAACCTTCCTCTTATCCCCCCTGCACCGTCAGGTAGATAGAATAAGTTTGTCATTATCTTCAGCTAGTAGTAGCTGTGAACTAGTTTGGGGATTGAGAGAGGAGTTGGGACATTTATGATCTTCCACAATGATTGCTGTTGCTAATTCTGCTGTGAAATATGTGAAGCATCTGGAGAGGGAATTCAATAAAGTGTGGCCAAAATAGCATTCACTTTATGCCCTAGCTTCTGGCACCATTTAAGACAGCACTGAGACAGATCATATGACCCCAGCCCTGGCGAGACCTCATCACTTTTCATGGGAGGACTGAAAAGTGCTGATCCTGGAGCGTTTATGCTGATGGAACACAGATAAAAATCTGCAGGTGTAACTTTTAAAAAATTTAGTACATGAAGCATAAAAAATATATCAGTACCACTATACATCATCCAGACCCAACTTCAGCACCATGTTGTAGATATAAAAACGCCCATCAGACTCTTCCAGTGTACAAGAATTCATAAATGGAGCTATGTCATAACAAATAGTAGGTTCAAAATGCTCTTTTTTATATTTAAAGGATAGCAAGTAAGGTATTTACTTATTATAACTCAAAGAGGAAACATCATTTCATTGTAAAGATGTCAAATATTATTGACACATATTGTCATCATCTAATTTTTCATTGATGGACAGTTTGTTCTAGAGAATGCTTGAAGAAGCATTGAGGGAGAAGAAAAAGAAAAAGATAAAAAAGATGCATAATGTTGTAAGAACTGCAAGTGGAAATAGCTAAGCTGTAGGTGAGCAGAGAAGAGAAAATAGGAAGTCCTGGCTGCAGGATGACATTTTGGAGGGGAACTGAGGTAAAGGCTGAATTTCCTCACCTATAAAGTGAATTTAACTAGAATTTGGGTCCAATTCGAAACTCATTCTTAGAAACTAAAAAAAAAAAAAAAAATTAAATGAAGGCCAGAAACAAACAAGCAAATAAAAAACCACAAAAAATGAACATAAAAAGAAATGAAGTTTGGGCATGCAAAAATAGTTTGTATGCTTGAAATATATGCAGATGCATTTTTTTCTACCTTAGGAGGACTTGGAATGAATCAGATATAATAATAAAAAAGATTGTTTTGGAAAATAATGGGGATATTTACCTGATTCCTATGTCCTGAGGAAATTCAAAGCAGTTTACCAAATATGTGCCACTCTACACTGAATGAAAACTTGAAGGTGATTTCTTATCAAAAAAAAAAAGAAACAGTATTGACTCAGAGCAGGAGAGGGTATATAGGCAAAAATCTCACCCAGGTGTTTGGCTATCTGGCACCAAATTTAGATTCCCAAATCTAAATCCTTAGCTCCTTTCAACTGCCTACTCAGACCTAAGGTGTCCAAAATTCATACCATCTTCAACCAAACACTACCCACCAACTTCTTTTTTCTGCCCTCCATTCTCAACCAAATACTACCCACCAACTTCTTTTTCTGCCCTCCATTCCACAGTTCCACGAATGGGACAACCAGTTGTTGAGAAGGAAATACTGGAGTCATTCTTTTTCCTTTCCCCCCCTACATTCTCAGTCACGGGCGTCCACAGATTTTATGCCTAAAGAATCTGCCCTACCATCTTCCTCCCCCAGTTCCATTGCCTTCATTTGGGCCCCAATCATCCCCCTCCTGGCTGACTGCACTTCCTAGTGCCTTGAGTAACACCCACGTCCCTCGGTGAATTACCCTCACCATTGCCAGAGAAGTCCTGCTGAAAGAAAATCTCATGTTACTCTTTAGCATTAAATCTTTCAATGGATCCCTATCACTCATGGGAATCAAATCCAAATTCCTTAGGATGGCATGAAGGACACTTCATCATCTGACCTCTGCCTCCCTATTTAGCCTCATCTTCTGTTAAAGGTCTCCGTTCACCCATATTCATGGTCTACTGCTTCAAGCTAAAGGAAACAACACACCACTCCCCTGCCTCCTGCCACCGGCTTTCTCAGCCCATACACGTCAATAATTAATGAGTACAGAGAAAACAGAACCCATGGGCCAAAGATTCCTAGACTTAGTTTTAAAACAAAATGAGGGAAACCATGTTTTTAGACTCCACACCAAACATGTCTCCATATCTCTCTCGAAAACTTGACACTTTCAAACCAAAGCTCTGAGCTTTCAGATCATTATCTCTTTATGGGCTTTGAAAAACTCAGAAACCCTGCCTTCTCTTTGAAGCTATGAACGATATTAATTTAGTGAGTGGAAAGCTCTGCATAGGCCAATGAGAAAACTTTAAGAGCAACCAGAAATTGAAAAAGACATCAGATTGTGTTTTAGTATTATATTTTCTACTTAAGGATCTTAGGAAAACAGCAGGCTCTAGTCTAGGGTTTCTGACTCCCTAGAAAATGACTGAATCATTTCAAAAGAGTGAAAAACGATCCCTAAAAACCCCAATGACTGACAGCTAGTGCCCCAACTTATACTCCACGAAGATATAATATTTATGATGGATTCAGAATTTATAAAAGAGAATGTCCCAACCTCATGTGAAATTTAATAGCACACATCCATTTGTCTGTTGATGTTTAAAGGGGTAAAAGAGTGGATATCTCCATGTGGCACTTGGTGGAAACTGGTGTTTGGGCGGTCCCTGGAAAGAAGAGAAGGACTTCTACCTCTCTCTGCAAGAGCAATGGTGACACGATCTTTGCTTCTGTGATTCCAAGTTTTATACATTCAAAGGATCATGATGTGAGGCAAAATGTTAGTTGCCCAGGCGTGTCCGACCCTGTGCAACACCATGGACTTTGGCCGACCAGGCTCCTCTGTCCATGGAATTCTTCAGAGAAGAATACTGGAGTGGGTAGCCATTCCGTTCTCCAGGGGATCTTTCTGGCACAGGGATTGAATCAAGGTGTCCTGCATTGCAAGCAGATTCTTTACTGTCTGAGACGTCAGGGAAGCCCCAGAGGAGTTGTAAAAGAACCAATCAGGATGATGCTCTAGAAACAGAGCCAGGTAAGACAAAGCAGTGAAGTGTTTGGGGTGCCTTTACCAATCTCTTGTAGATATCTCATTCAATCCTGGAGAAAAATGAGAAAAAAATAAAACCAGAATTCTACAAAATGAGCACATAAGGGAGCCATATAATTTGTGTTTAAAAAGACAAAAAAGGTCACTTCAATAAACAACTCTTGTATTCAAATCCAGTTTGAGTTGATTCAAACAGTTATTTCTTCAATCATCACTATGTATGGACACGCAAAGGAAATTTTATTAGTGCTTTTCTGCTGTTTCATAATCTCTGATTCAAAGTGTGGTAATGGTTTTCTCTCTGTTATTATCAAATGATATGAAATTTTGTAAGCAATTTTTTAAGAAGCAGACATCCAACACTTGTGTTTTCCCAGCTCTCAAGACAGATGTAAGTCAACATTTTATTATGCAGCTTGAAATTTTCCTAACAGATTATTAGTTTTATCTGAATTTCCAGAAGCAAATTCAGTGTGGTAAATTAACTGTTCAGAAAGCTTATGTAGGAAAAAAGTGCTTTCATTATACAGATCTCTCCCACAATCAGTGACATTTCTTTAACATAAAGGGATACCCATTTCTTTAGTAGGGCTGTTTCCTTAGCTGAATTACAGAAACAGGCTAGGGCTTACCTTGCTTTAGGTAATTCCTTCCTTAAAGTTTGGTTCAACTTTGTGCTCTAAATTTAAGAAGGCCAATCAGAAGCCAGGACTGGTCTTCCCTACATTACAATTTATACAGGATCCTAAGAGACTTTGCATATTACTGTTATTTACTTCTCCAACAAGTTCAAGTACCACACTCTGCCCTTACTCTGCCCTTTTCCAAATTATAGATTCTCAGAAAAAGAATTGTCAAAATTTATACTTATTAAGGGAGAAGGCAATGGACCCCACTCCAGTACTCTTGCCTGGAAAATCCCATGGACGGAGGAGCCTGGTAGGCTGCAGTCTATGGGGGTCTCTAGGAGTCGGACACGACTGAGCGACTTCACTTTCACTTTTCCCTTTCATGCATTGGAGACGGAAATGGCAACCCACTCCAGTGTTCTTGCCTGGAGAATCCCAGGGACAGGGGAGCCTGGTGGGCTGCTGTCTATGGGGTCGCACAGAGTTGGACACGACTGAAGTGACTTAGCAGCAGCAGCGGCGGCATACTTATTAAGAATATTCTTAATTCTAGAGTACACACAGAACCTTCTTAAGAGGCCTATTGCTCTGTATCCTTAGTGTAGGACAGGGGTCCCCAACCCCAGTACCTGTCCATGGACTGTTAGGAACTGGGCTGCAGAGCAGGAGGTGATCATCAGGCAAGCAAGTGAAGCTTCATCTGTATTTACAGCCACTCCCCATCACTGGAATTACTGCCTGAATTCCGCCTCTTGTCAGATCAGTGGTGCTGGCAAGAGATTCTCGTAAGGCCACGGACCCTACTGTGAACTGTGCCTGGGAGGGATGCAGGTCGTGTTTGTTCCTAATAAGAATCATCCTGCAACCTTCCTCCCCCACCTCCAGTCCACGGAAAAACTGTCTTCTACGAAACTGGCCCCTGGTGCCAAAAAGCTTGGGGACTGCTGGTGTAGGATCTACCTCCCCAAATTCTAATGTGGTTGAGGAATTACAAGTCTTATAAATATATTGTTTAGATCCTTGAATATGAGATCTTTGGGAAACTTTAATTTATAGAAAATTTCCCAAGTACTCCTGAGTAGTACATGATCTTACTGCTAATAATAGCTCACACTTCTTGAGTGCTTACTATGGGCAAAGCTATATCTTATTTAATTCTCCTAGCAATCCTGTAAAGTAGATCCTCTTACTATCCCTTATTTTACAGATCAAAGTAGGCTTCCAATGTGCTGCTAAGTACATTATCACCAAGACTGTAAGTACCCATTAGCGAGTCATGTCTCCAGAATGTTGACACTGAAAAAAGTTCTCCAGGACTTCAGAGTCCTACCACCCAGATGGCTTTTAAATAGTGTAGCATTTTCCCTCATGGGTTTCAGTCCTGCGTAGATTAATGTTTCAGGATATGAGTCTTCTTAAAGATACAGTCTTCATCCAGTGGGTACCCATGTTCACTTTCTCTGTGAAATGCTCTACCTTAAAGAATAAACAGTCTTTGGTGAACATGCCAGTTGGAAAATATGCTCAGTGTTGAAGACTGCTGATACTTCTTAAATAATAAGATTTACTTTTTTTTTCTAATTTTTTGGCCATGCCATGTGTCATGTGGGATCTTAGTTCCTTGACCAGGGATTGAACCCATGCCCCCAGCAGTGGAAGTGTGTTGTCTTAACCACTGGTCCAGTGGAAGTCCCTAGCATTATTGTTGATTCTAATGATGAAAGAATAGAGCCTCAGAATAGAGCCTCAGAATAGAACCTAATTATTAGTCTTCATTTTTAGCACTTCCTGTCAATTATATCAAGTTTTTGTTATGAGTATCAATTAGCCATCATTGTTGTTATTTAGTCACTAAGTCATGTCTGACTCTCTTTCGACCCTATGGACTGTCCATGGCATTTCCCAAGCAAGAAGACTGGAGCAGGTTGCCATTTCCTTTTCCAGGGGATCTTCCTAACCTAGGGATGGAGCCCTCAGCTCCTGCTGTATCTCCTGCATTGCATGTGGGTTCTTTACCACTGAGCCACCAGGGAAGCCATTATTGTAGACAACTTCAATTTGTCCACCAAAGATCTTATCTTCCTTTTCAACATGCCCGTAAGATTTTCCATACTGACAAGAAGTCACAGATCTGGAATAGTTTTCTTTGTCTCTGCCCACTCACTTATAGCCTTGCTGTGGGCCTGGCCCCTGTGCTATCTGATAAGTTTCTCTGACTATGGGAATCTTTCATCAAATAGGCTTGTTTCATGAGCCGAACGCTAACCAGCTAATATTAGTTTTTAATGAGTAACCTGAACTTAATTGTTCCTTGATCTGGTTTTAACTCTTTCGAGAGTTCAGATCACAAAATTATAGCCAGTCAGAGCTAGAAGGAACCTTCAGACTTATCTCTGCTGCTGCTGCTGCTGCTGCTAAGTCGCTTCAGTCGTGTCCAACTCTATGCGACCCGACCCCATGGACTGCAGCCTACCAGGCTCCTCCATCCATGGAATTTTCCAGGCAAGAGTACTGGAGTGGGGTGAGACTTATCTCTAATTCCCACAAATTATAGAGAAAATGGAATTCCAGATGAGCAGATGACTCATTCATGGACACACATGATTAGGAGCAGTTCTGATTCATGGTTTTTGGCCTGCATCACTTTTTCCCACAATTTCGTGATTGATAGTCTAAAAAGAGAAATAAAATGTTGATTGAATTGACCAAATATAAAGCATGGAGAGAGATACCTGCTAATGGATCTATGAAAGTATAAAATAGCTCCCACTTACTCATTACCACCCTAGATGTTGTGTTTGGCATCTTACATCTAGTCTCTCTTTCAAAACACTTGATAGCTCTGCAGAGTTTTACAGAGAAGGGTGTAGAAGCTGAAGTCAGAACCAGTAAGTGGCCTGTCTACATTTGGAACCCTAGTTTTTCTGACTCCAAAGCAGGTTCTTTGTTAAAAAAATTTTTAAAATGTATTTTTGGCTGTGCTGGATATGTGTTAACTGCATGGTCTTTTCTCTAGTTGCAGCGAGCAGGGGCTACTCTCTGGTTGCAGTGATTGGGCTTCTCATGGCGCTGACTTCTCTTGTTGTGGAGTGCAGACTCTAGGGCACACAGGCTTCACAAGTTGGGGCTCCTGGGTTCTAGAGCACAGGCTCAATAGTTACGGCCCACGGGTTTATTTGCTCCATGTCATGTGGCATCTTCCTGGATCAGGGATCCAACCTGTCTCCTGCATTGGCAAGTGGGTTCTTTATCACTGAGCCACCAGGAAAGCCCCCAGACTAGGTTCTTTTTAATCGAACATGTTGTTCTGCATTTGGGAAATGGGAGGTAATTTATTGTTTTAAAGTAGAGGGAGATGCACACATAGAAAACAAAGTTATCGTTTCTAAAGGGGAAAAGGGGTAGAATAAATTGGGAATTTGGGATTAACAGATTAACACTACTAAGTGAAATAAACAACAAGGACCCACTGTGTGGCACAGGGAGCTATACACAGTGTCTTGTAATAGCCTATAGTGGAAAAGAACATGAAAAAATCTATGTGTGACTGAATCACTTTGCTGTACACTTGAATCACTGAAAATTAACTATATGTGAATTAAAAATATTTTAAAAACAGAGTGAATTGTTAAAAGAGAGTATTAGAATCTGAAAACTTGGCGTCCTTTTCAGTCCTTGAAAGGACTGCAGAGGGAACAGTGTTCTGGATGAGGGCTATTTGTTTTCTCACAACGTAAATATCCTGTACTTTTCATTGCAGTTTGATATTTTAGGTCTATTGATCAGGTGAGTTTTCTAACTATTATAGGTACTGTATTTTATGGGATGTTTCAGTGTCCAGCTGTAACTCATTTCAGCAAAATGACATGCCTCTTCCCTGCCAAAGAGTGCCATAAAGTTATGTGACTCATCAGAAAAGTAACGTGATGCAGCAAAATGTTATGACTAACATTGACAAAAATGCTCATGACTAGTGATTTAGGCAGCTAATAAAGGCAAGAACATTATATTATTCATGTCCGGATAACATTCATAGATAATTCAGTATGCCAAAACCTCTAAGGATCAGGCTTCTAAGGAAAATACACTGTTTCTGTGGATTTTGCTAAATCAAACCAGATGTGCTGCAAGATACATTTTTATCAAAAGCTTTACTTTATAAATAGGCTCTCGAGCCAGACCCATTTTCAGGTCTTAAAGCAGAACTCCAAGTGCATCCTGTGCCCTGTCTTGGATATTATAAGAAACAATCTGTTTCAGAGAACTGAAGTCTCCCATCAGACATCTCACTCTGGATCAACATTATCTGAAACCATCACACCCACTGCTACTGCTGCTACTGCTGCTAAGTCGCTTCAGTCGTGTCTGACTCTTAGCGACCCCATGGACTTCAGCCCACCAGGCTCCTCCATCCATGGGATTTTCCAGGCAAGAGTACTGGAGTAGGGTGCCACTGCCTTCTCCTCACACCCACTACATTCCTCAAACCAAGGGTGCAGAGACATTTCTAAAAGGTTGAGAGGAACCACTAGTCTAATTCTTGCTTTATTGGGCTGAAGAAAGATGTGTGTTTCAATCAATTACCACGAAGATACATATGAATGGAAGCCCTTGTACTTTTTGTAGTTCCCTGCAATTTAAACAGCTTCTCACTTACTAAATTACCAACAGAACTTGTGTACTTCATTCCTTTCATTTAGATTTTTCCACTCATTTCTCAGAACTACAGAGAAGCTGATGGAAGCTTCTGTACAAAATGGGAGGAAATAAATCTAGTGATTAAGAGCAGACTTTAGACTAAGGCAAGCACTGGTTCAATTATTTGCTTCACCATTTACTAGTGGCTCAGACGGTAAATAGCAACCCACTCCAGTACTTTGCCTGGAAAATCCCATGGATGGAGGAGCCTGGTAGGCTGCAGTCCATGGGGTCGCTAAGAGTCAGACACGACTGAGCGACTTCACTTTCACTTTTCACTTTCATGCATTGGAGAAGGAAATGGCAACCCACTCCAGTGTTCTTGCCTGGAGAATCCCAGGGACGGGGGAGCCTGGTGGCTGCCATCTATGGGGTCACACAGAGTTGGACACGACTGAAGTGACTTAGCAGGCAGACGGTAAAAAATCCACCTACAATGCGGGAGACCTGGGTGTGATCCCTGGGTTGGGAAAATCCCCTGGAGAAGGGCATGGCAACCCACTCAAGTATTCTTGCCTGGCCAGTCCCCATGGATAAAGGAGCCTTGTGGGCTACAGTCCATAAGGTAACAAAGAGTCAGACATGACTGAGCAACTAAGCACAGCATTGATTAGTTGTGGAAGCCTGGGAAAGTTACTCAATCTCTTCAAGCCTCAGGCATCTCATCTGTAAAAATCCTACTTTATAGAGTTGTTATAGGGCTTAAATAAGCTTATCTTATTTAAGCTTCTATGTGTAGAGAAGCTTGCACATAATAATTGCTCAATAAATATAAGCTAGTTGTAGTAGTTAAAAGTGTAAAATAAACTTGGAAATTTTCTAGAAAGTCACAGCTCCCCAGAGATCTCATGTACAGGGGTATAAATAAGGTTGAAATGTACATTTTCAACCATTTTAGGGAGCCTTGGGGGATTATAAAATTAAAGAAGAATAATCTCCCCATTAAAATTCCATAGTCCCCTAGAATTAAGGAAGTGTGTAATGATTACCTTTTCCTGATTTTTTTTTTCCATCTCACCATCACCCTCTTCTCCTCCCCCATGTCCATAGGTCTGTTTTCTATGTCTGTTTCTCCATTCCTGACTGGTTATTTTGAGGTCAGAGTTTTTGATGATTTTAAAGCAAAGCATAGAATGTATTAAATTTAAACCATCATCAGTGAAATGGCAACCCACTCCAGTATTCTTGGCTAGAGAATCCCATGGACAGAGGAGCCTGGTGGGCTACAGTCCATGGGGTTGCAAAAAGTTAGACATGACTGAGCAACTTACAAATCAGTAGCTATATTTATCGCTCAAATTACATATAATTGTTTCTGTGAACTTAGATGTCTATCCTTCAAAATGGGGGCTTCCCTGGTGGCTCAGATGGTAAAGAATCTGCCTGCAATGCAGGAGAGCTGGGTGTAATCCCTGGGTCACAAATTTCCCCTGGAGAAGGGAATGACTGCCCACTCCGGTATTCTTGCCAGGAGAAGGCCATGGCCAGGGGGGCTTGGCGGGCTACAGGGCATGGGGTTACAAAGAGTCAAACACGACTGAGCAACTAACACATACATGCTTCCTAACAGACCTTTGAGTGCATTTCAGTTATTCAGTCGTGTCAAACTCTTTGCGAGCCCATGAACTGCAGCACACCAGACTTCCGTGTCCATCACCAACTCCCAGAGCTTGCTCAAACTCATGCCCATAGAGTCCGTGATGCCATCCAACCATCTCATCCTCTGTTGTCCCCTTCTCCTCTTGCCTTCAATCTTTCCCAGCATCAGGGTCTTTTCCAATGAGTCAGTTCTTCACATCAGGTGGCCAAAATGTTGGAGTTTCAGCTTCAGTATCAGTCCTTCCAATGAATATTCAGGACTAATCTTTAGGATGGACTGGTTTGATCTCCTTGCAGTCCAAGGAACTCTCAAGAGTCTTCTCCAACACCACAGTTCAAAAGCATCAATTCTTTGGCCCTCAGCTTTCTTTGTAGTCCACCTCTCACATCCATACATGACCACTGGAAAAACCAGAGCTTTGACTGAATGGAACTTTGTCAGCAAAGTAATGTCTCTGCTTTTTAATATGCTATCTAGGTTGGTCATAGCTTTTCTTGTAAGGAGCACGTGTCTTTTAATTTCATGGCTACAGTCACCTTCTGCAGTGATTTTGGAGCCCTCCAAAATAAAGTCTGTCACTGTTTCCACTGTTTCCCCATCTATTTGCCATGAAGTGATGAGACCAGATGCCATGTTCTTAGTTTTCTGAATGTTGAGTTTTAAGCCAACTTTTTCACTCTCCTCTTTCACTTTCATCAAGAAGCTCTTTAGTTCTTCTTCACTTTCTGCCATACGGGTGGCATATGTGAGGCTATTGATATTTCCTCTGGCAATCTTGATTCCAGCCTGTGCGTCATCCAGCCCAGCATTTTGCATGATATACTCTGCACTTAAGTTAAAAAAGCAGGCTGACAATATACATCCTTGACCAACTCTTTTCTCAACTTGAAGCCAGTTCATTGTTCCATGTCTGGTTTTAACTATTGCTTCTTGACCTGAATACAGATTTCTCAGGAGGCAGGTCAGGGGGTCTGGTATTCCCATCTCTTGAAGAATTTTCCACAGTTTTGTTGTGATCCACACAGTCAAAGGCTTTGGCGTATTCAATAAAGCAGAAGTAGATGTTTTTCTGGAAATCTCTTGCTTTTTCGATGACCCAGTGGATGTTCGCAATTTGATCTCTGGCTCCTCTGCCTTTTCTAAATCTTGCCTGAATATCTGGAAGTTCATGGTTCACGTACTCCTGAAGCCTAGCTTGCAGATTTTCAGCATTACTTTGCTAGCATGTGAGGTGAGTGCAATTGTGTGGTAGTTTGAACACTCTTTGGCATTGCCTTTCTTTGGGATTGGAATGAAAATTGATCTTTTCCAGTCCTGTGACCACTGCTGAGTTTTCCAAATTTGCTGGCATATTGACTGCAGAACTTTCACAACATCATCTTTTAGGATTTGAAATAGGTCAACTGGAATTCTGTCACCTCCACTAGCTTTGTTCATAGTGATGCTTCCTAAGGCCCACTTGGAAGACAAGACACCCTCCAGGGTGTCTGGTTCATGTGATCACACCATCATGGTTATCTGGGTCATGAAGATCTTTTTTTGTATGGTTCTGTGTATTCTTGCCACCTCTTCTTAATATCTTCTGCTTCTGTTAGGTCCATACCATATCTGTCTTTTATTGTGCCCATCTTTGCATGAAATATTCCCTTGGTATCTCTAATTTTCTTGAAGAGATCTCTAGTCTTTCCCATTCTATTGTTTTCCTCTATTTCTTTCCACTGATCAGTGAGGAATGCTTTCTTATCTCTGCTTGCTATTCTTTGGAACTCAGCATTCAAATGGGTGTATCTTTCCTTTTCTCCTTTGCCTTTAGCTTCTCTTCTTTTCTCAGCTATTTGTAAGCCCTCCTTAGACAACCATTTTGCCTTTTTGCATTTCTTTTTTTGGGGGATGGTCTTGATCACTTCCTCCTATACAATGTCACGAACCTCCATCCATAGTTCTTCAGGCACTCTGTCTATCAGATCTAATCCCTTGAATCTATTTGTCACTTCCACTGTATAATCATAAGGGATTTGATTTAGGTCATATTGATTTAGGTCTAGTGGTTTTCCCTCTTCAATTTCAGTCTGAATTTGGCAATAAGGAGTTCATGATCTGAGCCACAGTCAGCTCCCGGTCTTGTTTTTGCTGACTGTAGAGAGCTTCTCCATCTGTGTCTGCAAAGGATATAATCAATCTGATTTCAGTATTGACATACTGGTGATGTCCATGTGTAGAGTCATCTCTTGTGTTGTTGGAAGAGGGTGTTTGCTATGACCAGTGCGTTCTCTTGGCAAAACTCTGTTAGCCTTTGCACTGCTTCATTTTTTACTCCAAAGCCAAATTTGCCTGTTACTCCAGGTGTTTCTTGACTTCCTACTTTTGCATTCCAGTCCCCTATAATGTAAAAGACATATTTTTTCAGTGTTAGTTCTAAAAGGTCTTGTAGGTCTTCATAAAACCATTAAACTTCAGCTTCTTCAGCATTACTGGTTGGGGCATAGACTTGGATTACTGTGATATTGAATGGTTTGCCTTGGAAGTGAACAGAAATGATTCTGTCATTTTTTGAGACTGCACCCAACTACAGCATTTCGGACCCTTTTGTTGACTATGAGGGCTACTCTGTTTCTTCTAAGGGATTCTTGGCCACAGTAGTAGATATAATGAACATCTGAATTAAATTTGCTCATCCAGTCCATTTTAGTTCTCTGATTCCTAAAATGTCAATGTACACTCCTGCCATCTCCTGTTTGACCACTTTTAATTTGCCTTGATTCATGGACCTAACATTCCAGGTTCCTATGCAATATTGTTCTTTGCAGCATTGGACTTTACTTCCATCACCAATCACATCCATAACCGGGCTTTGTTTTCTCTTTGGCTTCGTCTCTTCATTCTTTCTGGAGTTATTTCTCCACTCTAATAGCATATTGGGTACCTACCGACCTGGGGAGTTCATCTTTCAGTGTTCTATCTTTTTCCCTTTTCATACTGTTCATGGGGTTCTCAAGGCAAGAACACTGAAGTGGTTTGCCATTCCCTTCTCCAGTGGACCACGTATGTCAGACCTCTCCACCATGACCTGTCTGTCTTGAGTGGCTTTACCCCTGCAGCTTGGAAGCTGATTTTACTTTCTCTTTGCAACATTTCTCATGAAATCTCGCACACAGTGAATATTAAATAAAAGTTGAAAAAGTAAATGAATGGGTAAATTATTTCCACCTTTTCTAGCAAAGAGTTATACAGAAATAGTGCTCATTACATGATGAGTAATATGGTTTCAATTTCCTATTAGATCATTGTATTGTGTTTGAACATGGGCATTTGAGAAAGTTTATGTGGTCTTTTGACTCATAAAAGGTCATTTAAAGAGTAATATTTATTGATCTTTTCCCTTATAATACTAGTTTTTTGTTTCTTAGCTTTATTTTACTTTATTTTCTTCATACTTATTCTGGTGTGTGTGTGTGTGTGTGTGTGCTTTTGTCTGTAAAACACAAAAGCAGGAGGGTTTCTTGGCTCACTATCCAGCTGCATTAGACAAGGTCTCTAACTGAGACTTGTATGTATATACACACTTCTTGCTATTCTTGTGTATAGATATACTTCACAGACTGGAAACTCAATGGGAAATAAAACACAATCACAGAAACCTATATTTTAAGCTAAACTAGGGCTTCCCTGGTGGCTCAGACTGTAAATAATCTGCCCACAGTGCAGAAGACCTGGGTTTGATACCTGGGTCAGGAAGATTCCCTGGAGAAGGGAATGGCAACCCACTGCAGTATTCTTGCCTGAAGAATTCCACGGACAGTGGAGCTTGGCGAGTTATAATCCACGGGGTCAAAAAGAGTCAGACACGACTGAGCGACTAACACAACACACACAAACTAACACAACACACACAAACGCAAATTTGTTTGAAATAAAGAAAGTGTAAATTTCATCTAGGGAATTCCCTGGTGGTCCAGTGGTTAGGATTCTGTGCTTTCACTACAGTGGTACTGGGTTCAGTCCCTCTTGGGGAATTAAGATTCCATAAGCCACACAATACAGCCAAAAAAACTTAGAAATTGTCATCTAACTAAAAATTTTAATCCTCAAATTGCCCATCCATAGCCCTCTTGACAACCCTAGGAACTGACCTTCACCCAGTCCATAATAGGAAAACTTTCAGATAAACAACGAGGAGCATGGCAATTAGCTGCAGTTTGCATGAAATAGAAAAGAAAATCCCTGAACAGATACAAATATTTTTTTAGAATGCCAGCAAATCAGACTGACTTAAAAGTAACCATTTACTTGATTGACACCAAGGGGAATGACGTTTGTTTCTGCCCTCGCACTGTGTATGGCATGTAATAATAACTCAGTGAATGTCTATGGAACTGAACTATTAAGCTAAGTATATAGAGCCAAGGTGAGTCAGCTTTAGCATCAGCAGTATGGTGGCTATTTACTCATCTGACCCTGCAAAATAGGGTCAATTGTACCGTAATCCCACTTTAAAATCAACTAGTTGAATTAATATCTTGTATGAAACAACCATTAGACCCCACTTATGATAATTAACAAGCCAAAGGAAGGTTTTCTGCCACAGACAACAGAACCACTGTGTCACATTCCAGTGAAGTGGAAAAAGAAGTCGAAAGCAAAATGCAGCTGAAGGTGAAATCAGCTTCTAAACATGTAAAGAGACTAACAGTCCCGATTTGAGGAGTATCAGAAAAAGTCAGAATTTTCAGCCATGGGAAAAATATCTCTCTTCCCCAAGTAGTTCTTTGCAGCCGTAAAACTAGACAGACTACCCTGAGCAGTAGGTGTTTTCCTGGAACTCCCTTGCTTTACTGTCCATGGGGCTCTCCGGTCAAGAATACTGGAGTGGGTTGCCATGCCTTCCTCCAGTTGACCATGTTTTCTCAGAACTCTTCACTATGACCCATCCATCTTGGGTGGACCTGCACGGCATGGCTCATAGCTTCATTGAGTTACACAGGTCCCTGACTGCAGTCATGAAATTAAAAGACGCTTGCTCCTTGGAAGAAAAGCTGTGATAAACCTAGACAGCATATTAAGAAGTAGAGACATCACTTTGCTGACAAAGGTCTGTATAGTCAAAGCTGTGGTTTTTCCAGTAGTCACGTATGGATGTGAGAGTCCGTAAAGAAGGCTGAGTGCTGAAGAATTGATGCTTTCAAACTGTGGTGTTGGAGAAGACTCCTGAGAGTCCCTTGGACTACAAGGAGATCAAACCAGTCGATCCTAAAGGAAATCAGTCCTGAATATTCATTGGAAGGACTGATGCTGAAGCTGAAGCTCCAATACTTTGGCCACCTGATGTGAAGAACTGACTCACTGGAAAAGACCCTGATGCTGGGAAAGATCGAAGGCAAAAGAAGGGGGCGACAGATGATGAGATGATTAGATAGCATCACTGACTCAATGGACATGAATTTGAGCAAACTCTGGGAGACAGTGAAGGACAGGGAAGCCTGGTGTGCTGCAGTCCATGGGGTCGCAAAGAGTTGGACACAAATTAGCAAGTAACACCACCAACAACAAATCCTGAGCTGTGAAGAAATGTTCTTGGGGTCTGAATATTTATAGATCTTTTCTTATATTTATTACGGTAAAATTCGATTTTTGCTCTGCTTTTCTCTAAACCCTGTCTCAAGAGGGAATATATTCAGCAAACTACCACAAATTATGATAAGAAAAATGATCAGTGCAGCCTCTCTCTAAATGTTCTGATAATCAGTACAATTAGAGGTGCAACAAGAAGAGCTCTTGTTGCAGAATGAATGTGGAAAGCAAACTTGAATCTGTCCTGGAGTGATAGAATGCATCAAATAGGCCACACCAAAGCAACCATGTGGACAGTGCTGGAGGTGCCTAGACAATGAACTGAATTAAGAAGCACACGCTGACCATCGTAGACAAAGGGTCAACTATGGGAAGCGAGGCCTGCTGACATTGGGATCCTGCAGCACGTTTCTTTTTTACAAATGGCACTTTGGTTTATGATTGCACGGGAGAAAGATAAAAAAAGCAAAACAATACAAAAAGAATGGCTGCGTTCTACTACTGATGAAAAAAAGAAAAGCATTCCTCTTGCCTCCATAACTCTGAGCCAGTTGGAGAAGAAGACAAGAGACCACAGATCGAAGCAAAAAATATCACTTCTATGACTGATAAAGGGTGAGTTTGGCAATGCAGAATGTACGGTGTTTTGAGTCAAACTGCCCTGTTAACTGAACCAGTGAATCAGGTATGCTTACTTGCCAGATCTCAGGCAGGGGTGAATGATGACAACCTCATCTCTTGCCACCAGCCTTCATGTGATGACAGAAGAACCACTCTGCTGGAGCCCAGGAGAATGCTCATTCCCTGTGAGCGGCTTGCTCCCACGATAGAGAACCGAGGGGCCTAGTGGGGCATCTTCTGTCTACTGGAAACGAATTCTATTGGTGGTTACTTCACCGCCCTAAAAGTGAGTCGAGGTTTGAAGAAGAACCAGGAGTTACAGTATCTTGTTTTACTGGCAATGATGGAAACATTGAGCGGAAGGTGTTCCCTTCTTAACAGTATGAATTGGTACAAAACTACTGATAATTTCTTGTCAACCCAGCTCAGTTTAGATTTCCATTCTAGACCTTGATTTTCTTCCCAAAATGAATATCACCTCCTGTCTGCTTCCAAAATGCATACACTGTTAGTCTGTAGGGGATATAAATACCTTATTCTGGAAAGAATTAATATTTTAATCTTTTCTCTATAGTTCTTATAGATACTTCATATATTCTGATTTATACTGCATACTTCTTGTTTCCAAAGAGGTTGTCAGTGTAATTATGTAGTATAGTATTTAGCATGTATTATGTGTAATTAGAGGGTGTATCAATACATGTGCTCTGACCAAACTCAGCTTGGCTCGTACCTACCCTGCTTCTCCAGGGGCTATTATTTCTCTATCTGTTTGTACATTAACACTTAAAAAGTCTGGTTTTGAGGCTATGAGAAGTAAAGAAGGTGGTAGCTCGAATAAAGCTATGGCCAGAGCACTGCCTTCACTGTCCTCACAGAGGATTATCGAGAAGGAGACATTGTATAGTTTTAGCCATTGAGCTATGTGTTAGTCTATAGCATATCCGCTGCCTTTGTACATATTGGGGAGTTATTGAGCCAAACAGAAATGTAAAAAAATGTGAAAGGATTGGAAGAAGTAAGCAATCGTGATAGAAATAGAAGTGAAACAGCAAGGTACTCTGCTCCAATCAGGGCTTCCCAGGTGGTGCTAGAGGTAAGGAGACACAAGAGATGTGGGTTCAATCCCTGGGTCAGGAAGATCCCCCGGAGAAGAGCATGGCAACCCACTCCAGTATTTTTGCCTGGAGAATCCCATGGACAGAGGGGCCTGGTGGGCTACGGTTCACGGGGTCACAAAGTGTCAGACATGACTGAAGCGACTTGGCAGGCATGCATGCTCCAGTCAATTGAAATGAGTCACATTGGATTGCCAACGAACGGAATTAGGAAAAGCCTTCAAAATCTAAACTGTTTATAAGTAGAGGTGTTTTTAATCACACCAAGTAAGTTTATAATTCAGGCAGAGTCAAATTATTTGTACTGTATTTCAAACTATGTTACAACAGGACCTTATTTCACACAATACCAATGATAACTTTTATTCTTATTTTTATATTCAAGGTATATAATTTCCCTACTGAAAATCAAACAAGCATTTTCCACATACAGAGGTTTGGCACACCAGAAATTCTGAGGGAACTTCCTACTGCAAAACACACTTGTGATTGCTGGGCTTAGAGGAAAAAGGAGTAATTTCCAAGTCTCTTCCCACAATGCTACTTTGGAAGAGGGGGAACGAATCACGGAGACAAACCCTGGACTCACTGCTAGGCACAGTGAGTGGGCAGAGGATCGGTGCTATAGTGACTGCAATACCAATGACAGGCCTCAACCCTACAAATAAGAGGCAGTGCTTTGAGTCAATAGCAAAGTGTAGGATGGAACTGCACACCTTCTCAGTAAGACAGAACCCTGGAAAGGAGCTACAGGGTAGACTGACTGATGGCAACATCTACTCATAGCAGAGACAAATACGTATTTTATCTGAAAGAAAATATCTCTAATTTAACCCTATAAAATCTCCACAGACAAAGATTGGACAATTTGGAGTTCACAAAGATCATTCATCACAAAAGAGAATAAGATTCCAATGCGGAAAAAAAATAGAGGCAGGGGGATTTAAAAACAACAGATTTAGATTACCTTGTCTTCATATACTTGAATCATCATAAACAACATATTCAGTAGTCATGTATGAAATGCATGAAGAACTGAAGTATGGAATCACAAAAAAATAGGCAAGCTACCAGTGATCTCCAAATGACTGGTGTCAACTCTGTGCGACCCCCATAGATAGCAGCCCGCCAGGCTCCCCCGTCCCTGGGATCCTCCAGGCAAGAACACTGGAGTGGGTTGCCATTTCCTTCTCCAGTGCATGAAAGTGAAAAGTGAAAACGAAGTCGCTCAGTCATGTCCGACTCTTAGCGACCCCATGGACTGTAGCCTACCAGGCTCCTCCGTCCATGGGATTTTCCAGGCAAGAGTTCTGGAGTGGGGTTCCATTGCCTTCTCTGCTCCAAATGACTACATAGATCTAAAAAGGAAAAAAATGGAGGTTCAGAAGTGAAAATATAATTTTCAAACAAATTCCTCAACAAATGGATTAAACAGCAGATTAAATACAATTAAAGAGATAAATAGTTCCCCAAAAGATACCTCTGAAAAAATAAAAATGCAGCACAAACTAACAAGAAGATATAAAATATGAAATAGAAATTAAGAGAGATAATGAGTTCTAATATATAAGCAATCTGAGTTCCAAAAGAAGATCATAAAATAATTTGAAGTCATAATTACTGAGGATTTTTCCATAACTAATATAAGCATAGTATACATTCAGGAAATTTAACACTTCTCAAGCAGAATAAATAAAAAGAAATCCGTATCTACACACAGCAGTAGATACAGTGTAGATACAGTGGCACTGCAGAACACCAAAGACAAAGATTGCTTTTCAAAAGTAATTGCAGAGAAAAGTAAGGTCACCTAGAAAAGAGTGACAATTACAGTGACTACAGACCTCTCAACAGCAGCAAAGGACCCAAAATTCGGGGAATAATAATTTCAGGGTGCTGACAGAAAATGACTATCAAATTATAATTGAGTATTCAGAAAAATGACCTTTCATAAATGAGGGTAAAATAAAGACATTTTTTTTATAATGAAAGCATTTTACTTTGTAATTTTATAATGAAAGTATTTCCCACCAATAAACCTGTGCTGCTGGAGCTTTTAAGAATACATTTTGAGAAGAAAGAAATTACTTACAAAAATGTCATCTGACATACAAAAGGAAATAGTGAGTATATAAAATAGTAATCAAAATATGTAACTTAAAAAACATCATCTGCATAGAATAATAACAAGTTTAATATATAGAAGAATTAAGAGCAGAACCAAAATACTATACTACAATAGTCATAATTCAAAGGGAGGCGATGGAGCTAAGGTTGTTGTATGAGGCAAGATAGCATGCATATATATTTTGTAGAATAAACATTAAAAAAAAAAGACAAAGGATACACCCGTGGCTAATTCATGTCAATGTATGGCAAAACCACTACAATATTGTAAAGTAATTAGCATCCAATTAAAATAAATAAATTTATTTTAAAAAACCAAAAAAATAAAAATAAAAAGAAGACAAAGTATAAAGTTTCCAAACTAACATAGGAAAATAATGGTTAAGAGAAAATAATAAACAAAAATAACAAATAAATCAACATCAAGAATGGAGGACAAAATGAAGAAACAAAAACAGAGGTAAAATAGAAATCAGAGAATAGACGGAAGAAAAATTTCAACAATATTCAGCTACATGATTACTCTTAATACACTTAAAGAGATCAGGCTCATTAAAATATATTGTCATAGTAGACAAAAATATCCTGTATATTCTATTTACAATGGACACTCCAAAAATAAAAGAACATTTAAAAAGTATAGAAAGAAAAAGAAAGGAGAAATTTATCGTTCAAAAAAATAATCAGATCAGAGCAGTCGCTCAGTCGTGTCCGACTCTTCACGACCCCATGAATAATAGTAAGCTAATTTAACCAAATCATTGCCAGACAAAACCAACTTTGAGACAAAAAGGATTATTAAAGGTCAACTACTTAATTACAAAAGGCTTAATTTGCCAGCGAGACAATTTAAATTTGTTCATCTCCATTAAAATGGATTTCCCTGGTGGCTCAGGTGGTAAAAAGTCTGCCCACCAATGCCAGAGACACAAGAGATATAGGTTCAATTTCTGGGTTGGGAAGATGCCCTAGAGAAGGGAATGACTACCCACTCCAGTATTCTTGCCTGAGAAATCCCATGGACAGAGGAGCTTGGCAGGCCACAGTCAGCCCATGGGGGTCGCAAAGAGTCAGACCCGACTGAGTAACTAACACTTCACTTCACTTTCACTTCATCCCCATTAAAATAGCCTAAAAATGTAAAAGGTAAATATTGATAGAAATTGAGGTATACATTTTTTAATCTTCATTACATTTAAGAAATTTCAGCATCTCTCTCTTACTTTTGATAGGAGAAGCAGAAAAAAATAGGGAAGATATAGCCTATTTGTAAAATAATTTAGGTGAATCATATCATCAGTATATTAAAAAATAATATGGCCAGACAAACTTATTCTAGGAATGTAAGGATGGTTCAATGGATAACAAAAAGATAGCTTAATTGATGATAAAAGGAGATTTAATAAAATTCACTATAAATCTATGATTTTTAAAAGTGACTTAGATTAGAAATAGAAAGCTGTTTCCTTTATGGAAGTATCTATCTCAAACTAAGTGTCAAAATGATATTTATGATGAAACATTATGGGTTTAAGAGACTGTGCTTTGTAATCACTCTTCCTCAGGTTTAATAGTAGCTTTGCCACTTACTACTTCAACTTGAGCAAATTAACTTATAAAACCAGAGAAATGCAAATCAAAACCACAGTGAGGTACTATCTCATGCCAGTCAGAATGGCTGTCATCAAAAAGTCTACAAGTAATACATGCTGGAGAGGGTGTGGAAAAAAGGGGTTGCTGTTGGTGGGAATGCAAACTAGTCCAGCCACCATGGAGAACAGTGTGGAGATTTCTTAAAAAACTGGAAATAGAATTGCCATGTGACCCAGCAGGCCCACTACTGGACATACATACTGAGGAAACCAGAATTGAAAGCGACACATGTACCTCAATATTCATTTCAGAGCTGTTTACAGTATCTAGGACATGGAAGCAACCTAGATGACCATTGGCAGACAAATGGATAAGGAAGTTGTAGTACACACACACAATGGAATATTACTCAGCTGTAAAAAAAAAAAAGAACACATTTACGTCAGTTCTAATGAGGTGGGTGAAACTGGAGACTATTATATAGAATGAAGTAAGTCAGAAAGAGAAATACCAATGCAGTATATTAATGCATATATGTGGAATTTAGAAAGATGGTAACGATGGCGTATGCAAGACAGCAGAAGAGACACAGTCGTAAAGAACAGACTTTTGGACTCTGTGGAAGGCAAGGGTGGGATAATTTGAGAGAATAGCATTGAAACATGTATATTACCATATATAAAATAGATGACCAGTGTAAGTTCAATGCATGAAGCAGGGCACTCAAAGCCAGTGCTCTGGGACAACCCAGAGGGATGGGATGGGGAGGGAATGGGGAGGGGGTTTCAGGATGGCGGACACATGTATACCCATGGCTGATTCATGTTGATGTATGGCAAAAACCACCATAATATTGTAAAGTAATTAACCTCCAATTAAAATAAATGAATTTTAAAAATCATTTATTTTCTCATATTATATATCAAAATAAAATAATAAATCTTTCAGTTCAGTTCAGTTCAGTTGCTCAGTTATGTCTGACTCTTTGTGACCCCATGAATTGCAGCACACCAGGCCTCCCTGTCCATCACCAACTCCCGGAGTTCACCCAAACTAATGTCCGTCGAGTTGGTGATGCCATCCAGCCATCTCATCCTCTATCGTCCCCTTCTCCTCCTGCCCCCAATCTCTCCCAGCATCAGAGTCTTTTCCAATGAGTCAACTCTTCTCATGAGGTGGCCAAAGTACTGGAGTTTCAGCTTTAGCATCAGTCCTTCCAAAGAACACCCAGGATTGATCTCCTTCAGAATGGACTGGTTAGATCTCCTTGCAGTCCAAGGGACCCTCAAGAGTCTTCTCCAACACTATGTTCAAAAGCATCAATTCTTTGGCGCTCAGCTTTCTTCACAGTCCAACTCTAACATCCATACATGACCACAGGAAAAACCATAGCCTTGACTAGATGGACCTTTGTGGACAAAGTAATGTCTTTGCTTTTTAATATGCTGTCTAGGTTGGTCATAACTGTCCTTCCAAGGAGTAAGCATCTTTTAATTTCATGGCGGCTATCACCATCTGCAGTGATTTTGGAGCCCGGAAAAATAAAGTCAGCTACTCTTTCCACTGTTTCCCCATCTATTTCCCATGAAGTGATGAGACCAGATGCCATGATCTTCATTTTCTGAATGTTGAGTTTTAAGCCAACTTTTTCACTCTCCACTTTCACTTTCATTAACAGGCTCTTTAGTTCTTCTTCACTTTCTGCCATAAGGGCAGTGTCATCCACATATCTGAAATTATTGATATTTCTCCCGGCAATCTTGATTCCAGCTTGTGCTTCTTCCAGCCCAGTGTTTCTCATGATGTACACTGCATAGAAGTTAAATAAGCAGGGTGACAATATACAGCCTTGATGTACTCCTTTTCCTATTTGGAACCAGTCTGTTGTTCCATGTCCAGTTCTAACTGTTGCTTCCTGACCTGCATACAGGTTTCTCAAGAGGCAGGTCAGGTGCTCTGGTATTCCCATCTGTTTCAGAATTTTCCACAGTTTATTGTGATCCACACAGTCAAAGGCTTTGGCATAGTCAATAAAGCAGAAATAGATGTTTTTCTGGAACTCTCTTGCTTTTTCCATGATCCAGCAGATGTTGGCAATTTGATCTCTGGTTCCTCTGCCTTTTCTTAAACCATCTTGAACATCTGGAAGTTCACAGTTCACATATTGCTGAAGCCTGGTTTGGAGAATTTTGAGCATTACTTTACTAGCGTGTGAGATGAGTACAATTGTGTGGTAGTTTGAGCATTCTTTGGCATTGCCTTTCTTTAGGATTGGAATGAAAACCACTGTGGCCATTGCTAAGTTTTCCAAATTTGCTGACATATTGTGTGTAGCACTTTCACAGCATCATCTTTTAGGAATTGAAATAGCTCAACTGGAATTCCATCACCTCCACTAGCTTTGTTCATAGTGATGCTTTCTAAGGCCTACTTGACTTCATATTCCAGGATGTCTGGCTCAAGGTGAGTGGGAGTGATCATACCATTGTGATTATCTGGGTCATGAAGATCTTTTTTGTACAGTTCTTCTGTGTATTCTTGCCACTTCTTCTTAATATCTTCTGCTTCTATTACGTCCATACCATTTCTGTCCTTTATTGTTTAGTCGCTAAGTTGTGTCCAACTCTTTTGCGACTCCATGGACTTGAGCTCACAAGACTCCTCTGTCCATGGGATTTTCCTGGCAAGAATACTGGAGTGGGTTGCCATTTCCTTCTCCAGGGGATCTTCCTGACCCAGAGATTAAAACTGCATCTCCTGCACTGGCAGGTGGATTCCTTACCAGTGAACCTCCAGGGAAACCCTTGATTTGTCATACAATTTACTTTACCTGGATGCACATTTACGTATCTTATCTCCCCTAGCTACACTGTCAGCTCCTAGAGGGCAAAACCATCTCTTTTTCTTTTTCCTTCCAAAATTAACCAGTTTAGGTAAGAAAAAAACAATCTGGCTTAGAAAGAACTATTAACAATAAAGATGGTATGTATTTTTAAATGATAATAGCCCCAAATAGAGAACTATTCAACAAATTAAAATACAGATATTAAATGATAAGGTGAATATTGGAAAGTTACCAATGAATGATTAAAATTTGGTTAAAATGACTGTATTCCACACTTTTCTCTTCCTTTTGGAATTCCTTCTGCAACAATTGGGTAAATGGGGTCACCTGTCTCCCACCGTCTGTCCTTCCCTTCCTCTCCTTCTTCAATAGCTCTATTGAATTGTAATTTACATCCCATGAAATTCACCTATGGTGAGTGTGCCATTTGAAAATTTTGGTAAATTTACGAAATTTTATACATCTCTTTTGACTCCCCTCTAGCTCCAGACATGATGCTGTGTGTTATTAGGTAACCAGTAAATCCCCAGAAAGAATGAATAAAATATCATAGATATTTTAGTACCTTAGTAGATCTTCTCATTATAGTTGACTCACTGGAACTGCTATTCAAAAAACTAAGTCTATCATGATGTGAGACTTTTCCTGGCAGCGTGAGCATCCAATCTCCTGAGAGGCCATGTAGCTGAAATTCAGTCTCTGTACCGTGGTTGAATTAAATCTCAGAGACAGAGTTTTGGGTGAAGTAGAAAAGAATAGTTTTATTGCTTTGCCAGGCAGAGGGGACTAGAGAGGGCTGTGTGTATCACTCAGTCATGTCCAACTCTTGACTCCTCTCTTCATGGAATTCTCCCAGGCAAGAATACTGGACTAGGTTGCCGCAGGGATAGAACTTAGGTCTCCTGCATTGCAGGGAGATTCTTTACCATTTGAGCCACCTGGATTAATGCCCTCAAAACTGTGTGTTCTGACCTGGAAGAAGTAGTGAGGAGTTTTATAGCAATAGTTCAAAGTGGAGAGTGGGATCAGCTCAAGGACAGTTTTCTGATTGGCTGGTGGTGAGGTAATCTGGAGTCAGGATCATCAACCTTCTGGCTCCAAATGGCCTGGGGTCTATGTGCTTGTAGAGAGCATGCAGTTAAGGTGTTCCACCTGGTGGGGGGTTTCAGTATCTGCTAAATAGCCCAAAGATATTGTTATGTGTATCACCTGAAGGGAAACCAGAACCCTGCCCCAAAGCTGTACTATTGTTTCTTATTGCTCCTCCCTTGTCTCTGTGTCCCCTCCTTTCCCTGATTAGCAACTGTTGGAACCTGCCCTTTGGGTCCCAGGGAAGGTCTTGGAAGCTGTATAAAGCCTACTTCCTGTAATCAAGAAATGGGAAACACAGAAAAGCTTTAGTGCCCAGGAGATCCAATGGGTCCTGCTTCATTTCAGCCATACAGGAGGGCAGGATGTATAATGGTTCTTTCGTGGAGAATTCAGACACTGCATATTCCTTTGAGAAGGGCTGAAGGAGCAGTAGCCTCAGGACTCAGACTGGTTTGAAGGTGGAACCCAGACAAACTCAATTCTGTTCTTGAATAACCAGTCTTAATTTCCCAGACAAGGACTAAACTTGTTTAATAAACAATTCACTCATGTGGTAAATACCTGTACCTTAGACACATGCTTTAATAATGTGTTGGAAATCCCCTGGCAGTCCAGTGGTTAGGAATCCATGCTTTCACTGCCGAGAGCCTGGGTTCGATGCCTGATCAGGGAACAAAGATCCTAAATCTGCCTAGCAAGGCCAAAAAAGAAAAAAAGTATGTTAAAGCTTTTTTTTTTTTTTTTAATTTCAAAGCAGTATACAAATAAAATAAATTGAACATTGTGATTTATATTCACTTATTTCTCTTGGGCATACATATATGTGTAGTGAGTTACTTAGGGGACAATAATCATTCATTAGCACCAACAGCAAGAGACATTTGAATATGTTTGGATGGATGAGAATATGATAACAGCTGAGAATTTTCTTTTAAAAAGTGAATTTTATATTTAAAAAATGCTATTAACAAATGGTATCCATAAACTTTGGCTATAAAACATTTTTTGTTCACTAAGACATTTATATACAGATCTGAAATTCAATAGAAAATCAAAGAATTAGATAAAAGAATAACTTCACAGTTTATGAGTACTGCACCTCATTTTATTTATAATAAGACATGCTTAAGAATATGTAATTTTTGCCATTTGGCTATAAAATCTTATGTTTCAACTGTAATATAGTATTTCCTTAGTTTGATTTGTAAGAATTTAATACTTTGTTATTGGACTACCATTATATTATTATGAAGAAAGGAATTTTTACCTTTTTAGAGGTTTTTTGGTAGTACAGGAATGATATTAATGAGTTAAAAATGACCATATCACTCTCTAACCACCAATCACCATCACCACCATGTGCACACCAAACACACACGCACACACCCTTAAATCTCATCAATAAATCCTCATTGGTCCAAGTCCATGGTCCTTGCATGATGTGCAGGACTTCACACCCAACCTTGTCTACTTCTGAAGACAATCCTTTGATCACCAAATTCAAGTTTATGTCCCAGGAATATCAGGTTATTCACAGTTCCCAGGACAATTCCTGTTAGTCCTGTTTCCTGCTTTTGCAAATGGAATACCCTTTCCCAAAATCACTGCTTTCTTTCCTTTTCCTCTGCCAGATTACCTGTCTGGAAAAATATTCATTCATCCTTTAAAACTGTGCAGATACCTCTCCTGAGAAGCTTTCTCTGTGCACAGATTCAGCATATTCCTTCTTTGTTGTTTTGAGTTGCTGCTGTTGTATTTGGTAACATCTCTGAGCCAGGGCAGAGTTATATTATTTAACATTTTCCTCTGTGGTATAAGGGCTTCCCTTTCAGTTCAGCTGGTAAAGAATTTGCCTGCAATGCGAGAGACCTAGGTTCGATACTTGGGCTGGGAAGATCCGCTGGAGAAGAGAAAGGTTACCCACTCCAGTATTCTGGCCTAGAGAATTCCGTGGACTGTATAGTCCATGGGGTCACAAAGAGTCAGACATGACTGCACGACTTTCACTTTACTTCACTTCACTTCACTTCACTTCACGTCTGTTGCCCCTATGGAACTGGAGCTCTTTGAGGTCAGAAGCCAGTCCTCATTAACCTCTGTCCACCTCCTGCCTACCACCAAGCCTAGTTCATATCCAGTAAATGTTTCTCAGTTCAGTTCAGTCGCGTCCGACTCTTTGTGACCCCATGGACTGCAGCATACCAGGCCTCCCTGTCCATCCCAACCCCTGGAGCCTACTCAACTCATGTCCATTGAATTGGTGATGCCATCCAACCATCTCATCCTCTGTCGTCCCCTTCTCCTCCCGCCTTCAATCTTTCCCAGCATCAGGGTCTTTTCCAATGAGTCGGCTCTTTGCATCAGGTGGCCAAAGTATTGGAATTTCAACTTCAGTATCAGTCCTTCCAAAGAATATTCAAGACTGATGTCCTTTAGCATGGACTGGTTGGATCTCCTTGCAGTCCAAGGGACTCTCAAAAGTCTTCTCCAACACCACAGTTCAAAAGCATCAATTCTTTGGCATTCAGCTTTCCTTGTAGTCCAACTCTCACATCCATACATGACCACTGGAAAAACCATAACCTTGACCAGACGCACTTTGTTGGTAAAGCAATGTCTCTGCTTCTTAATATACTGTCTAAATGTTTCTAAATCTCTTCAATTTGGAGGGCATAAATCATTAATTTTATATTTTTAAAAGATATGTCCTGAAATCACTTTAAAAGTGATTTTTACTGCCACCAAAACAAAAGAATGGAAGAAGTTCACCATCTGCTTGCCTGCCTTGTGATAATATATCTTGTGATAGTTACACATGACCATCAACGGTGGAAGTCTGGCACCTTTGCAGAGAGTTAGGGGCCCTTAATGAATCTGGTACCCTGAGTGCTCCTGACTAGATATCTTTATGAATGGGAAGATCTTTGTCATAGAGTGTTTATCCCAAGACACATTTGCAAAGTGGAAAATTAGCTGTACTATTACTTGTTTTTGGACGGAGAGTTTTTCTTCCCTTCATTATTTACAGCTGATTACATGGCTGTGGATTTCAAAAAGTGTACACTTCTTTCACATTCACACATGCAACTGAAATCCATATTATATTTAAGTTCACTTCTTGTTTGGAAATGAGATACATAAAATCAGAGTATCATGTGGCATTTGCATGCTCAGCCTCTTAGAAAGCTAAGTAATTCTCTCCCTTCTCCAGAGTAGATCTATTTTCTAAAGATATTCCCTGTTTCACCAATGAGAATAATCACAGGGGACTCTTCCCCCCTAAGGTGTTATTTTGATTTCAAGAATTAAGCTCTAATTGAGCAGCTGAGAAAGATCCTGCTGTAAATGTTAACGATGGAGTCAGCTTTTCTAATGAATTCCAGCTGATGAGGGGCCAGGAGAAAGAGGAGAACAGCAAGACATGTTGGGGGTGGACTGTGCAATTAGTGACCTCCAAGAATAGTGATGGAGAAGTCAATGGCAACCCACTCCAGTACTCTTGCTTGGAAAATCCCATGGGTGGAGGAGCCTGGTAGGCTGCAGTCCATGGGGTCGTGAAGAGTCAGACACGACTGAGCGACTTCACTTTCACTTTTCACTTTCATGCATTGGAGAAGGAAATGGCAACCCACTCCAGTGCTCTTGCCTGGAGGATCCCAGGGACGGAGGAGCCTGGTGGGCTGCCGTCTATGTGGTCGCACAGAGTCGGACACGACTGAAGTGACTTAGCAGCAGCAGCAGCAGCAGCAAGAATAGTGACTTCCAAGTTCATGTTTATCTGGACCCTTAGGATATGACCTTATTTAGAAATAGGGTCTTTTTAGATGTAATTAATCAAGGATGAAATTATCTGGATTTACTGTGGGTCTTAAATTCAGTGGGACTAACTGATGGCTCAGTGGTAAAGAGCCACCTGCAATGCAAGAGACACAGGTTTGATCCCTGGGTCAGGAAGATTCCCCTGGAGGAGGAAATGGCGACCCACTCCTCTATTGTTACCTGGGAAATCCAGTGGACAAAGAAGCTGGGCAGGCTACAGTCCATAGGGTGGCAAAAGAGTTGGAGAGGACTTAGAGACTAAACAACACTTAAATCCAGTACTTGATACCTTAGAAGAAGAGGAGAGGGCACTTATCAGGTGGTCTAGTGGCTAAGATTCCATGCTCCAATGAAGGGGCCCAGGTTTCAATCCCTGGTCAGGGAATAATATCCCCCATGCTGCAACTAACCGTTTGCATGCCACAATTAACAATACCACATGCTGGGATGAAAATCAAAGATCCCATGTGCTGCAGCTAAGAGCTGGTACAGCCAAATAAATACATTAAAAAAAATTTTTTTTAATGGAGAAGAAGAGAAGACACAGAGAGACAGACACAGGAGAAGACAGCCATGTGAGACAGGCAGAGATTGGAGTGATGCAGCCACAAGCCAAGGATGTCTGCGGTCACCAGAATTGGAAGTGGCCTGAGAGGATTCTTCCCTAGAGACTTCAGAGGGAGCATGTTCTTGCTGACACTGTGATCTCAAACTTCTAGCTTCCGAATCAAGAGGATAAATTTCTTCTGTTTTAAGCTACCAAGTTTCTTGTCATTTATTATGACACCCACAAGACTCTACAGGTTGCATATTTGGGTATCCAAATAATTATTTACTGAGTGCTCCCTATTTGCCAAGTACTATGATAGGTGCTTGTTTTTGTTGTTTAGTGGCTAAGTTGTGTCCAACTCTTTTGTGACCCCATGGACTGTAGCCCACCAGGCTCCTTTGGTCCATGGGATTTCCCAGGCAAGAATATTGGAGTGGGTTGCCATTCCCTTCTCTAGGAGAGCTTCCCAAGCCAGGGATCAAACCTGCTTCTCCTGCATTGGCAGGCGGATTCATTACTGCTGAGCTACCTGGGAAGCCCATGCTAGGTATATCCCTAGTCATACCTAGCCCATTACTAGGTATATCGTAATACATAAGTGAGACATTAAACAAATGCAGTACTTATAGTGCTGTGAGAGTATAAGCTAAGAGGTGTAGCTTGAGGGTTTGAGAAAGACTTAGCCACAAATGAAGCAAGCAATGGGTAGGGTAGTCCAGCTATGTGCAGTTGTCCAGGTAAATAGGGAAGGTAATGGAGACCATTGCAACAGAGGAAAGCCAAAAACTTTAAGGAAAATTTCAGCACTCTGAGATATGTAGGAGCTTGGTTGGGAAAGTGTGTCTGGATCATGATTCTTGGTAGATCAGTAACACAAGGTGATCCTGGAGATGCGGTCAGGGATGACATCATACAGGTCCTTGTAGGTTTTGTCAAATGTCAGACATTATTCTAAGTACAATCACAAGTCTTGTGAAGAATTTTTAAAAGGGTGTTGTATTGCGACTGTGATTGTATTGTGATTGACTTGTCTTGTGATTAAAGTCATTTTTAAGAGATTAGTCTAGTTATTCTGTAGACAAGGAGTTGCAGGAAGATAAGAATGAGTGTTGGTTGCCAGGTAGAAGTCCACTGCAGTGGCTCAGAAAAGAAACAGGGTGGCCTAGAGTCCAGATCATTGTAATGGAGTTAGAGATGTGAATGGATTTAAGATATATCTGAGGGAAAGAAGTCATAGGACTTCATGTCTAGAGGAAGGAGTGAAATGGACAGATGTCAAGAAAATATTTGCTTGGAAAAACTAGAAGAGGAACACTTTATATGGATTCAGTGGGCCTGAATTTACTTTTGGATTTGTTTCCAGAAGTGTCTTTGTGACATCTAAGCACAGATGTAATGTCATCAAATATACAGGGCTAAAGTTGAGATGCTTATGCTGGCCTGAAGATGTAAATTCCAAGTCATCAGAATTAATTTTTATTTGAAACAATGGGAATAAAAAACATCATCTAGGGAGAAAATGGAGAGAGAGGAGACTTGCAGAACAGAAGCACTCCTGAAGGATATGGAGATAGGCTTTTTAAAATATAGCAAGAAAAATCAGAGGAAAACGAGGTGGTGATGGTGTGTGCAAGCCAAGGGAAGGAAGTGGTTTAAGAAGAAATGGCCAACTAGGTCAAAAGCTGATGGGTGTCTAAGTATGATGAGACTGAAAAAATGTCTCTTGAATTTAGTAATATGGAGGGCATCGGTGACCTTAACCAAAGCTGAAAATGGCCAGTGGCAAGCAGAAGTGGGGGTGCCCATAGACCACAGGAATAAAGAATGCCAACAGGGTAGATGCTGTGAAGTCAGGATTCTATGCTCATCCCCACTATGAAGTCTTTGGGTTTCAAAAAGCCCCTGAAGTGCCTAGAATTTCTGAGCTGCCTGAGACTGGATTTCCATGCCCTGGTAGAATGGTAACTTGAAATGAAGATTAAGTTGGGTTGTAGAGAAAGTCACCTGTCTTTTTGTATCTATGGGCACAGAGATTCATCTTGCTACATGAAGTGAGTTAGAGAAGCATTAATATTGGAGTTGGAACTGTATGTCTTCTCTTAGAAATGCTTCCATTAGAAGCATCTAGAGATGGAACATCCTAGAAAGACCAGGGAAAACCAGCACACCCAACCCCAGTAGAAGAATTTTTAAAGCCCACTAGCAAATGTAAACAGGCTAAAAATTTCTGCACAGGATTTGTTTTTTTGTGCAACATAATCAGTTACTCAACTCTCTTCCAGGATTTCAAATCTAGAAATTAGTATCTGCTTCTCCCACTGATGCATCTGTTCTAGGGCCAAGGAACATGTGTGTTTAAAAATCTCTCAAGAGGTTCTGATATTCTGATGGTGAAGGGGAACCTCTGAGTTCTCTAATCTCTAGGGTCCCTTCAACTCCAGCACTTTACTATCCAAAGAGGATAAAGGATAGACACCATGGCAACACATTACCAGTGGCTTGATGGGAGTTGATTCTAATTCATGTTTGGTCTTCAGATGGCACTCTCCAGTTATCAGTGTGAGTTCCTGGTTTAATTTCCAAATAAAATTCAAAGACTACCTTAAGGGATAGGAACTGGTTCCAAGAAAGCTTGATCGAAAGCATATCTCAGAAGACATTACAAAGGTAAACTCCAAAGCCTCATGTCTTTAAGGATCTCTGTGTCATGGCCTTTATTTAACATGTATATTTTAGTTAGCTGGGCTTCTCTGTAGGCTCAGCGGTAAAGAACCCATCTGCCAGTGCAGGAGACATGGGTTTGATCCCTGGGTTAGGAAGATCCCCTGGAGAAAGAAATTGCAACCCCATCCAGTATTCTTGCTTGGAAAATCCCTTGGACAGAGAAGCTTGGTAGGCTATAGTCCATTGGGTTGAAAAAAGTCGGGCATAACTTGGCAACTAAACAACAATTTTAGTTAAAAAGCATTTCTAAGAGAAGACATGCAGATGACACCACCCTTATGGCAGAAAGTGAAGAGGAACTAAAAAGCCTCTTGATGAAGTGAAAGTGGAGAGTGAAAAAGTTGGCTTAAAGCTCAACATTCAGAAAACGAAGATCATGGCATCCAGTCCCATCACTTCATGGGAAATAGATGGGGAAACAGTGGAAACAGTGTCAGAGTTTATTTTTCTGGGCTCCAAAATCACTACAGATGGTGACTGCAGCCATGAAATTAAAAGACACTTACTCCTTGGAAGGAAAGTTATGACCAACCTAGATAGCATATTCAAAAGCAGAGACATTACTTTGCCAACAAAGGTCCGTCTAATCAAGGCTATGTTTTTTCCTGTGGTCATGTATGGATGTGAGGGTTGGACTGTGAAGAAGGCTGAGTGCCGAAGAATTGATGCTTTTGAACTGTGGTGTTGGAGAAGACTCTTGAGAGTCCCTTGGACTGCAAGGAGATCCAACCAGTCCATTCTGAAGGAGATCGGCCCTGGGATTTCTTTGGAAGGACTGATGCTAAAGCTGAAACTCCGGTGCTTTGGCCACCTGACTCGAAGAGTTGAGTCATTGGAAAGGACTCTGATGCTGGGAGGGATTGGGGGCGGGAGGAGGAGGGGATGACAGAGGATGAGATGGCTGGATGGCATCACTGACTCAATGGATGTGAGTCTGGGTTAACTCCGGGAGTTGGTGATGGACAGGGAGGCCTGGCGTGCTGTGATTCATGGGGTCGCAAAGAGTCAGACATGACTGAGCGACTGAACTGAATTGAACTGAAGAGAAGTCATCTTATTTTGTTAAAAGATGTAATTTCTAAATCTTCTGACTTTTGTAAGAAAAATTTTTTCTTCTAAGCCTGGTCCCAAAATTGAGTAGGCATTTTTCAGCTTTTTTGTTTGTATTCTTATCCACTGTGCCACCAGAGAAGTCCAACTCCTATGACTACTCAAATATACATTTTCAAACTATTTTAAACTTCTCATGACTTGAGATAATTCACGGAGCAAGAAATAACCAGAAAGGTATTTCTACTAAATAGTTTTAGTATTTAAGACGGTGAATTCTTAATAGGATCTCTTTTTATTTTTATAGTTGGGTTGTTGTTGTTCAGTTACTAAGTTGTGTCTGACTCTTTGCAACCCCATGGACTGCTTAATCAAATATTTTACAAATACGTAAAAATATCCCCTGAGATCACTCTAACAAAATTATTTTTGAAGACACATCTCATAATGCAACATTACATGCTTAAGAAATGTGATAGTTATGTAACTTTATTTTCTGTTGGGCTTCCCTGGTGGCTCAATGGTAAAGAACCCACCTGCCAATACAGGAGACACGGGTTCCATCCCTGGGTCAGAAAGATCCCCTGGAGAAGGAAATGGCAGCACACTCCAGTATTCTTGCCTGGGAAATCCCATGAACAGAGGAGCCTGGATGGCTACAATCAATGGGGTTGCAAAGGAGTCGAACATGACTTAGCAACTAAGTAGCGATAACAAAAGTGATAGTAATTAGGGGTACCCTCTCATCTGCATGCCTCAGGGTTTTTTTTAAATTTATTTTATTGAAGTATAGTTGATTTACAATATATTGTTAGTCTCAGGTGTACAGCAAAGTAATTTAGCTATACATACATATATGTATCTATACACAGTCTTTTTCATATACCTTTCCATTATAGTTTATCATAAGATGTTGATCATAGCTCACTGTACTATACAGTTCAGTTCAGTTCAGTCGTTAGTTGTGTCTGACTCTTTGCAACCCCGTGGACTGCAGTGAGCCAGGCCTCCCTGTCCATCACCACCTCCCGGAGCTTGCTCAAACTCATGTCCATCGAGTCGGTGATGCCATCCAACCATCTCATCTTCTGTTGTCCCCTTCTCCTCCTGCCTTCAGTCTTTCCCAAACATCAGGGTCTTTTCTAAGCAGTGAGTTCTTCACATCAGGTGGCCAAAGTACTATACAGTAGGACCTTGTATGTATGATCGTTTGCATCTGCTAATTGTAATCTTGCAATCCATCCCTCCCCACTCCTCTCCTCCTTGGCAATCACAGGTCTGTTCTCTATGTGTGTGAGTCTGTTCCTGTTTCATAGGTAAGTGCATTTGTGTTATAGTTTGCTGCTAAGTCGCTTCAGTCGTGTCCGACTCTGTGCGACCCCATAAACAGCAACCCACCAGGCTCCCCCGTCCCTGGGATTCTCCAGGCAAGAACACTGGAGTGGGTTGCCATTTCCCTCTCCAATGCGTGAAAGTGAAAAGTGAAAGTGAAGTCGCTCAGTCTTGTCCGACTCTTTTCGACCCCATGGACTGCAGCCCACCAGGCTCCTCCATCCATGGGATTTTCCAGGCAAGAGTACTGGAGTGGGGTGCCATTGCCTTCTCTGGTGTCATAGTTTAGACGCACACATAAGTGATGTCATATAGTATTTGTCTTTTTCTGACTGACTTCCCTTAGTATAATACTCTCTAGATCCATATATGTTGCTGCAAATGGCATTATTTCATCCTTATTTTTATGCCCGAGTAATAGTCCATTGTATATACGTACCACATCTTCTTTATCCATTCCCCTGTTGATGGATATTTAGGTTATTTCCATCTATTGGCTGTTGTGAGTAGTGCTGTTATGAACGAGGAGGGCACGTATCTTTTTGAATTGTAGCTTTGTCTGAATATATGACCAGGGGTGTGACTGCTGGATAGCATGGTAGCTGAGTTTTCAGTTTTCTAAGGACCCTCCATCCTGTTTTCCATAGTGTGCTTGCCTCAGGTTTGCAAATGGTGAGACTTTAATGTGGAGGGACACCCCTTGAGTTCCTTGGGCTTCTCTCTGCCACCTTGCTCACACTTCTGAAACATCAAATTGCTGAGTTTGGGAGGAAAAACTGGACTTAAAGCCTGACTCATTCCACTACGAATGTCTTTCCCCTCTGCTCCCTGTGCCACAGTTTTTACCTCAGCAGCTCTGTCTCTGTGAACAAGACCCGAGTCCTTTGGTTTCCCGGAGGCTGGAAGTGACGGAGTCAGGAAGCCCATTGTTCTTGCACAACTGACCACATTCTCCCAGAACTGCTTCTATTGACTCTGAATCCAGCTGGAAGCTAGGGCAGCTGTTTGGGAACCCCCTACCGTTCCAACAAATATGTCCTCATGATTGAATGTCTTTGGGAGGGGCAGAAGGATAGCACACAGAATGGTTACTGATCGTGTCACTTCAATATCTGGACAAGTAGAGAAAAATCAACAAATGAAAAGATAAGCTCTCCACCCTTCAGAAGTTTATATGTTTGGCTAGCTTTTCTATTTTGATAGATTATATATTTTGACAGTTTTGTGGACATCTGATCAAATGCTTGTACCTCATGAAATGAAGCAGGTAGAGGTATATGTCTTTTGATCAAATGCAGATAAGCCCCAAGATGTATTATGTAGTTTAATTCACATTATGAAAGTAGTCTTTCCCTTTAGCCATCCAGTTACCTGACTACAAAAAATTCCTGTGTTAGTATTATGTCATGCATATAAATGTGTTTTAAATATTTCAAAGTATTATGTACACATAAATTGTAAGCTATTATTTTGGCCATAGCACATTCCAAACTTGACATCCTTTCTCTGTTCATTTATTCTCAAATCTTCTCACCTGAGCATTTATTACATCAGGCATAAGCTGGTTATTTAAGATCTAGGAATAGCCACCTCATTTTCCAATTCTAGAATAATTCTTATCAAGTAAATTTTGTCAAGTAGAAGTTAACATATTATTCTTGCATTCCAACTAGCAATCTTTAACTGACAGGAAAACCAATGCCATTTCCTCAACAGCAAATTATATTCCACTTCTGTGCATTATAGCACTTTTCTTGGAGTTGATAAATAAGGGGAAAATACTGATGGTCATTTAACTTAGTAGGATTTACTTAAATGAACTGCCAGAAAGGACTTAATTTTTAAAATAATTGATTTCTCTCTGCATCAGATGAAAAATATACAATAGAGTAAATGGAAATCTTTTAAACAAAAGTAATTTTCTGTTCATTAAATGAAACACAAAGTACACTCTAAGGTTGGATTATCTAAATCTTTGAAAAACAATTACTTGCAGGTTATTAACCTATTTTTAAGGCAAGAGGTTTTAACTGGCATTCGGAGAGATTCCTAACCTGACATGCATTGAGATAAAAAATTTTTGAGATAGTTATCACTACCCTAATGTTTTTGCTACATACTGGTAGAGGAAAATAGCTGAGTGTATTCAAGTGATTTGAAAATGACATGCAGTGTCTCATGACAGGTAATGGCAGCTGAGAGACCTGGAAAAAAAATCCATACTGACCTCACCACTGTTCAGCTTCTATCGACAGTTGTCACTCAAAAGGCGATATCATATAAAAGCTTTCCAATCTGAAGCTTAAGTTTCCATAGTAGGGCAAAATCCTATTACCTTCGAACCCACCTTTCAGACATCTATTCTCTTCTCTTCATGTTTGCAAACCACTGACAGTTTCTTCTAAGTAAAATGTCTTTACCCAGGTTGGTTCTTCTTATCATCCCAGCCCCAAATCTTCCTTAAAAAATAATCAGTTGTATAGAATGATATGCAGGTTAATTACAGTTTTCTTAAAGTTAAATGATGTAGCACCCAACTTCATTTAATTGCCATCTCCTACCATGGCTGTTTCTTTTTTTTTTTTTTAATTTTTCCATAGCTGAAAATTTTCTGGTATTTAAATTGTGTTTTCTGAATTTCATTTTCATATATTTTGAACATTTCACTTGTTTAAATGTTCTTGAGATCTAGGAATAGAAGAGATTAGTGGTGGATTGTATAACATTACTCAAAATTTTAAAAATGTATAGAATTTATAGACGTGAGTTTACAGTCGTCTATTCAAAAAAAGCTGGTTGGAAGTTAGAAAATAATAAATTTAATTCTGCCTGTGTATATGATGTGAGATGATTGGTGTTTGCTTCATATTTCATTTGACTTTATAATTACTGATAGTCACTGCTGCTGTTGCTATTTTGTTGTTCAGTTGTGTCTGACTCTTTGTGACCCTGTGGACTGTGGCCTGCCAGACTCCCCTGTCCTTGGGATATTCCCATCAAGAGTACTGGAATGCATTGCCATTTCCTCCTCCAAGGGATCTTCCTGACCCAGGGATTGAACCTTCATCTCCTGTTTGGCTGCCGAATTCTTTATTACTGAGTCACCTGGGAAGTCCTACAATAGATACACTCTAGGATAAAAAGGAATAGCAATAATCTCTTCTAAGAGCTCATCAATGTTCCATCCATTAAGAGACACAGAGGAAACTTTAAAGGTGTTTTATATCAAAGGAAACTAGTAAGATCATAACTTTGTCATTGTGTAATCTGCCAAAGAATGGTGTTTAGTTGTGTGGTCTGGCATGGCCTTATATCGTGCCAGCTGGAGAGGTGGCTTTCATGACATTTTTAAATCAAGTAATTCTTCAAATTCATGAATTCATTCAAAACAAAGGCTATGGTTTTTCCTGTGGTCATGTATGGATGTGAGAGTTGGACTGTGAAGAAAGCTGAGCGACGAAGAATTGATGCTTTTGAACTGTGGTGTTGGAGAAGACTCCTGAGAGTCCCTTGGACTGCAAGGAGATCCAACCAGTCCATTCTTAAAGGAGACCAGTCCTGGGTGTTCATTGGAAGGACTAATGATGAGGCTGAAACTCCAATACTTTGGCCACCTCATGCGAAGACTTGACTCATTGGAAAAGACTCTGATGCTGGGAGGGATTGGGGGCAGGAGGAGAAAGGGACGACAGAGGATGAGATGGCTGGATGGCATCACTGACTCAATGCACATGAGTTTGGATGAACTCCGGGAGTTGGTGATGGACAGGGAGGTCTGGTGTGCTGTGATTCATGGGGTCGCAAAGAGTTAGACATGACTAAGCGACTGAACTGAACTGAGGTGCTTTTGTGGTCTTCCCAGATAGTGTAGTGGTAAAGAATCCACCTGCCAATGCAGAAGACACAGGAGATGTGGTTTCAGTTCTGGGTGGGGAAGATCTCCTGGAGGAGAAAGTGACAACCCACTGCAATATTCTTGCCTGGGAAATCCCATAGAGAGAGGAACCTGGCAGGCTACAGTCCATGAGTTAGATTACAAAGAGTTGGACAGGACTAAGGACACATGCACAGGTACTTGTATAATCCATAGGTGTCCTTTCTGTTCCCTATATCAACTTGATTCCTACTCATCCTTGAATATTTAGGGTAGATATTAGTTTCTTCATGAAGCCTCTCCCCAGCCTATTTTTAATCTACCTTAGTACTAGAATGAATCACGTTATCCTGGAAACTTTTTTTAAATAACTTCTTTATTGAGATATACTATTCGCATATCATAGATTTCATCCTTTGTAAGATTACAGTTCTGTGGCATTTCATATACTTACAAGGTTAAGTACTGATCACCACTAATTCCAGACCATTTTTACCACCTCCCCCCAAAACAAGTCCCAAACCTTTATCACTCACTCTTCCCCCTTCCCTTAACTCCTGGCAACCACCAAATCCCTTTCTGTCTCTGCGGATGCACCTATTATGTACATTTCATACAATGGAATCTGTGGATGTATCTATTCTGTATATTTCATACAATTTCATACAATGATATGTGGTCTTTTTTGCTGGCTTCTTTCACTTAAGCATAAAGTTTTTAAGGCTCCTCCATGTTAGAGTATAGGGCAGGAGGAGAAGTGGGTGACAGAGGATAAGATGGATAGCATGAGTTTGAGCAAACTCCAAGAGATAGTGAAGGACAGAAAAGCCTGGTGTGCTGCAGTCCATGGTGTTGCCAAGAGTTAGACTTGACTTAGCAACTAAACAACAACAACAACATATTATAGTATACATTCTTTTCCGTTGCCAAATGATATTCCACTGCACAGATTCCCCCACATTTTTTATTCATTCATCAATTGATGATAATTTGGGTTGTTTCTGCTTTGGGGTTATTATGAATGATGCTTCCATGAGCAATCATGTACAAATTTGGTATAGACATATGTTTACCGTTCTCTTGAGTATATAGCTGGGTCACATGATAAATCTGTGCTTAACATTTTGAGGAACTGCCAAACTGTTGTCCCAAGTGGTTGTACCACTTTAAAATTCTACCAGCAACCCATGATGGTTCTAATCTCACTACATCCTTGGCAACACTTGCTAAGGTCCATCCTTTTTTACTGTAGTCATCCTAGTGAGGATGAAGTGCTATCTTACTGTGGTTTTGATCTGCTTTCCCTAATGAAGAGTCCCTCAACTCATCATGAGTCCCTCATGACTAATGCTGTTGAGCATTATTTCACCTAGATGGGGCGATTCTAAAGTTTGGGGCAAAAATATTATTTATTTTACTATCTCCAGTATCAAATATACACTGGCACACACTAGAAAGTAAAAATGTTGGTCGCTTAGTCATGTCTGACTCTGCAACCCCATGGACTGTAGCCTGCCAGGCTTCACTGTCCATGGCATTCTCCAGGCAAGAATACTGGAGTGGGTTGCCATTCCTTTTTCCAGGGAATCTTTCCAACCCAGGGATTGAAACTGGGTCTCTCATATTGCAGGCAGATTCTTTACCATCTGAACCACCAAGGAAGCCCACATAATAGGAAGCCAATAATTTTTATAAATGGAATGAATATATATTTAATTTTTAACAGAACTGAGCTTTGAGTTACTCACAAGAGCAGTCCTAGGTACCCAATGTCTTTTATAAATATTGGCTATATACATGAAAGAAAAATATAAAGATTCTTTAAACTCCTTTTTAAAAACCCAGCAAAAATATGTGTTCTTTAAATGATGACTTACTTATATTTTTCTCTTTAGAAATCAGTTTTTAACAAGCACTATATCTTGGCTCTCACGGGAGCAAAGTGTAACTCAGATTGGGTGGTAGCTGTGTTTCAGCCAAGTTGATTACAGGGCCAGGAAAGGAAAATGCGGTGTTTGTGGAAGGCAGGGGTAGATATGGATCTTGCACGAGAGCCTGTCCCCTGAAATTAGAGATGGATGAGAGATATGGATTTATTTTTCAGGATATGTTCCTTCCTGGATGTCAGATGCCATTTGTCACACCACAGATTTTGCTGTCTATCAGGATCTAGGTAAAAAGGTATTTCAGAGCTTAAGGAGTTTCTCCTCATACAGCATTTTATCCAAAGAAGCAGTCTCAATTCCTCTGAGAAGTTTAGAAAGTTGGAGAAAAGCACAGACTTATATGCACCATGGTATTCAGCATGCTAGCTCTGTATCTTAACTCCTTAATAATTTTAGAATCTACAGTAATTCTATTATTTTTCTAGCATGATTTTAATAAATCCTTGTTTCCATGGTCTAAACAGGACCCAAATGACTAAAACATTTCCAAAAGTGGCAAATTTACAAACTGCGGATAACTGGGGAACTGAGAGAATGAGAGAAGAGGGTTGAGAGCAGAATCGGATAGTATGTTTTGAAAGACTAAAAAAATGGACATGGCTAGTGATACAGGAAGTTCATTTTTAGGACTGTAACTTCAGGAAATAATTAGACGACTGTGCAAAGATTTATGAACGTAGATCATCTTGGATTGTTTAAGATAGAGAAAAACTATAAACAATCTAATAGCCTAGCAGTAGAGTTGACAATAAATTATAGTACATCCCCATATCCATATAAAAGAATACTACCCAGACACTAAAGTCATCTTGTAGAAGACTGTTTAATGATGTAGGTATTTTCAAAATATATGAGGTTTAAAAAGCAGGTTTTAAGAATACATATCTATTACAATAGGGCTTTCCTTGTGGCTCAGCTGGCAAAGAATTCACCTGTAATGTGGGAAACCTGAGTTCTATCCCTGGGTTGGGAAGATCCCCTGGAGAAGGGAAAGGCTACCCATTCCAGTATTCTGGCCTGGAGAATTCCATGGACTGTATAGTCCTTGGGGTCGCAAAGAGTCGGACACGACTGAGGGAATTTCTGTTTCATCTATTACAATCTTCTTTTAAAAATGCATGTTATATATATATGTCTGCATAGAAGAAAATTTTGAACTCTGAGTGGTAATACAGCAAGTAGCTTTTTAATTCGTATTTGTGCTTTTGGGTCTACATATTAAGATTAATAATATATTATTAAGTGGCACATTGCTTAAATAGAGAAAAAAAAAAGAACTTTTGCTGAGCTACCATGTATGTAGAAGCTCATATCTTTGGAGACTGTATTTTAAATAGGATCCCTTTTGCGGATGTTTGATGTACATGATGTAAGGGATGTACACACAAGCACACACAGAACAGCAAATTGCATTTTGAGGTGACTTTTAGCTTTGGGTCTCTGTCTTGATTTTTAAAAACCTTTTCAAATGGGAGGGACTCGTGTGGAATTTTGGAGGAATTTCTAGTCTGCAGTCTCGTGTTTCCTTGCTGGGCAGCTCCTACTAAAGTCATGTTCCTGGGCTTCCCTGGTGGCTCAGTGGCAAATAATCCTGGTGCAAGTAACGCCTGCCAGTGCAGGAGACACAGGTTTGATCCCTGGGCCGGGAAGATCTTGCATGCTGTAGAACAACTAAGCCCATGTGCTGCAGCTATTGAGCCTGTCCTCTAGAGCCTGGGAGCTGCAACTGCTGAAGCCCTAGAGCCCCTGCTCTGAAGCAAGAGAAACCACCTCAGTGAGAAGCGTGTACACCGCAACCAGAAAGTAGCCCCGACTGGTTGCAACTAGAGGAAAACCTGCACAGCAGCAAAGACCCAGCATGGCCAAAAGCAAATCGACAAAGTCTTGTTCTTGGTTCTCTTAATCCCTAGTCCACTCCCGACTCTGAGACTTATCTGACAGTAAGGCTGACTCTGCCCGTCCCGTTTCCTCTCTCTCCATGCCAAGGCCTGTCCCTGGGATGCATTCTCATCTCCTCCCTGTAGTGATCTCCCTGGTGGTTATCTGGGACAGTCTGGTGATTACCTGGGGCGGTTAAACTGTGTCCAAAGTGGAGAGACAAGACGATCTAATCCACTACACAGCTTTAAAGTCTCAGTTGTGTCCATATCATCATATGCAGCTTGGTGCGTGTGCTTGCATTCTAAGTCACTTCAGTTGTGTCTGACTCTTTGCAATCCTATGGATCGTAGCCTGCCAGGCTCCTCTGTCCATGGGACTCTCCAGGAAAGGATACTCGAGCGGGTTGCCCTGTGCTCCTCCAGGGGTTGCATAACCTCTTGCCATGCCAATGCAGGGATTGAACCTGTGTCTCTTATGCCTCCTGCATTGAGGCATGTGGGTTCCTTACCACTAGCACCACCTGGGAAGCCCTATCCAGCTTTGCTGAGTAATAAATCTGATCTTTAACATATATTTCTAATACACAATAGTCATTGCTTTTTTATATGCCACCAGTGAATAGCTTGAATTTGAAATTTAAAACACAACCCCATTAGTATGTACACCAAAGACAAAAAGATGCATTAGGTGTAAATGTAATAAAATATGGATGAGATCTATATGAAAAGGAATATAAAATTCTGATAAAAAGAAATTAAAGAAGATCTGAATAAATGGAGAGATATGCCATCTATGTGGATAAGAAGACTCAGTATTGTCAAGATGTCAGTCCTTCCCAACTTGATCTATAGATTCACCACAATCCCAATCAAATTCTCAGCAAGTTATTTTGTGGATATTGACAAACTGATTTTGAAGTTTATTCAGAAAGGCAAAAGACCCAGAATAGTCAGCACGATATTGAAGGAGAAGAACAAAGTCAGAGAACTGACACTACCTGACTTCAAAACTGACTATAAAGTTAGTCATCAAAAGAGTGTGATATTGGAGAAGGAATAGACAAACAGATCAATGAATAGAACTGGGAGCCCAGAAATACACCTACTTAAATACAGTCAACGAATCTCTGGCAGAGGAGCAAAGGCAGAAAAATAGAGCAAAGACAGTGACTCCAACAAATGTTGCTGGAACCACTGAATTGATCCTCCACATGCAAAGGAAAAAATAGAATCTAGACCCAGACCTTACACTTTTCACAAAAATTAGCTCAAACTGGATGGATCATAGACCTAAATGTAAAATGCAAAACTATAGAACTCCTAGAAGATAACACGGGAGAAAATCTAGGTGACCTTGAGTTTGGTAATGACTTTTTTGGTACAACATAAAAAACAGGATCCATGAAAGAAAAATATTGACAAATTTGGCTTCATAAAAATTAAAAATTGCTGCCTTGCAAAAAAAAAAAAAAGCTGTTAAAAAAAATAAGAAGACAAGCCACAGACTGAGAGAAAATACTGTAAAATGCACATCTGATAAATGACTGGTATCCCAAATTACAAAGCACTCATAAAACTCAACAAGAAAAACAAACACCTCAACTAGCATCCATGTCGGTCTGTCTCCTACATCCATATCACAATTGGTTATGAACTTGGAAAAGCAAGAAGTGTGTTACTTATGCAAACCTCCCCCACAAACCCAGATTTCGGATGATTCCATGAAGGAGCTGTTTGGAGGAGGTACAGTTCCCTGGCGATTTATGAGTAACCTATATTGAGAAAACCCTAACTAATACTTATCGAGAAAAAAAGTGGGAAAGACTGGTAGGAACATGCTAATTTGTTCCCATGGGGTATACTAAAGAGGAGGATACAGAATCTCAAGTGAGAAAATAAAAGGAGCTAGAGTGAGCTTTTTCTTAATTAGAGAAGGAGGCAAGATGGGCTAAAATTTACAAACTCCTGCTCAAGAGGCAATGTGTCCTAGGTGAATCTTGGCTCTGTCCCTTGTAAGCTGTGTAAGCTTGGACAGATAATTCAATCTCTATGAAAAGAAAGAGAACATCCAGAAAAGTAGGTTGTTCCCTTATGCCCCCTTTCTTTCTGTTCAAACTCCTGATATCTGTCTGGCTAGTTCTCGGGGTTAGGGCAGTTTATTTTAAAGATCTAAAAGAAGAACAAATGCCACAGCCAATTCCACCAGATGAAAGGGGAGCCCTAAGTGAATGGAAAGGAAGATGTAACAGCTGCTGCTGCTGCTGCTGCTGCTGCTGCTGCTAAGTCGCTTCAGTCGTGTCCAACTCTGTGATACCCCACAGACGGCAGCCCACCAGGCTCCACCATCCCTGGGATTCTCCAGGCAAGAACACTGGAGTGGGTTGCCATTTCCTTCTCCAATGCATGAAAGTGAAAAGTGAAAGTGAAGTCGCTCAGTCGTGTCCAACTCCTAGCGACCCCATGGACTGCAGCCTTCCAGGCTCCTCTGTCCATGGTATTTTCCAGGCAAGAGTACTGGAGTGGGGTGCCATTGCCTTCTCCGAGACATAACAGAGATACTCCTAAATCACAGGCCAAATAGTTGGAGGTGAAATGCTCTCCCTCTTTAGGATCATCTGTAGAAAGAGAATGAGAAGGCAATGGCAACCCACTCCAGTACTCTTGCCTGGAAAATACCATGAATAGAGGAGCCTGGTAGGCTGCAGTCCAGGAGGTCGCAAAGAGTCAGACACGACTGAGCACTTCACTTTCACTTTTCACTTTCATGCGTTGGAGAAGAAAATGGCAACCCACTCCAGTATTCTTGCCTGGAGAATCACGGGGACGGTGGAGCCTGGTGGGCTGCCATCTCTGGGGTCTCATAGAGTTGGACACGACTGAATCGACTTAGCAGCAGCAGCAGCAGCAGAAAGAGAAGATGCTTCTTAATTTGGGGCTTCCCTGATAGCTCAGTTGGTAAAGAATCCGCCTGTAATGCAGGAGATCCTGGTTCCATTCCTGGGTCGGGAAGATCTGCTGGAGAAGGGATAGGCTACCCACTCCAGTATTCTTGGGCTTCCCTGGTGGCTCAGCTGGTAAAGAATCCACCTGCAATACGAGAGACCTGGATTCTATCCCTGAGTTGGGAAGATCCCTTGGAAAAAGGAAAAGCTACCCACTCCAGTATTCTGGCCTGGAGATTTCCATGGACTGTATGGTCTATGGGGTTGAAAAATGTCAGAGCGACTTTCACTTTTACAGTTAATTTGCAATGTTGTGTTAGTTTTAAGTATACAGCAGTGATTCAGTTATACATTTACATATATTATTTTTCAGATTCTTTTTCATTATAGGTTACTACAAGATATTTGAGTATATAGTTCCCTGTGTTATACAGTAGATCATTGTTTTTTTTTTTTACCTATTTTATATATAATAGTGTGTATATGTGGAGAAGGCAATGGCACCCCACTCCAGTACTCTTGCCTGGAAAATCCCATGGAAGGAGGAGCCTGGTGGGCTGCAGTCCATCGGGTTGCTAAGAGTCGGACATGACTGAGTGATTCACTTTCACTTTTCACTTTCAAGCATTGGAGAAGGAAATGGCAACCCATTCCAGTGTTCTTGCCTGGAGAATCCCAGGGACGGGGGAGCCTGGTGGGCTGCCATCTATGGGGTCGCACAGAGTCGGACACGACTGAAGCAACTTAGCAGCAGTAGCAGTAGCAGCAGTGTGTATATGTAAATTTGAAACTCCTAATTTATCTCTCCCTGCTCACCCTCAACTATCCCTTTTGTTTGTTTTCTATGTCTTCGGGTATATCTCTGTTTTGTAAATAAGTTTATTTGTATCATATTTTTAGATTCCACAAATAAATGATACCATATTATATTTGTCTTTCTCTGTCTGACTTACTTAATATGAGAATCTCTAGGGCCATCCATGTTGCTGCAAATTGCATTGTGGCATTCTTTTTTATGGCTGAGTAATATTCCACTGTATGTGTGTACCATATCTTCTTTATCCATTCATATGTTGATGGACATTTAGTTTGCTTTCATGTCTTGGCTATTATAAATAGTGCTGCTATGAACATTGGGATGCATGTACCTTCTTGAAATAGAGTTTTCTCCAGATATATGCCCAGGAGTAGGGTTGCAGGATCATATGATACCTGTATTTTTTTAAGGAACCTCCATATTGTTTTCCATAGTAACAGCATCAATTTACATTCCTGCCAACAGTGTAAGAGGGTACCCTTTTGTCTACACCCTCTCCAGTATTTATTACCTGTAGACTTTAACCGTGGCCATTCTGACTGTGTGAGGTGATATCTCATTGTAGTTCTCTTGAAAAACAGTGATAATGACTTTACTACCTAAAGCAACAAAACACTTACCTTGGATCACGAGAAACATCAGTCCTTTATTAAACACACCAAGCTTTGCATCTGGTCTTCATGAGGCAGGAGAGACTGCTGCAATGTGGGGTCAGAATGTGGCTTTGTGAAGACCTCAGGGATGTGGCCAAGGTTTCCGGACTCATTCCCCATCCCTCAGGAGTGACTCACTGACACACCATTGAAAGTTACTAAAACATAGTTATAGCTCAATAAGTACAGTTATTATCTTGGTATTATGCTAATTAATATTTTTAAAAGATTAAATGCTTGTTACATATGTCATACAGCAAGTAAAATGTGAGGTCAATATTAGAACAAGGCCTGCCTGCTCTCTAAATCTAGACATTTTTAACTGCATATACCATAGAGTAAATGCACATTCTTATTATGGGGTTGGAACCCAAAACCACTAGTGAGGCAAATTTGGAATATAAGAATTGTGACTAATTCGTATATTCCTGTGGAATATAGGAAATTTGACTAATTTGGAATATAGGAATCAGCACTAGAAAGTATTTTTAAAAAATAAGTCAGATTGGACTTCGCTGGCAGTCCAGTGGTTAAGACCCTGAGCTTCCAATGCAAGCGATGGAGGTTCGATCTCTGGTCAGGGAGCTAAGATTCCACATGCCAAATGGCGTGGGGGGAAAAAAAAAAGGACAAAAAAAGGCAGAACTTATGTCTTTGGAATTCCCATTACTCAAAGTAAGCCAACAACTGATTTCCAAATGAGATCTGCCAATAGAATAAAGAAGAATCATTTTCACTTAAGCATATTAATTGTTGGTATATAGTGTTTTTGTAATGTTAGAGAAAATGTTTATTAAATTTCATCATTTATGATCACTGTGTTATAATCAAAGTAACCCTGCATAAACTTTGACATTTAAAAACACAGAACATACTGATTTTTCACCTATTTTATTTATAGGTACTTTTCAATTCTTATGTAGGGCTCATAATTAGGGGATATTATACATTTATTTTTCTCATATATTGCTTATTTAAGAACCAAATTCAGGGAACTTCCATGGCAGTCCAGGGGTTAAGACTTCATCTTTCAATTTAGGGGTTGTGGGTTTGATGTCTGGTTAGGAAGCTAAGATCCCATATGCCTCATGACCAAAAAAAACAAAACAAAACATAAATACAGAAGCAGTATTGTAACAAATTCAATAATGACTTTAAAAATGGTCCACATTAAAAAAAAAACCTTTAAAAAAAGGAAGCAAATTCAGAAGGGAAAAAAACACCAATATAAATTCATTCTTCAAAACTTCTCACAATGTTCCTTTTAATTATATGCTTATGGTACATTCTTCTGCTAAAATATTAAAAATAATTTGTTCCCTTTGACAGGTAAATCAGTCCCATGACATTGAGTTTATAGTATGCATTTGCTTGCTGAGCAAACTTTGCGTGTAAGACAGTGCAAAGTTAAATAAGTCTGCCTTCTTTAAGTTTTTAATTTAATTAAAGTCTATATTTTAAGGCACTTCAAAAGAAATATAATACAGGATGTGAGCTGAATAATCCCAAAAGTTTCTGTAAAAAAACTTCTGATCCCTGGTGGACAAAGTATAAATAATCTCATTGCCTATCACCCGTTCCTTCTGCCCAAGTGTTGGAACTGCAGCTGGGCACAGAATGCTTTAATTTGGAGATGAAGAAGATTTTTTTTTTCCCCTAAGTAGAAAGCATACCATGGAGAATATGAATCACAAAGGGTGACATTAAATCTTGCAAAGAGATAATATATGTCTCTGTGGTGGCTCAAGAGACTAACAATAAATGTTAAATATTAATAAGATTGTGAGAATCCTCATGGATACTGTGATAAAGTAGCACCAGAGAAGGGGGAAAGACACAGACAATAAAAAGCAGAGATGTATGTCATGGTCTTTACTGCAGTTCACTGTAAGTTTTCTGCTTGGGGAAAAGGTAAATAAAGAGAAGAGAAATGTTTACCCCAGGGAAAAGACAGGTTTGGGAGTGTATAACATTAGAAACACTCTGTCTTCAGAGACAGAGAGTTGGGCCCTTCTCTTGTGGGCTGAGATGCAAAGGAAAATCAGCCACATTCCAAGAAGGAATCTGCTGTGACATGTTGAGAATGAATCCATTTGCTATTTTTTTTTTTTTTTTGGTATTGGTATAGAGTTGATTTACAGTGTTGTGTTAATTTCAGGTGTATAGCCAAGTGATTCAGTTATACATATGTTCATTCTTTTTCAGATTCTTTTTCCATACAGGTTATCCTAGAAGATTAGGTAGAGTTCCCTGTGCTACACAGTAGGTCCTTATTGGTTATCTATCTTATGTATAGTGCTGTGCTGTACTTAGTTGCTCAGTCTTGTCTGACTCTTTATGACTTCACGTACTATAGCCTGCCAGGCTCCTCTGTCTATGGGAGTTCTCCAGGCCAGAATACTGGAGTGGGTTGCTATGCCCTCCTCCAAGGGATTGTCCCGGCCCAGGAATAGAACCCAGATCTCCCACATTGCAGGCAAATTCTTTACCGTCTGAGCCACCAGGGAAGCCCATCTTAATATAGAGTAGCGTATGTGTATTCATCCCAGGCTCCTGATTTATCCTCCCTCTACATTTCCCCTTTGTTTTCAATATCTGTAAGTCTGTTCTAAAAATAAGTTCATTTGTTTCATTTTTAAAAACAAGTTGAATTCCACATAAGAGTATTTGTCTGTGACCATATCACCTTGAGGATTCCCAGGTGGCTCAGTGGTAAAGAATCCACCTGCCAATGTAGGAGATGAAAGAGACATGGGTTCGATCCCTGGGTTGGAATGATCCCCTGGAGAAGGAAATGGCAACCCACTCCAGTATCCTAGCTTGGGAAATCCCATGGACAGAGGAGTCTGGTGGGCTACAGTCCATGGGGGTCACAAAGAGTCAGATACGCCTGAGCACGCGCACACACACACACACACACACGCACACCTCCCTGAACATGCCTCATCACATCCATTTGCTTTTTTTTTTTTTAATTAAAAATAATTTTATTTTCTCTTTTTTTGAAGTTGGAGTATAATTGATTTACAATGCTATGTTAGTTTCTGCTGTACAATGAGTTCTTGATTTTCTTAGCTTTTGCACTTGCTGTGGTCTCTGGGGACGGCAGCAAGGAGAGTGCTGACAGAGGACTGTCTAGCCCCACCCACCGCTCAGAGAGGGACGGCGGGCTGGGCCAGGACACAGCTGTACCTCGTGGCTCCTCTTCAAAGCCTGAGGCCTTCCAAGTCGCTGAGTGTATCTGCAGACCAATTATGAGGGAGAGAGTTGCTGTCGATAACATTGGCTCAGCCTGCACTTAGTTCTGAAATGAGCCCTGCTTTTAGACTCTCTTTCTCCTACCCTGACAATACCGAGCCTGATGGATGGAGCCACCTGGGTCGGTGGTCAGATGCATTTTCTCATACTGAAAAAGGGGTTAGAGACCAATTATCTAAAAATGGGGGAAGGTAAGAAATTACCAGGCTTCTATCATTTGGATGTAGCCAAACCCTATCTGGTTTGAATGACTATGTTAAAAAAAAAAAAGAAAAAGAAATAGCAATCTTTCTGGTTATTGTGGAGGCCACGAGCAGATGAGCAAAGGAAAGTGTCAAAGGAAAACAGCCAAACTAGGTGAAGGCTGAGTGTGTGGAGGCCCGTGGGGAATATTTGGATGGTCTCAGGGAAGCACGTTCGCTCTCCATTCTGATACACAGGGAGCCGGGGATCCCCCAGAACACGGGAGATGTGTGTCTGGGTGTGCTTAGGGTGAAGGAAGGCTGAGGGCTGCAGAGCAGGACACAGAGGTGTGGAGAATGAGCTGGGAGGTGAGCAGAGTATGGCGTGTGGACCTCCCATCCCAATTTTACATTACCTGAACCTAATTGTGAGGGAGGGAAATGAAAGGATTATTATTTTTTTTTAATTATCAAAGTAGAGTCGATTTACAATGTTGTGTCAATATCTGCTGTATAGCAAAGTGACTCAGTTACACATATCCCTGAGTATACGTACATAGTGGCAAAGAATCCACCTGCTATGCAAGAACTGCAGGAAATACAGGTTTGATCCCCTGATGGGGAAGATCCCCTGGAGGAGAGCATGGCAATCCACTCCAGTATTCTCACCTGGACAGTCTCATTGACAGAGGAGCCTCACGGGCTAGGGTCGCAAAGAGTCGGACATGACTGACGTGAGTTAACACACATACATGTTCTTTTTCATATTTTCTCTAGTATGGTTTACCACAAGATATTGATTATAGTTCCCTGTGCTATACAGCAGGATCTTGTTGATGTACTGTGTGTATAATAGTTCACATCCCAAACTTCTACTCTATCCTCCAGCCCTTCTCCTCCTTGGCAATCACAAATCTGTTCTCTATGTCTGTGAGTCTGTTTCCTTTCCGTACATACATTCATTTATGTCATATTTTAGGTTCAACCTATAAGTGATATCATATATCATATATCTTTGTCTCTTTCTAACTTACTTCACTTAGTATGATAATCTCTCCATCCATCCATTCACTGCAAATGGCAATATTTCATTATTTTTTTAATTAAATTGAATTTTTTTATTGAAGGATAATTGCTTTAGAGAATTTTGTTGTTTTCTGTCAAACTTCAACATGAATCAGTCATAGGTATACATATATCCCCTCCCTTTTGAACTTGCCCCATCTCTCACCTCATCCCACACCTCTAGGTTGATACAGAGCCCCTGTTTGAATTTCCGGAGCCATACAGCAAATTCCCACTGGCTATCTATTTTACATATGGTAGTGTAAGTTTCCATGTTACTCTTTCCATACATCTCACCCTCTCCTCCCCTCTCCCCATGTCCATAAGTCAATTCTCTATGTCTGTTTCTCTATTGCTGCCCTGTAAATAAATCCTTCAGTACCATTTTTCTAGATTCCATATATGTGCGTTAGAATATGATATTTATCTTTCTCTTTCTGAAGTTATATTTAACTTCACTCTGTATAATAGGTTCTAGGTTCATCCACCTCATCGGAACTGACTCAAATGTGTTCCTTTTTATGGCTGAGTAATATTCCATTGTGTATATGTACCACAACTTCTTTAGCCATTCATCTGTCCATGGACATCTAGGTTGCTTCCATGTTCTAGCTATTGTAAATAGTGCTGCAATGAACAGTGGGATACATGTGTCTTTTTCCAGTTTTGTTTCCTTGGGGTGTATGTCTAGGAGTGGGATTGCTGGATCATAAGGTGCTTTTTATTCCTAGTTTCTAAGGAATCTCTATACCATATTCCATAGTGGCTGTATCAATTTACATTCCCACCAACAGTGCAAGAGGGTTCCCTTTTCTCCACACCCTCTCCAGCATTTATTGTTTGTAGACTTTTTGATGATGGCCATTCTGACAAGTGTGAGGTGATATCTCATTGTGGTTTTGATTTGCATTTCTCTAATAATGAGCGATGTTGAGTATCTTTTCATGTGTTTGTTAGCCATCTGTATGTCTTCTTTGGAGAAATGTCTGTTTTGGCCTTTTCCCCACTTTTTGATTGGGTTGTTTGTTTTTCTGGCACTGAGTTGTATGAGCTGCTGGTATATTTTGGAAATGAATCTTTTGCCAGTTGTTTCATTTGCTGTTATTTTCTCGCATTCTGAGGGTTGTCTTTTCACCTTGCTTATAGTTTCCTTTGCTGTGCAAAAGCTTTTAGGTTTAATCAGGTCCCACTTGTTTATTTTGTTTTTATCTCTGTTACTCTAGGAAGAGGGTCATAGAGATCTTGCTTTGATTTATGTCATCAAGTGTTCTGCCTATGTTTTCCTCTAAGAGTTTTATAGTTTCTGGTCTTACATTTAGGTCTTTAATCCATTTTGAGCTTATCTTTGTGTGTGTGTTAGGAAGTGTTCTAACTTCATTCTTTTTCATGTAGCTGTCCAGTTTTCCCAGCACCATTTATTGAAGAGGCTGTCTTTGCCCCATTGTATATTCTTGCCTCCTTTGTCAAAAATAAGGCACCCATAGGTGCATGGGTTTATTTCTGGCTTTCTATCTTGTTCCATTGGTCTGTATTTCTGTTTTTGTGCCAGTACCATACTGTCTTGATGACTGTAGCTTTGTAGTATAATCTGAAGTCAGGAAGATTGGTTCCTCCATCTCCATTCTTCTTTCTCAAGACTGCTTTAGCTAATCAGGGTCTTTGTGTTTCTATATGAATTGTGAAATTTTTTGTTCTAGTTCTATGAAAAATGCTGTTGGTAATTTGATAGGGATCACATTGAATCTGTAGACTGCATTTGGTAGTATAGTCATTTTCACAATATGGATGCTTCCTACCCAGGGACATGGAATATCTCTCCATCTGTTTATGTCATCTTTGATTTCTTTCATCAGTGTCTTATAATTTTCTGTGTACAGTTCTTTTGTCTCCTTAGGTAAGTTTATTCCTAGATACTTAATTCTTCTTTTTGTTGCAATGGTGAGTGGGATTGATTTCTTAATTTCTTTTTCTGATTTTTCATTGTTAGTATATAACAATGCAAGTGATTTCTGTGTATTGATTTTGTATCCTACATCTTTGCTAAATTCACCGATTAGCTCTAGTAATTTTCTGATACTCTCTTTACAGTTCTCTATGTACACTATCATGTCATCTGCAAACAGTGAAAGCTTTACTTTTTCTTTTCCAATCTGGATTCATTTTGTTTCTTTTTCTTCTCTGATTGCTGTAGCTAGGACTTCCAGAAATATGTTGAACAATAGTGGTGAAAGTGGACACCGTTGTCTTGTTCCTGATCTTAGGGGGAATGCTTTCAGTTTTTCACCAATGAGAATAATGTTTGCTCTAGGTTTATCATATCTGGCCTTCACTATGTTGAGGCAGGTTCCTACTATGCCCATTATTTGAAGAGTTTTAATCATAAATGGGTGCTGAATTTTATCAAAGGCTTTTTCTGCATCTACTGAGATGATCATATGGTTTTAATCTTTCAATTTGTTAATATGGTGTATCACATTGATTGATTTGCATATATTGAAGAATCCTTGCATTCCTGGAATAAACCCAACTTGATCTAGTGAATGAGCTTTTTGATGTGTTGCTGAATTCTGTTTGCTAAAATTTTGTTGAGGATTTTTGCATCAATGTTCATCAGTGATATTGGTCTGTAGTTTTCCTTTTTTGTGTTGTCTTCGTCTGGTTTTGGTATCAGGGTGATGGCCTCATAGAATGAGTTTGGAAGTGTTCCTTCCTCTGCAATTTTTTGAAAGAGTTTTAGAAGGATAGGCATCAGCTCTTCTGTAAATGTTTGATAGAATTCTCCTGTGAAGTCATCTGGTCCTGGGCTTTTGTGTTTTGGGAGATTTTTGATCACAGCTTCAATTTCAGTGCTTGTAATTGGGTTGTTCATAATTTTCTATTTCTTCCTGGTTCAGTCTTGGAAGATTGAACTTTTCTAAGAATCTATTTCTTCCAGGTTATCCATTTTATTGCCATAGAGTTGGTCAGAATAGTCTCTTATAATCCTTTGTATTTCTGCATTGTCTGTTGTAATCTCTTCTTTTTTCATTTCTAATTTTGTTGATTTGATTCTTCTCTCTTTTTTCTTGATGAGTCTGGCTAAAGGTTTGTCAATTTTATCTTCTCAAAGAACCAGCTTTTAGTTTTATTAATCTTTACTATTGTTTCTCTCACTTCTGTTTCATTTATTTCTGCTTGGATCTTTATGATGTCATTCCTTCTACTAATTTTGGGGGGTTTTGTTCTTCTTTTTTCAGTTGTTTTAGGTGTAAAGTTAGATTGTCTGTTCGATATTTTTCTTGTTTCTTGAGGTTGGTTTGTATTGCTATAAACTTCCCTCTTAGGACTGCTTTTGATTCATCCCATAGGTTTTGAGCTGTCATGTTTTCATTGTCATTTGTTTCTAGAAATTTTTTTATTTCCCTTTTGATTTCTTCAGTAACCTGTTGGTTATTTAGAAACGTGTTGTTTAATCTTCATGTGTTTGTGTTTCTTGGAGTTCTTTTTCTTGTAATTGATATCTAGTCTCATAGCATTGTGGTCAGAGAAGATGCTTGATACGATTTCAATATTCTTAAATTTACTGTGGTTTGATTTGTGGCCCAAGATGTGGTCTATCCTGGAAAATGTTCCATGTGCACTTGAGAAGAAGGTGTATTCTTCTGCATTTGGATGGAATGTCCTGAAGATATCAATGAGATCCATCTCACCTAATGTATCATTTAAGACTTGTGTTTCCTTATTAATTTTCTGTTTTGATGATCTCCATTGGTGTGAGTGGGGTGTTAAAGTCTCCTACTATAATTGTGTTACTGTCAATTTCTCCTTTTATGTCTGTTAGTGTTTATCTTATGTATGGAGGTGCTCCTATGTTGGGTGCATAGATATTTACAATTGTTGTGTCTTCTTATTGGATTGATCCCTTGATCATTATGTAGTGCCCTTCCTTATCTCTTGTAATCTTCTTTATTTTAAGGTCTATTTTGTCTGATATGAGGATTGCTACTCCAGCTTTCTTTGGCTTCCCATTTGCATGGAATATATTTTTCCATCCTCTCACTTTCAGTCTATATGTGTCTTTAGGTCTGAAGTGTGTTTATTGTAGACAGTATATATATGGGTCTTATTTTTGTATCCATCCAGCCAGGCTGTGTCTTTTGGTTGGAGCATTTAATCCATTTACATTTACAGTGATTATTGATATATATGTTCCTATTGCCATTTTCTTAATTGTTTGGGGTTGATTGTAGATCTTTTTTCTTCTCTTGTATTTCTTGACTATATAAGTCCATTTAACATTTGTTGTAAAGCTGGTTTGGTAGTACTAAATTCTCTTAATTTTTGCATGTCTGGAAAACTTTTTATTTCTCCATCAATTTTGAATGAGATCCTTGCTGGTTACAGTAATCTTGGTTGTAGATTTTTCCCTTTCAGTACTTTAAATATATCCTGCCACTCCCTTCTGGCCTGCAGAGTTTCTGCTGAAAGATCAGCTGTCAAGTGTATGGGGTTTCCCTTGTATGTTACTTGTTGCTTCTTCCTTGCTGCTTTTAATATTCTTTCTTTGTATTTAGTCTTTGTTACTTTGATTAGTATATGTCTTGGTGTGTTTCTCCTTGGGTTTCTCCTGTATGGGGCTCTTTGTGCCTCTTGGACTTGCTTGACTATTTCCTTTTTCATGTTGGGGAAAATTTCAACTATAATCTCTTCAAAATTTTCTCATACCCTTTCTTTTTCTCTTCTTCTTCTTGGACCCCTATAATTTGAATGTTGGTGCGTTTGATATTGTCCCAGAGGTCTCTGAGACTATCCTCAGTTCTTTTCATTCTTTTTACTTTATTCTACTCTTCAGAAGTTATTCCTACCATTTTATCTTCCAGCTCAATGATTCATTCTGCTGTTTCAGATGTTCTGCGATTGATTCCATCTAGGGTATTTTTAATTTCAGTAACTGTGTTGTTTGTCTTTGTCTGTTTATTCTTTAATTCTTCTAGGTCTTTGTTGATTGATTCTTGCATTTTCTCCATTTTGTTTTCAAGGTTTTTGATCATCTGTACTGTCATTATTCTGAATTCTTTTTCAGGTAGTTTGCCTATTTCCTCTTCGTTTATTTGGACTTCTATGTTTCTAGTTTGTTCCTTCATTTGTATAATATTTCTCTGCCTTTTCATTATTTTTTTTTAACTTATTGTGTTTGAGGTCTCCTTTTCCCAGGCTTCAAGGTTGAATTCTTTCTTCCTTTTGGTTTCTGCCCTCCTAAGGTTGGTCCAGTGGTTTGTGTAAGCTTCCTATAGGGTGAGATTAGTGCTGAGTTTCTGTTTGTTAGTTTATTTTTCCTCTGATGGGCAAGGCTGAGTGAGGTGGTAATGCTGTCTGCTGATGATAGGGTTTATATTTTTGCTTTGTTTGTTGTTTAGATGAGGTGTCCTGCCCAGGGTGCTACTGGTGGTTGGGTGATGCCCGGTCTTGTATTCAAGTGGTTTCCTTTGTGTGAGTTCTCACTATTTAATACTCCCTAAGGTTAGTTCTCTGGTAGCCTAGGGTCTTGGAGTCAGTGCTTCCACTCCAAAGGCTCAGGGCTTGATCTCTGGTCAGGAACAAAGATTCCACAAGTGGTTTGTTACGGCATTGCTGCTGCTGCTGCTGCTAAGTCGAGTCAGTCTGACTCTGTGTGACTCCATAGACAGCAACCCACCAGGCTCCCCCATCCCTGGGATTCTCCAGGCAAGAACACTGGAGTGGGTTGCCATTTCCTTCTCCAATGCATGAAAGTGAAAAGTGAAAGTGAAGTCACTCAGTCGTGTCCGACTCTAGCGACCCCATGGACTGCAGCCTACCAGGCTCCTCCGTCCATGCAATTTTCCAGGCAAAAGTACTGGAGTGGGGTGCCATTGCCTTCTCCATGTTATGGCATTAAGTGAGATTAAAACAAATATCCAAAAACGAGAAACCAAAGATGACCCCCAGACAAATGGCACTTACAAAATCAGGCAAATAATAATTAAAATAATGGAATATACACATATACATATACACCAGTGAGCAAAGTCGAAACAGCCCAAGAAAAATAAAGTATGGTAGATTGACCTGGTGAACAAAGGAAAACAGAAATTGTATTTACCAGTTAGGAACAAAACTAACTAAAGCCCAAACTGGGAAACAAAACTAAAGCAAGGTGCCAACTGGGAAAAAAGTAATGAAAATGAAATGAACAAATATGTTGAGAGGAAAGAAAAGAAAGAAATAATAGATATACAAAGTTAAATAGAGGTAGATAAAGAAGATTTCTATACATTAAAGATTAACTGCTCAGGGAAAAGAACAATAGGAAAGGAAAGCAAAGGAATAAATGTAGAAAAAATATTATAGGTTTACAAAAATTAAAAATTGAAATTATAAAAAAGAGAGAAAAAAAAGGAAGAAGAGAGAAAAAAAGGGGGGAAAAAAGTCCACAGAACTGCAAAAGCCCAATGTAGAGGCAGAGGTTTATAACAATAAAAAGTGTGACTGAATTTACACATATACATATACACACATCTGCAAAATCAAAAAAATCCGATAAAAATAAAGTACAATAGATTGACCCAGCAAACAAAGGAAACAAAAAAATTGTATCTACCAGTTAAGAACAAAACTAAGTAAAGCACAAACTGGAAAACAAAACTAAAGCAGGGTGCCAACTGGGGAATAAAGCAATGAAAATAAAACTAAAAAATATGTTGAGGGGAAAGGAAAGAAAGAAAAGAAAGAATAGATATGAAAAATTAAATAGAGGCAGATAAAGAAGATTTATATACATTAAAGATTAACTGCAAGAGGAAAAGAACAGCAGGAAAAGCAAACAAAGGAATAAATGTAGAAAAATAATAATAGGTTTAAAATATTAAAAATTAAAATGAAAAAAAGAGAGAGAAAAAAAAGGAAAACTCCACAGAACTGCAAAAGCCCAATGTAGAGGCACAGGTTTATAACAACAATAAAAAATGTGACTGAGGAAAAAAAGAAAAAGCTCAAATGCTTAGATTTCATAGTGCCAATAAGATCGACAACAGAGCGGGGGGGGAAAAGGGTGAAAAAGAAAAAAAATCCGAAAAGAATCTACAGAACAAGTCAAAACACAAGAACAACAGATGTTTTTCTTGAGTCACTGCTGTCAGAGTCCTTTCCCTCGCTGGGAGTCACAGTCCACTTCACCTCCCTAGGATGCCCTCCAACACTGTGCTGGTCTCTGGACCTGCTGTGCGGGCAGCTCAGATTCTAATCTGGTCTTGCTCCGGTGTGCTCTTGCCTCCATTGTCCACAGCTATCAGAACCAGTGTGTTTTTCTTTTGTGGGAGCTCTCAATGACCTTTTATATATTCCATAGACACAGAGCCTGCCTAGTTGATCATGTGGATTTAATCTGCAGCTTTTACAGCTGGTGGGAAGGTTTTGGGTCTTCTTTGTTAGCCACACTGCCCCTGGGTTTCAATTGGGTTTTTATTTCCACCTCTGCATGTGGGTCGTCCACTGGAGTTTGTTCCTGAGGCTGCCCTGGAAGACTTGGGTTTGCCCCTGTGAGGGCAGGTGTGGAGGTGGTGCAGCTGATTGAGTTGCAGGAGTTCTGGCAGCATCAGGTACTCAGGGGAGCTGGGGGCTAGGGGAGCAGGAAGTATAGTGCTTTAGAAGTGTATGGCAACCAGTATTGGCCAATACGCTCCAGTATTCTTGCCTGGAGAACCCCCCCCCTCCCACTACCCCAACTGAGAAGCCTGGCAGGCCACAGTCTACAGGGTCGCAAAAGTTGGACATGACCAAAGCGACCCTGTGTGCACAGACGTAAGACTTTTTTTTGCCTGTAGCAACTCTGCCCCAGTGAGAGTTAAGCATGAAGGTGGTGCAGCTGCTTGGCTTGCATAGACCTTGGCGGCGCCAAATGCTCAGGGACACGACTGCCTCCACAGCAGGTGTTATGGCTCTATCACAGTCTTTTTTCGAGCTTCTTGTAGCTGGCCATCAGTAGGTTTCTTTGGCCAGTCCATCTCTGTAGCTCCTCCCATTCAGGCACTTAGAGGGCTTTCTTGCCTGGGGTCCTTCTCTGTTGTTCGGCAGGTCAGGCACATACACGGGCCCCTCTGGCTAGGGTCCTACTCTGTGGATCTGCATGTCAGGCACTTAAAGGGGCACGCTGGGTGGGGTCCTACTCTGTAGTTCAATGCATCAGGCATTTGATGGGCCAGGCTCTCTATTGTTCAGCTGCCTATATTGGCATGTGGGGAAAGAGCGGCTATGGTGATGGCTCCACCCCATTGCGTGACTCAGCAGTATTACCTGGCTTCGATGACTGCCTGTCTGGCTTTCCTCCACAGGCATTTCCTATCACACTCTCCTCACTCACATCCCCTAGATCGTCTCTCAGCAGTCAACAGCAGCCCTCACCTGGGGTTGCTCCACAATCCCTAAACTGCAGCTCCCAGCCGCTGTACCTTCCAGCAGACTTGCGTCCCTGTCTGGAGAATTTATGGCTGCAGCAAGGACTGTCTGATTCTCATTCCATTTAGGCTGCCACAGATTAGCTGTTTCACTCAGCCTTAAATGGTTCTCCTCTGACTCAGACAACTGCCCGGATATGGGGATTGGACCCCTGCTTCAGTTCCCTCACCTGCTGAGGGCAGGTCCAGTCCTCCTAACACTCCTGTTTTCCCACCTAGTTCCTTCATCCTACCGAGTTTTGTGTGGGTCTGCATATTCTTTTCCACTGGTCGGGAACTCCCGTCTGCTCTCAGGTGGTATTCTGCATGCACTTCTGTGTCTGAAGGTGTATACCTGATGTATCCATAGAGAGAGATGCACTCCACGACCACCTACTCCTCCGCCATCTTGTTCTCCTCCTTTTTGATTCTTTTTAACCGTGGAGGAAGTGGAAAGATTTAAACAGGATTCTTATTTGGACTTATTCCACTCAGGAAAAGAAAGAAAGACAGGCACATTATTACTTATTTGCAATCTAAAAAATACTATTTTGAGAATAAATAACATTCTGATTTCTCCCCCCCCTTTTTTTTTTCATTTTTAATTGAAGAAAAAACGTGCAGTTAGGCCAAAGGAAGAAATACCTCTACTGCCAAAGATGATTGTGTTATCTGTCTCCTCAAGGAACCTTTTTATGAAGATAACCTGATTTTCATTTTGATTTATCTGATATCAGAGATTGAACCAAATGACTCCCAAGGCTATTCTCAAATCCACATTTTATAAATTTTAAGACAGAAAATGTCCTTTTTAAAGAATTCTACAAACTGAAAAAGGAGTTTTCTTTTTTCTGTGAAGGCACCACCCTCGATGGGTGGATCCCCAGTGAGAACTGGGGATGTACTCCTGGCCTGCCTTGAGTTTAGGACCAGAGAGCACAGATCTAGTTGGAACATAATGGAAGGCCCTCATAAATGGCATCAGGAGAGCAGAGCTGCAAGCTGAAATACCTCTGTATGTCATCCAGTTGCTTCTGCTTTCAAAAACTTGCTTTTACTTGGTTGCACTGAAGCACATTCTATCTAGAATTAAGGGGAAAAAAGATGTTGTAATGGCAAAGTAGATGCCTGGTGTTTCCTTATATTTTGCAGAAAGAAAATCTGGGCTTCCTTTTGATAAACTACAGTATCTTTGTGGAGCCAGATTTGGGTTCCAAAGGGCAAGGTCCTTACCTCCTCATGGCTGTGAGGCATAGTGTTGTCCTGTCCATAGATAATACTTCTTTATGTTGGGGACCAAAGGAGTCATATGTGATCACAGTTCAGTAAACATATGATTTCAGGAAGAGAGATCTCAGTGGCAGAATAATGCTTAGTATATGCAAATTGTGTTTGGCTGGATGTAAAGAAACCCTGAAACCCTGATTTATGGTAGTATATTCTTCTGGCATAAAAAGTAAGTGAAAGAAAAATACTGAATGATGTCACTTATATGTGAATCAAAAGGAAAAACTTGTGAAAACTGAGTCGAATGATGGTTACTAGGGGCTGGGGCAGGAGAAACTGGGGAGATGTTGTTTAAGGGTATTAACTCAAAACCAAGTTGGTAAGTCCTAAGTCCTGAAGATTTAATTCGCTGGATCCTGCTTGTAGCCAACAATGCTGTATTACAAGCTTCAAAGTTACTAAAAGACTAGATCTTAATTATTTCCACCACAAAAAAATGAAATTATAATTATGTGAGGTGATAGAGATACTAACTATGATGGTAATCATTGCAATATGTGAATGAACCAAATCAACCTGTTATACATCTTACAACATTGTATGGCAATTGTTGTACGGCAATTTTGTTTTTAGTTGTTAAGTCGTGTCTGACTCTTTTTGACCCCATGATCTGTAGCCCACCAATCTCCTCTGTCCATGGGATTTCCCAGGCAAGAATACTAGAGTGGCAACCCGCTCTAGTATCTGGCATATTCCAGACCCTGGGATTGAACCCGTGTCCCCTGCATTAACATGTGGATTCTTTACCACTGAGCCACCTGGAAAGCCCTGTATGGCAATTAGACTCCAATAAAAAGAAATCTGCAGATATACCCTACTGCATATAATATAGATTAAAAAAAAAAAGACCTATTGTATAGCGTAAGTAGCTATGTATTATCTTGTAATAACCTATAATGGGAAAGAATCTGATATATATATCAGATCAGATTAGTCGCTCAGTCATGTCCGACTCTTTGCAACCCCATGAATCGCAGCACACCAGGCCTCCCTGTCCATCACCAACTCCCGGAGTTCACTCAGATTCACGTCCATCGAGTCAGTGATGCCATCCAGCCATCTCATCCTCTGTCGTCCCCTTCTCCTCCTGCCCCCAATCCCTCCCAGCATCAGAGTCTTTTCCAATGAGTCAACTCTTCCCATGAGGTGGCCAAAGTACTGGAGTTTCAGCTTTAGCATCATTCTTCCCAAAGAAATCCCAGGGCTGATCTCCTTCAGAATGGACTGGTTGCATCTCCTTGCAGTCCAAGGGACTCTCAAGAGTCTTCTCCAACACCACAGTTCAAAAGCATCAATTCTTCGGCACTCAGCCTTCTTCATAGTCCAACTCTCACATCCATACATGACCATAGGAAAAACCGTAGCTTTGACTAGACGAACCTTTGTTGGCAAAGGAATGTCTCTGCTTTTGAATATGCTATCTAGGTTGGTCATAACTTTCCTTCCAAGGAGTAAGCGTCTTTTAATTTCATGGCTGCAGTCACCATCTGCAGTGATTTTGGAGCCCCTCAAAATAAAGTCTGACACTGTTTCCACTGTTTCCCCATCTATTTCCCATGAAGTGGTGGGACCGGATGCCATGAACTTAGTTTTCTGAATGTTGAGCTTTAAGCCAACTTTTTCACTCTCCACTTTCACTTTCACCAAGAGGCTTTTGAGTTCTCTTCACTTTCTGCCATAAGGGTGGTGTCATCTGCATATCTGAGGTTATTGATATTTCTCCCGGCACTCTTGATTCCAGATTGTGTTTCTTCCAGTCCAGCGTTTCTCATGATATATATAAACAGAGAAGGCAATGGCACCCCACTCCAGTACTTTTGCCTGGAAAATCCATGGATAGAGGAGCCTGGTAGGCTGCAGTCCATGGGGTCACTAAGAGTCGGACACAACTGAGCGACTTCACTTTCACTTTTCACTTTCATGCATTGGAGAAGGAAATGGCAACCCACTCCAGTGTTCTTGCCTGGAGAATCCCAGCAACGGGGCAGCCTGGTGGGCTGCCATCTATGGGGTCACACAGAGTCGGACACGACTGAAGTGACTTAGCATAGCATAGCATATATATAAAACTGAAAGTTTGCTATACATTTGAAATTAATAAGACATTGTAAATCAACTATATCTCAATTTTTATAAAAGGAAAATTTTAAAACGAAGGTCAAAAAGTAAGTGATTTCTGGTACCCATGCAGCAGTTCAATCATGTTAGTGTTCACATGGCTCCAGTCCCCTTGGCTTTTCCCTGATATTGTAAGATGGCTTCTTTGCACCCAGCTATGTATCACCATCCAAGGTAGGAGGAAGGCAACTCGGAAGAAGGATCTGCGTCAGTCACATCTGTGTCTTTTTATGAAGGAAACAAAAACTTTCCCAGAAATATTTCCCAGCAGACTTCAGGGTGTATCACATGACCACCTCCAGCTGCAAGGGAGGCTGAGAAATCCAGGATCAGGGTCATCATGATTGGCTGTGATCAAATTAACCTGGAGTTTTGCTGACCCTGAACATTACTAGATCCTGTCAGCAGGGGTGGGGGATAGGAGTGCTCTGGATAGACAAGTGAAAGTATCTGTCAAATACAGTAATTTGAATGAGCAAATAGTTTATCTTATGCTTTTTTTAAAAGATTTTTTTTAATGTGGATCTTCAAAGTCTTTAATGAACCTGTTACAATATTGCTTCTGTTTTATGTGTTGACCCTTTGGCCACAAAGCATGTGGGATCTTAGTTCCCCCACCAGGGATTGAACCCTCAACCCCTGCATAGACGGTGAAGTTTCAACTACTGGACCACGGGGAAATCCCAAGTAGTTTATTTTGTGTGCTCTTGCTTGCTCAGCTACTCCGTTGTGTTAGACTCGTTGCGACCCTTAGTTTATTTTAGATGGGATTAAATTCCAAATCCCAGTCTATTATTTATTATCTGCTGCAAGTCAGCTAGCCTTAGGTTCTCAGGTAAAATAGAGAGAGTGATTTTTATCTCTGATTGTTGTCATTATTGCATAAGATGTGGTTTAAAATGCTTAGCAGAAGGAATGGGTAATAATAAGTCCTTAGGGATACTGGCCCCTTTCAACTTTGACCCACGGTCTACTTATGCACAGGAAACTCTGCAGAAGAGACAGTGGAAAACAAGATGGCGGAGGAGTAGGTGGATATGGAGTATATCTCTCCCCATGGATACATCAGGAATACACCTTCAGACACCCAGAATACATGCAGAATACCAGCTGAGAGCAGACAGGAGTACCTGACCAGTGGAAGAGAATATATAGACCCATGCAAAACTCAGTAGGATGAAGGAACTGGGGGGGGGGGGGGGAATGGGAATTTTAGTAGGACTAGACCTGCCCTCAGCAGTGGGGAAACTAAAGCAGGGATCCGAGCCCCACATTGGGGCAATTGTCTGAGTCAGAGGAGAACCATTTAAGGCTGAGAGTGCAACAGCTGATCTGTGGCAGCCTAAATGGAATGAGAATCAGACAGTCCTTGACGCAGCTATACATTCCCCGGACAGGGACGCAAGTCTTCTGGAAGGTGCAGCGGCTGAGAGCTGCAGTTTAGGGATTGTGGAGCAACCCCAGGGTGCTGTTGACAGTGGAGAGACGGGTTGAGGGGATGTGAGGGAGGAGATTGTGGTAGGAAATGCCCATGGAGGAAAGCCAGGCAGCCATGGAAGCCAGGCGATACTGCTGAGTCATGCGAGGGGGTGGAGCCATCACCGTAGCCTCTCTCCCCACACGCCAGCATTGGTGGCTGAACAAGAAAGGCTGGCCCATCAAATACCTGATGTACTCAACTACAGAGTAGGACCCCACCCAGGGTACTCCTTTAAGTGCTGATGTGCCCATCTACAGAGTAGGACCCCAGTCAGGGGGACCCCTCTATGTGCCTAATGTGCCGAACAACAGAGAAGGACCCCAGGCAAGGGAGCCCTCTAAGTGCCTGAATGGGCCAAGCCACAGAGAAAGACTGGCCAAAGAGGCCTTCTGATCACCAGCTACAAGAGGCTTGGAAAGAGACTGCAACAGGGTGGTAACTCCTGCTGCGGAGGCAGTCCATATTCCTGCACAGTTGGTGCTGCCAGGGTCCCCACAAGCCAAGCAGCTGCATCACCTTCACACTCAACTCTCACTGGGGCAGAGCTGCCACAGGCAAAAAAAGCCTTGCGCCTGCCTATGTGCACAGGCTCACTTCGGTCATGTCTGACTCTGCAACCCTGTAGACTGTGGCCTGCCAGGCTTCTCTGTCAGGGAGGGGGGTTCTCCAGGCAAGAACCCTCAAATTAAAAAAAAAAAAGAGAGAGAGAGAAGAGACTGTGGCTCTTACCTGGGGCATCTAGAAATTGTTCAGAGCAGAAGGAATTCAGTTCTCTCTGGCACCTTTAGTGAGGCACCTGTCATGGGTTGGTAGGGATTCCCAGTACAGGTGAATAAGCTAAGATCATGAGCCAGTGGACAAAATTTCTTAGAGATGTTGACTCTGCCTGCTCCCTGTGGGCCTCAGGAAGCCTTCAAACATAGTGTGAATAAATCACACTCACCCTCTAGCAAATGCCTAGATGCTTCCAGGATTCCTGTTCTTCCCCCATCCTTGCCCCAACGCAAGACACAGGCATACTGATTTTCATGCACAAAGAGTAGAAACCAGAAAGGTATGTTTGGTGCAATGGTAAAAAGTTAGGCTCTAGTGTGGGTTCAAACCCCAGCTCTGTTGTAAAGTAGCTATGTGACCTCTGAGCAAGTTAGCTCATCTTTGTGCTGTGTGACTCTGAGCAAGTTACTTGATCCCTCTGTGCCTCAGTTTCCCTATCATTAAATGGAAGTGATAAAAGCACTTCATAAAGTCGTTGTGAGAAATAGATGAGTCAAATATACATAAAGGGCTTCCAGGGTGACATCTGTAGTGGAATATCTTGCAGACACATTAGAATGGGTTTGGCCACCACTTGATTTAAACGTGCTCTGAGATGGTTACTGCACTGACGAAATAACAAGTAATCTAAATCTCAAAATGGCTAAACTTCTAAATTACTCCTGGAGGATTACCCTAGAGTCCAAAGGAGTCCCCAGTGTTGCCTTTCAGCTTTGCTTGGGTTCCTTCTGAGCTTCTGCCAGGCCAGCCATAGAGGGAATATCCACAAGTGGGTATCATTAAAGTAGGGAAAACGTCAGTGCATTTTTCTCCTTGCTGTCTCTAACATACAAACAGGACCATGTTACTCTCTGGCTTGAAGACTTCTCAGTGCCATTTCTTTGCCAGATTTCCTTACATGTCACACAAATGTTTCCAGGCTATGCCACCTGGCGCCACCTGCTTATCATCTGCAAGCCCTGTGTCACATGTTTTGAAGACAATAGTTCTCAAACTTTAGCTGCACCCTAAGTATCCAGAGAGCTGGTTAAAAAGCAGATTTCTGGGCCCTGAGAATTTCTGATTCAGCTGGTGGGACTCAAGAATGTACATCTCTAACTGATCCATTCAGTTTGGCTGCTTTTCCTTTTCTGAAAGGAAATCAAGACTTTAAAAACTAATTTTTAATTCATATTTTTTCACCAATGCAGAGTAGTCCTCCCTGACCAGACCTTGAGCTGTTTAAAGTCTAGAACCTTGTTGATTCATCTTCATCCATCTAGGGGCTTCCTGGCCCATTGTCGAAGACCTAGTAGTTTTTCTCAACAGTGTCTGATGCTCAAATGAAATTCAAATGAGTGAGGTTTGGCTTTGCATCTGTTCTGTCCTTCATCTACAAAGCAGCAGTACCAACTGAATTGCTGGCAAGAACTTTTCTTAGTCGTGGTGGCAGGCTGACCAAGTTAGGCCCCCAAGACTTCCTCTGGGACCCACACACTCATTTGTTTAAAAACCGTATAAAGTTCAATATACCCAGTAAAGGCACAACAGGAGCTTTTTATCCTCTGAAAGTCAGTACTCCAGTGTGGATAGATCTGCAGCCTCGGTTCATGGACACCTAGGGTATCTCATTTTTATTCTCTTACCCAAGTTCTTCCCTTAAAGATGCATAGAATACCCACTGATCTCATTTTAGATATCATAAATGAATTTTTTCTTTCATTTTGGCTGACCAGTACAAAAGGAACAGTAACCACACAACTGAGAATAGAATAACCTTAATGAATGTCCCTTCTAGAGAGAACAGGGTGGAACAGCCTAGCCTGAGAGTATATTTAAGCATGTTTTGTAATCTTTACTCTAGATGTGATCTGAATTTTTGATCATTGTTTTATCATATTTGGCCATTGTTTTACATTATCTTAGGGCTTCCCTGATAGCTCGGTTGGTAAAGAATATGCCTGCAATGCAGGAGACCCTTATTTGATTCGTGGGTGGGGAAGATCCACTGGAGAAGGCTACCCACTCTAGTATTCTTGGGCTTCCCTTGTGGCTCAGCTGGTAAAGAATCCACCTGCAATGCGGGAGACCTAGGTTTGATCTGTGGGTTGAAGAAGAATGTGTATTTTCCTAGCCAATGAAAATTTCTGATTGATTTAAACATTAGGATGACAGAAGGCCCTTATCTAACTTGAGTAACACAGATTTCTTTTTTGGGGTTCTTGGTTTTTACTGGAGGTCTCATTTACCAGTCCTCTCTTTTTTTCAGACCTGACTGGCATCAGACAAGCTTTGGCTGGCTATTTCACCATCCTGAACCTGGATTTCCTTATTTACCAAATGGAAATGATATTGTCTCATAATACTGCTGTGAGAAGTAAGGGAAACGGCATGAGTAAAGTGCCAAACTGTGTACTGTGTACCGCATTGTGAGTAGGGTCTAGAAGGGGCAGGGTCCCTGTACATAAAGTTTGGTACATAGTAGGTTCATAGTAAACACTAAATTAAAATATTTATTGAACACTTGCTGCTGCTGCTAAGTCACTTCAGTCGTGTCCAACTCTGTGCGACCCCATAGACGGCAGCCCACTAGGCTCCCCCGTCCCTGGGATTCTCCAGGCAAGAACACTGGAGTGGGTTGCCATTTCCTTCTCCAATGCATGAAAGTGAAAAGTGAAAGTGAAGTCACTCAGTCATGTCCGACTCTTAGCGACCCCATGTACTGCAGCCCACCAGGCTCCTCCGTCCATGGGATTTTCCAGGCAAGAGTACTGGAGTGGGGTACCATTGCCTTCTCCGATTGAATACTTACTGCCTATGTAACTTCATGCACCATGTGATGTGGTATAAGGCTAAAGAAGCATATAGTCAGTGGTGAGTAAGGGCCATTCATGCAAAATTAAGTAAAACAAAGACAACAAATTCATAAATGGCAACAGGACCCATATAGCATAAAATAGTAGAGGCCTGCATGCCTAAGAGGATTATAATCAAGGATTGAGTTTTGTCAGAGGAGGCAAGAAGATTCTGAAGGTTTTATAGATAATTTTTTTAACTTTTTAATCAAACAAAGAGGAGGTTTCCCCCAAGCCTCAGTTTCTTAATTGGTAAAATATGGCTACTAATAAAACATTGGGAGGATTCAGTGAAATAAATTGTGCAACTTAGTGGATTAATAAATGCTCAATAAACTGAACAGTTCTATGAAGACCTACTAGACCTTCTAGAAATAACACCCAAAAAAGATGTCCTTTTCATTATAGGAGAGTGGAATGCAAAATAGGAAGTCAAGAAACACCTGGAGTAACAGGCAAATTTGGCCTTGGAGTACAGAATGAAGCAGGGCAAAGGCTAATAGAGTTCTGCCAAGAGAACGCACTGGTCATAGCAAACACTCTTCCAACAACACAAGAGAAGACTCTACACATGGACATCACCAGATGGTCAACACCGAAATCAGATTGATTATACTCTTTGCAGCCAAAGATGGAGAAGCTCTCTACAGTCAGCAAAAACAAGACCGGGAGCTGACTGTGGCTCAGATCATGAACTCCTTATTGCCAAATTCAGACTGAATTTGAAGGAAGTGGAGAAAACCACTAGACCATTCAGGTATGGCCTAAATCAAATCCCTTATGACTATATAGTGGAAGTGAGAAATAGATTTAAGGGACTAGATCTGATAGAGTGCCTGATGAACATGGAATGAGGTTCGTGACATTGTACAGGAGACAGGGATCAAGATCATCCCCAAGAAAAAGAAATGCAAAAAAGCAAAACAGCTGTCTGAAGCCTTACAAATAGCTGTGAAAAGAAGAGAAGTGAAAAGCAAAGGGGGAAAGGAAAGATATACCCATTTGAATGCAGAGTTCCAAAGAATAGCAAGGAGAGATAAGAAAGCCTTCCTCAGCGATCAATGCAAAGAAATAGAGGAAAACAATAGAATGGGAAAGACTAGAGATCTCTTCAAGAAAATTAGAGATATCAAGGGAACATTTTATACAAAGATGGGCTCAATAAAGACAGAAATTGTATGGACCTGAGAGAAGCAGAAGATATTAAGAAGAGGTGGCAAGAATACACAAAAGATCTTCACGACCCAGATAATCACAATGGTGTGATCACTCACCTAGAGCCAGACATCCTGGAATGTGAAGTCAAGTGGGCCCTAGAAAGCATCACTACGAACAAAGCTAGTGGAGGTGATGGAATTCCAGTTGAACTATTTCAAATCCTGAAAGACGACGCTGTGAAAGTGCTTCACTCAATATGCCAGCAAATTTGGAAAACTCAGCAGTGGCCACAGGATTGGAAAAGGTCAGTTTTCATTCCAATCCCAAAGAAAGGCAATGCCAAAGAATGCTCAAACTACTGCACAATTGCACTCATCTCACATGCTAGTAAAGTAATGCTCAAAATTCTCCAAGCCATGCTTCAGCAATACGTGAACCGTGAACTTCCTGATGTTCAAGCTGGTTTTAGAAAAGGCAGAGGAATCAGAAATTAAATCGCCAACATCTGCTGGATTATCGATAAGCAAAAGAGTTCCAGAAAAACATCTATTTCTGCTTTATTGACTATGCCAAAGCCTTAGACTGTGTGGATTACAATAAACTATGGAAAATTCTGAAAGAGATGGGAATACCAGACTACTTGACCTGCCTCCTGAGAAATCTGTATGCAGGTCAGGAAGCAACAGTTAGAACTGGACATGGCACAACAGACTGGTTCCAAATTGGAAAAGTTGTACATCAAGGCTGTATATTGTCACCCTGCTTATTTAACTTATATGCAGAATACATCATGAGAAACGCTAGACTGGAGGAAACACAAGCCGGAATCAAGATTGCTGGGAGAAATATCAACAACCTCAGATACGCAGATGACACCATCCTTATGGCAGAAAATGAAGAACTAAAGAGCCTCTTGATGAAAGTGAAAGAGGACGGTGAAAAAGTTGGCTTAAAGCTCAACATTCATGGCATCTGGTCCCATCACTTCATGGGAAATAGATGGGGAAACAGTGGCTGACTTTATTTTTCTGGGCTCCAAAATCACTGCAGATGGTGATTGCAGTAATGAAACTAAAAGATGCTTACTCCTTGGAAGAAAAGTTATGACCAACCTAGATAGCATATTAAAGCACAGACATTACTTTGCCAACAAAGGTCTGTCTAGTCAAGGCTATGGTTTTTCCAGTGGTCATGTATGGATGTGAGAGTTGGACTATAAAGAAAGCTGAGCACAGAAAAATTGATGCTTTTGAACTGTGTCGTTGGAGAAGACTCTTGAGAGTCCCTTGGACTGCAAGGAGATGCAACCAGTCCATTCTGAAGGAGATCAGCCCTGGGATTTCTTTGGGAAGAATGATGCTAAAGCTGAAACTCCAGTACTTTGGCCACCTCATGGGAAGAGTTGACTCATTGGAAAAGACTCTGATGCTGGGAGGGATTGGGGGCAGGAGGAGAAGGGGACGACAGAGGATGAGATGGCTGGATGGCATCACTGACTCGATGGACGTGAATCTGAGTGAACTCCGGGAGTTGGTGATGGACAGGGAGGCCTGGCGTGCTGTGCTTCATGGGGTCTCAAAGAGTTGGAGATGACTGAGCGACTGAAATGAACTGAAAACTGTAACTATTGCAGAAGAAAACAATTCTAGAGAAGTATTAGGAAAAAAAAAAAAAGGTTGGGACCAGCAGTCTGGAAACCTGAGTCCTTCATCTCTCTGAGTCCACAAGGATGAAACTAGAGGACCATTAGACTCTCAAAGCCCCTTCCAGCATGATGGTCCTTTGTGCTGAGCTCTGTGTAACTGCATGGTCAGTGGGGTCTAAAGGGGCAGTGGCCCCTGCCCTCACCACCAGCTGCACACCAGATGCTGCCTGCTCCCTCCCCTGGCTCTCAAGGTGTCTCGTGAGTATGTTGAGTTCATAGAGAGTTTGGTATGAATTTTGGCTCTGGGCCTCAGTTTCTGCAGGGGAATAGTTTTTATTTACATTGTAGGGTGGTTATAAGGAATCGAAGAGGTACTGATTACAGTGGTGACTATGATGATGGTGATGGTGATGATGACGGTAGTCGTGCTAATTATGACAGGGATGGTGATGGTATTGATGGTGGTTGTGGTGGTGGTGGTGATTCTGATGATAGCGATGGTGATAATAATGATGATGATGGTGGTGGTGGTGGTGTGTGGCTGTTGTTACTACTCTAATACCTCTTGACCTAAGAAAACAGGAATTTGTCCCTTGCATCCTCCTGCTCCCAAGCATTATTCCCCTCTCCTGTCCAGGTGGGTCTGTTTCTTTTTCATTCCTTTGCTTCCAGTGTTATTTTAGCCCCCAAAAGCAGTTGTATTACCATCTTGTCTTGATATTGTCCAGGTCCCCCCAAGAACACAGAAACTTCCCTTGCAAGTTTCTTATCCTTTTGGGTTTGCTTCCTGTATTTCACATTGTTCCACACTCATGGACCCCAGTTACTGGGCAAAAGATATGCTGTGATATTCTATGCATATTTATATCAAGATCTAATGATACATACACCATTGCTTGCATACATGCTAAGACATTTCAGTTGTGTCCAACTCTTTACAACCCTATGGACTTAGCTCTCTGGGTGCCTCTGTCCATGGGGACCCTCCAGTCAAGAATACTGGAGTGGGTTGTCATTCCCTCCTCCAAGGGATCTTTCTGACCCTGGGAATGAACGCACATCTCTTATGTCTCCTGTATGGGCAGGCAGGTTCCTTACCACTAGCACCACCTGTGAAGCCCACATATACGTACCATTGAAAGTGAAAAGTGAAGTCGTTCAGTCGTGTCCGACTCTTTTCGACCCCATGGGCAGTAGCCTGCACCAGGCTCCTCCATCCATGGGATTTTCTAGGCAATAGTACTGGAGTGGGTTGCCATTTCCTTCTCCAGGGAATCTTCCCGACCCAGGGATCGAACCCAGGTCTCCCAGATTGTAGACAGACGCTATACCATCTGAGCCACCAAGGAAGTCATTACCTTTGTTCATTTCACTGAAATGAAGTTTTTGCCTTCACTTCTAACCAAAACCAGTGTTTGAATAGAAATAACGCCAGACACAAAGAAGTCAATCACACACTCATTTCTGAGAACAACCACATAAAATTAGTGAGTTCAGTCCTTACATACACAGCAGGTG